>NC_088855.1:32845862-33170029 GCF_963853765.1 Magallana gigas | reverse complement strand
TTAAATTTGCCCCATATTACAATCCTTGGGGAGAAGGGGAGACATGTGTTTTTTTTGTAAAAAAAAACAAAACAATACCCACTAGTTTTATCTTAAACTGTTTCACATAAATTAAATAATTTGTTAAAAGCAGATATGAAAATCCTTGACAGGTCTATGTATGGGCTGTGGTAGTCAGGTGACCGTTCAGGCCTGTGGACTTCTAGTTTACATAGGAGAGGGTCATGCTGGTTGTTAATAAACTTTAATTTATAGAGATAAATGAATAGTATGTGTCAGAGTTCGTAAATATCTCCTACCGATGAACGTAGAGAAACACGGTATTTAACTCAATTGAAGGTTCCCGGTCCTTTCTGGCAGAAAAACCCTTGAATTAATTAACACCACCAGATGTTACAAAATGGAGTAACTTCCAATCAATTTGATTATTGACAAGACATAATTAAATGCCTCTTTTTGTGAGTGGTGTATTTTAGGGTACATCATTTAACCTAACGAAACTTAGTTTAAAACTCAACACATAAAATATCTCAAGGTATTTATCGGAAATCCTTGAACGCCGTCATAAAACATTTGAGATTAGTTTTTCTTCTTATCAAAAGGCCCCTAAAGTTGCGATTTACCTTCTCTGTTTATATATATATATATATATATATATATATATATATATATATATATATATATATATATATATATATATATATATATATATATATATATATATATATATATATCTAATGATGACTGGTGATTGATTGATCAGTGAAATTTAATAATAAAAGTATTTTAATACAGAAAGAAGTAGTTTTTTTATATTCTTCCAGATATGACAAGGTTACTAGATACCAGCATGACCGTTGCCATACAACTTTTCCTCAATACAGATATTTTAATGCTGATGATAATACTCTGCAATTCATTAATTTACAGAACATATCAATACATAAACAGCAGGTGATTATCATAGACGTAAAACGTTATAGTTTCAGCATGTTAGGGTAAGAATGTCATTGTATAACTATTAGTATATACATGGCCTGTTTACATTAAGAATAAAGAAGACTGTCCACCTATATTATTCAATCTTTATGAACCACAGGAGGTTTTCGAAAGATAGAAAGAAGAAAGGGTTGGTATTTAAATCTTTTTTGTAATAATGTCATTTTAGCCCTTCCAAATTTTAAGATATTGAATAATTTATTATTATCATTTTTATTTTAAGAAGTCAATGGATTGATTGATTAAAGTACGGTAGTTACATGAAAGAAGGGGAAATATGTGAGTTAAAAAATTGCCTTTGTATATTTTCACTCTCTGCCTCCGGCGGAGTCCAGTCTGACATTGTCAGTTTTCTACTATGATTTTGGAATGTAATTTTTTTCATATGTTTAATACATGAATGATATTTATATTTTGGATATTCTAAGGACTGTGAACGCTAACGCCCAATTCCCCGCTTACATTTTACATCCAAATATTTCGGAATTTCATATATTCAAAAACAAATTTAACTACTAAAAAGTATGATCAAATCCTAATTGATTTATATCAAAATAAAATTTGTAGTCAAATTATTGATTTTTAAACAAAAGTTTTGGTTACGGGGGTCTAAAAAAAATTAATTGGAACGGGTCTGTATGAGTGAGGAAAATGTTATTAAGCGGCAGATATATGCATAAAAAAGTAATAATCACATGTTTACGTTAGATATTAAAGTAAAATTTCGTTTTAATTCATATCTGTTAATTATTTTTCGAAAATTTACGAAGCACAATTTTTTATTGGAATGTATTTCGGTCTGTAGACATATACCCCTCCCTCCCCCCCCCCCCCCCCCCGGTGAAACAACAAACCATTGGTATAAATATGCTAAATAATAATATATAAACCCCCTCAAAAGGACTTTTTGTTTCACGGGGGGGGGGGTGTTTTAAAAACCATTTCTGTTTTCCGTTATGAAATGAGCTATTTTAACCCAAAATACAAAGTTATCTCTCTTTGTTTGACCAAGTCAACCATATTAAATGAAAATATACATAAAAGTACATTATTATAAAAAAATAACTTTAATTAGTAAGACAATTTTCAAAAAATGAATTTAAGTTAGGCGGCTAGACAATGTTATCGTTCGCAGTCCTTTTTTTGGTATTAATTAAAGAATTTTGTATGAATCATTTATATACTGTACAGTGTATTAATATTGGTCCCATTTAGTGACCCCCATCATTATCCTAGTTCAAATCGTTGCTTTTTATTGTACAAATATCTCGACCCATGTAAATATTAGGGCTGATACAAAATGAAGTCACTGGTACAACTATGAGTTACTGGACTTTTATCTTTCTACTCCTAGATGAACCATGATGGTTTATAAAATCTATTTCGTTCAAGTCACATTTAAACGTAAAAACGGCTACGATCAATGACTTTTTGTAAACAAATATGAAAGTACCCGTTATAATTCCAAAACTACAAATAATATGAAGATTTTTACAAAACAAATTAATGGATATTTTGATGACAGTAAGATTGTAAGATATTTTAATTTAACATTTCAAATAATTTTTTTTAATTACACGTGTAAAAATAATACAATATTTATAAACAAGCAGTTTTACAACACAAATTATAAAGATAAGATCAACGTTTCAATTTGTGATGTATAATTAAGTATTGAATCCTTATTTTTTGAAAGATATAGTCTCATAACTGCAACGGTGTGTGCATACAAATTGAATAACGCGCGTTAGCGCCTTTTGAAAATTTGTTTGCACACACCGGTGCAGTTATGAGACTATATCTTTCAAAAAATAACAATTTAATGCTTATATTTACATTTTTTTACCTTCTTGTCTTGTATGCAAATGCGAATTATACCTCAAAATTACTGTAATATCCTATGGGTAAGTTCAAATTAATGGAAGAGCCATAGTAACAGCCACAAGCGTGATCTTTGATTTTCGCTTGTGACGTATTTATCAGCGTTAAACTTTTGTGACGTCACAATTAAAACTCGTGATTTAACCTATAAGTACCCTGTCTGTGTTATTGTGCTATATCTGCAGTAGCTTTACATGCAAAATATATGCTGAATGTAAATATAGTGTTATATAGATAATATAAAGTTTATTGTTGCAGTATGTTTTCTGTACTCTTTAATTTGTAGCTTTTTTATAGTTATAGATAGAACGTTGAGATTGTTTTATTCTGGTCTCTTTGAATACCAAGCTTCGCTAGCCAAACATCTTTCAATATTATTTTCTGTTAATCAAGGGTCTGATTTATTGATCAAAAAGCGGATTAAGTTTGCAAAAATATATATTGTGTCCAAAGTGTTCGAAAAGTTTTCTACCGCTCTTGTTACAAGGATAAGATTTATACTGCAGTATGGTACATGTTCAAAAAGACACACTAAAACTTAAAAAATAAAAATATCGTAAAAATGAATAATGTCCTACGAACCCAGTTTTAAAAAGAAAATATGTGTACGTTGGTGAAAAAGTGTTGAGTTCTTCCATTTTATGGATTAAAATGTTTAGTTGAAAGGTATTGGCAGTCTCAAAAAGGTTTGTTGTGATGAATTTGACTGTTATTTTCAAGGCAGCTTCATTAATATTTCTCCAAAATCGTTCCGGAGCGATTCTGTAATTTTCTGCTACATTACGGGTATAAGTGAGGCATTTTAACTGTGGTGAGGGCCTTTCCCGAGACACAGTTGGATTATTCAAACTAAGGAAAGTGTAGTGAAATTAATAGCATTATTGTAGGCTTATAGCTTTGTTTTGTAAATGTCAATAATAAGGTGTGTCGATGTACCTATTTTGTAAATGTCCGATATGCAATGTCAACCCGTGCACGCACGGGTCAAAGTCTAGTTTTATTTTATTTTGAAACTTGTATTTAATCGATCTTAAAATTCTAAGATACATCACTTGTTAATTAAAGTTTTATTTTTTTAACGAATATTCTTCAGAAGCGGGTATCATTCATTTTTGCTGTTCAAGATCACAAAACAAAATGAAGCCATTTTGGATATTGATAAAAAAGTTTTACATTCGAAAGATTCCAAGATATAATTTTCAGAGAAAGCATAATGCATATTTTAAAGACTACAATTTATAACCGGTTTGATAAAGTAATGTCCCAGCGACCAAAAATTAAATTGAATGATATATTGATTTATTGTATGAATATAGAAAACGTTATCTTAACTAGGGATAAAGATTGAGTCTCCAAAATTATTAATCTCAAAATCTTGAACGCATTTGCTGTAACTTCAGATGATAAATACATAAAATTACCCTGTTTTGACGTTAAAAATCTTGAACGCCTTTACTGTAACTGCAAATGATAAATACATAAAATTACCCTGTTTTGACGTTAACATTAATTAAATCCGAATCAGATTATTAACTCGTTTATGACCATTTGTTTTGTATTGCTTAGAAATGCATGACTATTGTACAATGTTACACACATGATATGTTGCAATATCTACAAAATATCAATCAAATCAAAACTTTCTTTCAACTTTCCAGAATAATTTAAAGATTTCAGGTAACCGAAGTCACGAAGGTGACCTTTTCATGGTTTTTGTGTTTCTGAAGAAGAAGTCAAAGACCAAATAGTAAAATAGTTATGCTTTATTTAACTTTTATCACAATTAATCAGATGATTTTAAAGAAAATGTAATCTCTCTACTTAGATCTCAATCTGCATAGTTTATGTACTCATCAGAATAATAAATCATTAACAATTTACAGACGTTTTAAAATATTTTATAAGTGACTATATGTACCCTCTCTTTTCAAATTTTGAAAAAGGTGTCGAGTTCAACGAAAGAGAACTGTAGTATGACAATTAAGGTCGTTGGATCCTGCGATCAAAAGTCTTAAAGTTTTTTTCTAATTCAAAACAAAATGTTGGGATCTATATGCTTCATTTGGCGCTACGCTGTATTTAATATGACCTTTCTGCATTGAAAGTGCAGTTTGCAATTAATTTGCTTTTCCCTCTATATTTTATTATCAGAATGAAACATGGCATAAAATACAAATTTATATGCAATTTAAAATAAATAAAATTAAAATTATCATAAAGAGAAATGTTACAATTTCTTCATCTAATTGATATTTTGACCTTTTTGCACTGATAAAATGCTATTTTTATCCATTACCAATTCAACTTGTAATAAAACTATTGAAAAGTCTCAAACTTTCTCTCAAAGTATGATAAACTTGTCAGAAAAATCTTAAATTTCAGAAAATAAAACAAAAAGCATGGGTCTATTACGTTAAATTTGAGATATGGCATGAAATAAGCTGATTTTAGGCAAAAATTGCGATTCATTTTTCCTTGATTTTTATGAAATGTAATTTAAATTTGCCAATATGTGTCGATAGAAATATTGAAAAATTGTAAAATAATATTTTTCGTAACTAAATGAAGGTATCCTATTGCACAAACTATCTGGAAATTTTGTTTGCACTGAAAATAAGGAAGCTAAAGTGACGCTACTCTAAAACAACTGAGTTATGAAAAATATTCATTTTCTTCTTAAAAACCTTCCGCCACAAAATCTGGTCCCATACAAAACTCTGTGAATATGTAATTTTTCCTTCACTATTTTATTTAAGGTAGTTTATTTGGTTTTTAAAATTTGAATTTATGAGTAGAATCAATATATGATGCATAATTTCTAGAATGGAGATTACCCAAAATGGCTACCTAAAAACAGAGAAACGAACCTCTTTAAGCTCAATATATGTTAAGAGAGTCTAAGATTTTTTACACTTGGTTTGCCTTAAACCGAGTATATACAATGTATTTAATTTAATTGGTATTTATCCTACAAGAATTCACCAGACCAGGTCCTTTTTCATATTCCCAAATACATCTCTTGTAAATTGGAGTAGTTATTATTATAAGTTATTAAGTCGAAAATGCGTGGACAAAGATTTTTGGACCTAAATGATCTACGATGTGCCACAAAAGACGTTATACAAAAACTTGACAAATAATGGTTTGAACGTGCATTTTATAAATGGGTTAAATGACTCTTGAAAAGTGTGTGGAACTGAAAGGGTTTTACTTTGAAGAGTAACAGTTACTTTCAGTTGTGGGACGTCACCTGACGTTGTGGAAATATAAAATGGTTCTCCGTAAATCTAATTATGCTCCCCTTCGAAGAAGGGAGGGCATATTACTTTGCTGCTGTCTGTCGGTCGGTCGGTCCACCAACAGTTTATGTTCATTTTCTTCGCAGAGGATGAACATATTGAAATGAAATTTGGTATACAGGTTAATCATTATAATATCTAGGTCAAGTTCTATAGTGGGTGAGATCGAGCAATTTTCGACATAGTTATGGCCCTTGGACATAGAAAAATTCCAGTTATTTGCAGTTTCCGCTTATTTTCTTCGCAGAGGATGAAAATGGTATACAGGTTTATCATGATAATATCTAGGTTAAGTTTGATATTGGGTATGATCGAACAATTTTCGACAGAGTTATGGCTCTTGGACGTAGATCAATTCCAGTTATTTGCAGTTTCCGTTCATTTTCTTCGCAGGGGATGAGCATATTGAAATGAAATTTGGTATACAGGTTTATCTTGATAACATCTAGTTCAAGTTCGATGTTGGGTACGATCGAACAATTTTCGACAGAGATATGGCTCTTGGACTTAGAAGAATTCTAATTATTTGCAGTTTCACCTCATTTCTTCCAAGACGGTGCACATGTTGATATGAAATTTGGTATACAGGTTAATCATTATAATATCTAGGTCAAATTTGAATTTGGTATGATCGAGCAATTTTTGACAGAGTAATGCCCCTTGGACTTCACGTTCATTTTCTTTGTGGATGTTTCCAGAGGGAGGGGGGCATAAGTGTTTCACAAACATCTCTTGTTCATACAAAGTAATAACCGCTGTATCTTTTAAAAATATTTCAAATTCATAAACGATTTTTTGCATACTTATTTTCAATTTACAGTAATTATAATTTTCAATTTATTTCTATTTTCATGTATTTGTATACTATGTATTTTGTTATGCGTGTATCTAGTTATTTTCCACCCTTTTTTGATGTTTGGCATATATCATTGCCTTGATTTTTGATATGTTTTACTATTCGGGGTCAGCATATTGCATAATATACTGCCAAAGACTTTACACAGTTATTCTAGTCAGTTGTTTTCTAGTCTATGCTGACCCCCTTGATGATGTATATATTTATTTTTCGTCATTTACCTCAAAAAATGACATCTGTTCATTTTGTTTTTAATATCGAACAACTAAGTGCAGTTGTCCTAACTTGGCTTTAAATTTCATAAGAACATAAATGTTATTATTTATATAATAATGATAGTTTCAGTTTCTGTCTTTAACAATTTTAAAATCACCACCAATAAATAAAAAACACCATAAAATAAGCAACAGCATCACATGCAGATACAAAAAATATTTTGTAGATGTTAACCAAACTGTTGTCGTAAAAAAATATAATTTTCGGATGGAAACCCCTATTTACGACGGGTTGTTTTATTTCCAGAACTGTTTTTCTCGTGGTTTTTACCATCTTGATGGTATTCGTTTGTCGCCGATTGGCCTAAAAATGAAAATAGCTTTATCTTTATCCAAGGCATGCTTTTGAATCTTTATTGTCAGACATCCCCTGTATTTTACTGACCTTAGAATCCCTGCTCCGCATTTTAAATATAATTAGTTTGGGTCTTTTCCCTCTGGAATAATATTAGATACAACATTCTGTGGATCTTTGGTGATACATGTACCTATGTTCTTCATTAAAATGTCGTTGATGGAATACAGGCATGGTTCCTCTGTTTTCTGGGATTTCTTGCAATTGATTTATAGGGCCCCGCTCTTTAGGCGGCCTTTAGTAATCCGTCCGTCTGTCTTTCTGTCGGAAGTTATGAAAATTTGTTTGCACACACCTTTGCAGTTATGAGACCACATCTTTCAAAAAATAATGATTTAATGCTTATATTTACGTTTTTTAACATTTGTTCTCTTTCCGCAAATATGATTTATTTTTAAAAATATCGGCCTTATTCAACGAGTAATGCGCAATTAACGGAAGAGCCATTGCAACAGCCGCATTATGCTGACAAAAATAGTGCACAGCGTTTTAAATTCTAATAACACAATTTTATTTTTCATTCTGTAATTTGATGAATTTATTTTTGGTATACACTAAGAAATTAATCAATTGAATTCATTTAAATCTTTAAAAATATTTACATCCATGAAATATTAATCAGCCCAAGTAAAATATCAGGTCGTGGTCCGGTTTGAAGTCGGGAGGAGAGTCGGTCATGTTCTGAAGGAAGACTGAATGTATTCATACGCACCAGATTTGGTGATTGGGTCTTCTGTGTTATGCGTAAATATCACTTAAATCTATCAATGCAATTTAATAAGAGGAAAGAAAGTGAATGTAAATATATGTAGTTTAATCTGCAACTAAGTTTATTTGCAATCTGATTTCATTACATTTCTTGTTTTTAAACTCCATTCAATCCTCCAGACAATTAGCAACAAATTTTCAAGATATAGGCTTACAGCATTACGATTATAGTAAAAGAGATGGCTATCTTATTAATGATTCATAAATCACGACCTTCATACATTAAATTTAATTGAATTACTATACACTGATCTATAGCGTGATGGTAGCTCAAAACGCTCGTGTTAAGAACGAGATAAAGTTTTTCCTTATCACACTAAGTGGTAAAATTGTAACTTGATGAATATTATCATTATTTTATATTTATTGAATCGGAAACCGAACGTTTCACTGCTAAGAACAATTCTATCAAAATAAGTATTTCATGATATATATTGGGTCAAATGTTTGTGCATTTTGTTTGACAAAGTACTTCACCTGACTGTATACCATATTTTTATACTAACTTGACACATTTGAAACAGACGAAATCGATGCTTTTGTGTTCTGCAATTGCCAAAATGTTGGCAAAAACTAGCGTTCCCATCGGTTGTATTGGGGACAAAAAATCTCTGGTAACAATAAAGAGGTGATTTAATATTCTTTATGATAAAATGATCACGATTATCAATGAAGAGCTTCAGTTTTGACATTACCTTATCTCACATGCCAAATGAGCAGCTTGGGGTCCTTAGGTCGTGCAAAAATACACCACGAGAGATTAACATTCACTGGTTAGCATTTAATTTATCTAGTTTTATAGATTAAGGTATCTGATTCATAACAATCCCAGATTTAATGAATCTGGATGCATAACATATATGTTTGGGCTTAATACTCAGTATACTTGGACATAATTTTTATGTTCAAGTATCAATAAGTGAGAGCGGAATGTGTCCGAATTTATGACCTTTCCCTTTTCCTGCAGAGTCGCCCCCTTTGAATTTAATCTATAAAAACTATTTTTAAAAAATCTACACGGTATAAAATTTATTTTCAATAGTTTTTGTATTTCTAATGATGAAATAGACCTTTCCACCGAAGCATTTATTTAAGTTCTTAGTATTTATTTTGTTTTTATTTTTTTGTAATGTGCTTTTCCCAATAGACCTTAATGCAATCTTCGTCAATTAATTACTGCTTAGTCAATAATATTTTAATTTTTTTTCGGTAAATCTTTTTCTACTCAAAAATGCTTTAAATTAATATGAAAGTATTTAAAGAGACTGTTCGGCGCATCTTATAAAAAAAATCGACTTGAAAATTTTTTCCGATCGGGTTCGGTATTTTTGTACTACTCATGAATGTATAAACTTTCAGAAAATTACAAAGTTCTTCATGAAATAAATCTAATTATTTCATTAAAATTAATAATTACGTATAACCCATCACATATTTACATCGCAACGTGTTACGGGGTTCAGCCTTCTATACTATTACGCATGCGTATTTACTGTAAACAAATTTTAAACACATGCAGGGCTCGCGAATATTCTCCTGGACACGTTTGTTGATAAAAAATGTCTTTTCTACTTCTCCCAGGTAATAATTGTTCAAAGTTTTTAAAATAACCACAATCATTATTTTGTAAGCATGTATTTTTCGTGTTTATCGTAGGAATTGCTACAAACTAAATTCATTTTTGTAAATGATGCTCCTTGAGGGGTTATTTGACATATTTACAAATGTATGTCTGTTCATTTTACAATGAAGCGAAATTGGTAAAACATTTATAAATTATCGAGTAAGTGAGGGTGTGTTTCGTTTAGAGAGTCCCTTTAACTTCGTATACGATGATGACCGGAGTCGGACGAAGATCTTGTAATTTTTAGCATGTGTCATTTACTGTCAATCAAAGTCCACGCGGTACAAATTTACGATATTTGATTATTCCGGTTTGTACGACCCTTAAATTTCCGGAAGCTCATAATTACGTTAATTAAGTATGTAAAAGGGATTTTTATGAATTTCAATCACCGTTATTTCTTATTTCCTAACGATACAATAGGTAAATATGAAGTTATTCACACATGTGTTTTCAGCTGTTATGTCTCTTTAATATATGATGGATATTCAAGGTTAGAAAAATTAGATCCTACTATGGATCTGATACCTTAAGACATTTTGCCAATAAACTACAATTGTAACAAATGTATACAACAGAGTAAATGCTTACACATTTGGTTGAACAACACGTGTGACATGATTTCCATAAGCTATAATTGAAATTTACCTGATAAGTAATTATTTTAAAATTAATTGAAAACCATTATATATATATATATATATATATTATAAGTGAACGTAAAGAGAATAATAGGCTTTAACTCAATCGCAATATTTCCGATCTTTTCTGGAAGCTTTAAAAAACACCTCGAATACATGTATGTCAACATAATCAAGTGTTAGATTTTTTGTAAAAATAAATGAATCTTGGTTTAAAATTCGACATATTCTAGGGATAAGATAATTAAACGCCTTTTCTCTTGTATATTTTAGGAAAAAAACAATTAAAACTTTAAAACTCAGCATAAACTTGTAACTATGTAGCCATAATTTTATATGCAATTTTGTTTTATTAAAAAACGAAAGGGTTTGTCATGAACGCCGACCTAATAATTCTAGGTTTTTTTCCGAGATATTAACTGTCTTCATCGGTCATACTTTTAAAACCTACATGTAGCTTCTTAATGATTTTAAGAATTTCCGAGTAGCTTCAAACTGAGAAACTATGAATCAAGGTCGAGGTAAGTGACGATTTATCAGTGACAAATAATCAGATTTTAGCGATTCATTTTTATCTTACCTTGGCCGAAGATTCACGTAAGCTTTCTGATCACCTATCGTCCGTCTGTCTATATACACTTTTAACATTTCTTTTACTTCTTTTCTAATTGAACCGAACTTCGAACAAAACATCAAACATTTTATTTTATTACGCATGCAGCAACCGAGAACAATATTTTTTCTTTAATAACAGCACAGCAAATGTACATGGGTTCTAAACATTCACAGGCGACATTTCCGTGTTGGAAATCGCCGAAACTTTGCCCTTTGGTATTTTCTTTCTACCCCTTCTACCCTCATTGTCATCATCTTTATTACCAGTGATACACCCCCAGTATATGCAGCACTTTCGACAAACACATCCTATTGTCACCAGTAATATCACTGATATCACTGCCAGAACGATCTGAGCCCAAAGAGGTAGTTCCAGGTGGTTGTTTGAAGAACCTGTAATTGTAGAACAAATAAGTATTAAGTCACAAACCGTATGTTTACAGAATACAATATAAACTGAAGTATAAACCCATAAATTATTCTCAAATCTCTGCGTGACTGTTGGAAATAAAACTGTGTCACAGCCATCGAAACATTTTATGAATTTTCAATCCCTAAATGAACCGATAACAAAGGGCTTTACAGCTCGAATTAGAATATATACATTTTAATTAAAGTTGTGGATCACCGGTATATTTTATTAAATTCCTAACTTCAGTCTCGCAAATGCCAAGTTTTTAATTGACACAATAAATTCAAAATATTGTTAGTTGACGGAAGACGTTTCTGAGCAGCTGTTACAAGAAGCTATCTTAGTTATTTTCAGAGTGTATCTCATGCATTGAATTTTTAGGATTCTGGAACTTTACATAAGAATCATAATTTTTATTAATGTTACTTGAATGGCACTTGCGACAAAGATAAGACAAGACGATAACTACCTTGTACAAAAACGTGATATAACAATTTTCCTTTTGAATTTAATAAAATGTCTAAAAATGTATTTTAACATTTATTTTCGGAAACTGAATGAGCACCTTTCAATTTTTGTTCATAATTGTATAAATTGAAAATAAAAATTCTCTTTTAATTTCTTAAACCTTTAAAAATGCTTTCATGAAATTGTTATTTAAGACAAAAAGTTCAAAAGCCTTTCCATTGAATTAAATGCGATGGGTTGTATTTCGTGGAATGAATGCGCTAGACGTAATTGGAAGACGAGTTTAATACATTATAATTCAATACTGACTTAAGTATTATACTATATAGGACATACTTCGTTACAGGGACAAGAGACACATACTACTGGTATAATTCAGTGTATTTGGGGTAAAAGACATTGATATGTCCACGTTAGGAGTAAAACGTCGTCAATGTTACATAATTACAAATATGTCCTGGGCAGGTAACTTCTTTTTCCTGTAGCTCTTAGGTAGTCACCTTTCTTAAAAAGTTGATTTCCACAACATTCTTTTTAATTACATTGTCACTCAAATTGCATGTCACTTGTGTTGCAGTTTTGAATGGGATCTTCCTGATGGCACTGAAGATAGCATTGTTATACCAGGCACCCCCTCCTGCTGTTATATGTATATCAGGAAGTCCACAATTTTGATTGAGATTTGATTTTATTTTGATTGTCCTGCATTATTTCCTTTGTTGTCGTTTTGTATAATTTGCTGATTGCCCTCTTTGTTGCAGGTCTGTTACATGTTGGTGCCTGATTTTAGTTCGTTGCTTGCGCCATGAATCAAACATGTACCACGTATACCTTCTGTAGTAAGGCTGGTATCCAAGTGACAGACAGCCATGGCCACATTAAGCTGAGAAGCTCTCCGTTCCCTTCAAGATCTGTTCAATGTTTCGTACAACGCAGGCACGTAGCATCGTTTTTGAAAGTAGGGGGCGGGGGGGGGGGGGGAGGGGCAGACTCATCAAAAAAATCTTGACAAGCAAAAGAAATAAAAATAAAATAAAATTGGGGAGATATTTAAAGTTTCCCAAAATCTTCCAAATCCTACTCCGTTTGGCGGGGGGGGGGGGGGGGGGGGGTGGGGGGTGGGGGTGGGGGGGGGGGTCTGGCGTAGTATGTTACTTCAATTTCACTCCTCATTTCCTTATTTTCATATCGATTTTTTACATACTTCAAAACAAGTGGCGGGGGGGGGGGGGGCAACTCCATGTTAATTCAATTTTTTATATGTAAATTTTAAAAAAATTGTTGCTGCGAGAAAAAAAAGGGGGGGGGGGGCAGGGCCCCCCTGATGCTACGTGCCTGCAACGTTTCACGTCGACTGATACAGTGGCACATTTTTTATCATATGGAAAGGATCTA
The DNA here is from genome assembly GCF_963853765.1 of Magallana gigas. NCBI lineage: Eukaryota > Metazoa > Mollusca > Bivalvia > Ostreida > Ostreidae > Magallana > Magallana gigas. Next base: position 33,156,441 of record NC_088855.1, on the reverse strand, counting down.
TGCAAGCCCCACTTTTTCTCCCCATGCTGGTTCCAGTCACATGAACCGTCACATGGATTTCTGTGAGTGCTCTTTAAATGCCTTACTCTATACTTAGCGGTTTTTTCCTGGATGGAGTACTTTTGTAAACTTTAGAATATGTGTTAGGTCTCACTGCTTAAGAGTTTACCGGCTGGACTTATTTGGCACAGCTTCCCCACAACGCATCACATTATTAAAATATGGCTGAATTATTAAATTCAATAAATCATTAATAATGTTTCTATATCAACGATTTCCGAAAACAAATGCAATATAAATATAATATTTAGAAACAAAATCTATGTGATGTGAATAGTAGTATCCTAGAAGAAAAAAATTGGTTGCCATGTGTTCCTCGCAACTAATTTAAAAGAGATATAAAATTATTAAATGTATCATAACTTCAAATTTATTGTGTTCATTGAAAAATGCATTTTGACCCATCATAAAATGATATACGTGTAACTGAATGATTCTTTTGCTAAGTGACATTCCGTGCTCAGATTAATTAAGGATCTATCATTAAACCAAAAATACTTTAAGAAAGAAATCATAGCGAGAATAATAAAGATTATTAAGAAATGGTTCTTCGCAGAAAAATAGTATTCTCATGTAATGAATAATCCTTGGCTTTTTGTGCACTCTACGCCTTGGCTAGATAATCTTAAAAGATTATATAAAATTGAAATAAAAAGAATCTAAAAAAAACGTACTGCAGTTTCCACGTGCGATTGATATATTCTTTTTCCCTAATGAGCAGTTAACTCGCTCACAAGTTCGCCTTTCCGTCATTGGTATTTGATTCGATATATTGCAGTATCTTAAAACCTTCTCTCTTGTTGGGTTAGAAACAGCTTTGGCATCGAAACACAGAAAACGTCTCCTGAGCTGTGATGCTGGTCTGCTGCAGTTTTGCTCACAGCTACTCCATAGATGCCAAGACATAATTGTGCAAAAATAGCGTACATCACAAACCTCGGCATCCGATTCTGCTATGTGATTACTGCTTAACCCAAACAACAGAACACTGGATTGAAATAAATATATGTAACCGATCTTCATTTTGTGCAATACTGTGTGTGCACCAACAGTTTTAAATCCTTTCTACCTTCTCTGTTTTATATATATATATATATATATATATATATATATATATATATATATATATATATATATATATATATATATATATATATATATATAGCTGTATCTCTAATTTTTATGACTGGTGATTGATTGATCAGTGAAATTTAATAATAAAAGTATTTTAATACAGAAAGAAGTAATTTTTTATATTCTTCCAGATATGACAAGGTTACTAGATACCAGCATGACCGTTGCCATACAACATTTCCTCAATAGAGATATTTTAATGCTTATGATAACACTCTGCAATTTATTAATTTACAGAACATATCAATTCATAAACAGCAGGTGATTATCATAGATGTAAAACGTTATAGTTTCAGCATGTTAGGGTAAGAATGTCATTGTATAACTCTTAGTATATACATGGCCTGTTTACATTAATAATAAAGAAGACTATCCACCTATATTTATCAATGTTTATGAACCTCAGGAGGTTTTCGAAAAATAAAAAAGAAGAAAAGTGTTTGTATTTAAATCTTTTTTTGTAATAATGTCATTTTAGCCCTTCCAAATTTTAAGATATTAAATAATTTATTATTATCATTTTTATTTTTAGAAGTCAATGGATTGATTGATTAAACTACGATAGTTACATGAAAGAAGGGGAAATATGTGAGTTTTTTTTAAAAATTGCCTTTGTATATTTTTCACTCTCTGCCTCCGGCGGAGTCCAGTCTGACATTGTCAGTTTTCAACTATGATTTTGGAATGTAATTTTTTTTCATATGTTTAATACATGAATGATATTTATATTTTGAATATTCTAAGGACTGTGAACGCTAACGCCCGTTTCCCCGCCTACATTTTACATCCAAATATTTTGGAATTTCTGTCATATACATGTATTCAAAAACAAATTTAACTACTAAAAAGTATGATCAAATCCTAATTGATTTATATCAAAATAAAATTTGTAGTCAAATTATTGATTTTTAAACAAAAGTTTTGGTTACGGGGGTCTAAAAAAAATTAATTGAAACGGGTCTGTATGAGTGAGGAAAATGTTATTAAGCGGCCGATATGTGCATAAAAAATTAATAATCACATGTTTACGTTAGTTATTAAAGTAAAATTTCGTTTTAATTCATATCTGTTCATTATTTTTCGAAAATTTACAAAGCATAATTTTTTATTGGAATGTATTTCGGTCTGTAGACATATGCCCACCCCCCCCCCCCCCCCCCCCGGTGAAACAACAAACCCTTTGGTATAAATATGCTAAATAACAATAAACATGTAAAAAAAACCCTCAAAAGGACTTTTTGTTTCACGGGGGGGGGGGGAGGAGGAGGAGGTGTTATAAAATCCATTTCTGTTTTCCGTTATGAAATGAGCTACATTATGTATTTTAGCCCAAAATACAAAGTTTCAAAGTTATCTCTCTTTGTTTGACCAAATCAACCATATTAAATGAAAATATACATAAATGTTTACATTATTATAAAAAATAACTTTAATTAGTAAGACAATTTTCAAAAAATGACTTTAAGTTAGACGGCTAGACAATGTTATCGTTCGCAGTCCTTTTTTGGTATTAAATAAAGAATTTTCAATGAATCATTGTACAGTGTATTAATATTGGTTCCATTTAGTGACCCCCATCATTATCCTAGTTCAAATCGTTGCTTTTTATTGTACAAATATCTCGACCCATGTATATATTAGGGCTGATACAAAATGACGTCACTGGTACAACTATGAGTTACTGCACTTTTATCTTTCTACTCCTAGATGAACCATGATGATTTATAAAATCTATTTCGTTCCAGTCACATTCAAACGTAAAAACGGCTAAGATCAAAGACTTTGTGTAAACAATTATGAAAGTACCCGTTATAACTCCAAAACTACAAATAATATGAAAATTTTTACAAAACAAATTAATGGATATTTTGATGACAGTGAGATTGTAAGATATTTTAATTTAACAATTCAAATAAAAATTATTTAATAATTACACGTGTAAAAATAACACAATATAAACAAACAGTTTTACAACACAAAAAGATAAGATCAACGTTTCAATTTGTGATGTATAGTTTTTCCTGGTTTGACATGTCATTGTAGTATATTGGTATACAGTGTTATATGAATAATATAAAGTATATTGTTGCAGTATGTTTTCTGTACTCTTTAATTTGTAGCTTTTTTTTTTTATAGTTATAGATAGAACGTTGAGATTGTTTTATTCTGGTCTCTTTGAATACCAAGCTTCGCTAGCCAAACATCTTTCAATATTATTTTCTGTTAATCAAGGGTCTGATTTATTGATCAAAAAGCGGATTAAGTTAGACAAAAACTTAAAAAATAAAAATATTTTAGAATGCCAAAATCTTTGTTCCTTTTAAAAATGTAAGATCATATAGTTTATGCATACTTATATCTAAACACTCAATCGTGGAGATCTCGGGTGAATGAACAGTCAAAAGAGCAAGAGAGACAAAAATCGATGGCACAATTTCATGAAAAGATAATGTACATGAACCTAACCGCGCTAGATCTGATTAATGTCTTTGATAAGTTGGCCATAAGCTGACAATGCAAGAAATGACAGTTATGAAATACATTTGTACAACTAGCGACCATCAATTGCAGAGTTGAACTCCCAATAAACCTGAATGAGACCATTTCCGTTGCTGTTGGTACCATGAATTGACACCAATAATATTTCAATTATCATGTTCTTACTTCACCGTATTACTAGTCTATTGATGTTTGCTTTATTACTGGTTGATAGGAACTAGAAAAATCTGCGCCTTTCTAGAAACACTGCTCTGTGTGTTGATTACTATCTACTAAATATTTTTTTTATATTTTTAAACTTGTATTTAATCAATCTTAAAATTCTAATATGCATCACTTGTTAATTAAAGTTTTGTTCTTTTAACGAATATTCTTCAGAAGGGGGTATCATTTATTTTTGTTATTTCCAGATATGTTCAAGATCACATAACAAAATGAAGCCATTTTGGATATTGATAAAAATGTTTTACATTCGATAGATTCCAAGATTAATTTTCAGAGAAAGCATCATGCGTATTATAAAGACTACAATTAAGAACCAGTTTGATAAAGTAATGTCTAAGCGACCAAAAAATAAATTAACTGATATATTGATTTATTGTATGAATGTAGAAAACGTTATCATAACTAGGGATAAAGATTGAGTCTCCAAAAATATTAATCTCATAATCTTGAACGCATTTGCTGTAATTGCAGATGATAAATACATAAAATTACCCTGTTTTGACGTTAAAAAATCTTGAACGCCTTTACTGTGACTTCAAATGAAAAATACATAAAATTACCCTGTTTTGACGTTAACATTAATTAAATGCCGAATCGGATCATAACTCGTTGATGACCGGTTTATTGTATTGCTTAGAAATACAGTGTTACAGTCAGGATATGTTGCAATATCTACAAAATATCAATCAAATCAAAACCCTTCTTTCAACTTTTTACTTTCCAGAATAACTTAAAGATTTCAGGTAACCGAAGTCACGAAGGTGACTTATTCATGGTTTTTGTATTTCTGGAGAAGAAGGCAAAGACCAAATAATAAAATAGTTATGCTTCATTTAACTTTTATCACAATTAATCAGATGATTTTTAAGAAAATGTAATCTCTTTACATAGATCTCAGTCTGCATAGTATATGAACTTTTCAGAATAATAAAACTTTAACAATTTAAAGACGTTTTAAAACATCTTATCATATAAGTGATTATGGCATTTCAAAAATACATGTACCCTCTCTTTTCAAATTTTGAAAAAGATGTCGAGTTCAACCAAAGACTACATTGTAACTGTAGTATGACAATTGAGCTCAATATATGTTACAAGCAGGCTTGGGGCGAATTACATTGTAATTAAAAGTAATGCATATCATTACCATTACTTCATGAATTAGGGCATTAAATTACCAATACCAATACTTGATTTACTTGAAGTAATGCATTACATTATACATTACCATTACCATATTCACTATCAGGTTCAAATTTAATGACTTATACAAGATTGCTGTTGCACTTTATGATCATCAAAGTTTCACATGTTTCATCTTTAACTGCATCCTGTCGGGTGTGAAAATCTAAGATATATAAGTGTTCAGGTAATAATAGAAAAATACACGAATCTTGTATTTTCTATCAGTCCAAACTTTTGTACTTAATACATGTATACAACAGAGAGAGAGAGAGAGAGAGAGAGAGAGAGAGAGAGAGAGAGAGAGAGACACACACACACACACACAGACAGACAGACAGACAGACAGACAGACTCTTTTTAGTGCATTCATATTTGCTTTTAAGGGTGTATGTCTGTTCTCCATTCTAATGGAACACAGCCAATAGAAGGGTGTTGATTGGGCTGTTTAGCACCTCTTAAAACAATAGAATGTTTTGATACTTAGAACAACACTGTGTGTTGTTAACACATTCTTCACAGTATTCATCTATTCATTGAATGTACAACTAATTGGAGTAGATTTTTCAAATGATTTGAAATTCTTAATAACAACACTCTTAAAATGTTTTGAAATTGTGTTGATATAGCCAGTTATATTGACAATTTAAGAATGGATTTTTAATTTTTTTTAACATGCTTAATCATACAACTAAAATACTTTTATCTCAAGAATTATTTTTCTTCTTTAAAACAATTTTTAATTAAATACAGTTTCAGTTATTCAATTCATCACGATTTTACAAATGAACATGCATAGAAAAGCATAGTAATGCAAAGTAATGCCATGCAATGCCAGCTTTACACTAGATTTTTGGAAGTAATGCATTACATTACCATTACTTGTAATGTTAAATTTGTGGCATTACACATTACTGGCATTACTTTGAAAATATGTAATGCATTGCAATGCATTACCATTACATTTAGCATTACCCCAAGCCTGGTTACAAGTAAACGAGTCTAAGATTTTTTATACTTGGTTTGCCTTAAACCGAGTATACATCTAATGTAATTGGTATTTATCCTACAAGAATTCACCAGACAAGGTCCTTTTTCATATTCCCAACTACTTCTCTTGTAAATTGGAGTAGTTATTATAATGTTTTATGATAATACCTTTTATGTGACATGTGTTTGTTTTCTTGTTTTATCACATATGATATATGTTTCCATTTCTTAGGTATCCAGTTTGGGCATATGAAGGTTGTTAGAAAAGTTCGCAGACAAGTTCGATTGTGAGCGGACTATTCGCATGATACCAGCGAAACTTTTCAGATTAAGCTTGACGTATTTTCTAAGAAATGTGTAAAGATTTGTATGTTTTAAATACACCATAAAAACATACAGCTAAATTACTTTGATAAAATATGCTTCATGGAGCATGTTAGATTTTTAATTTTTATATTTTGTACGCATTTGTCTTAAGGAAATGTACCGCTTAAGCGCAGAAAAATGAACGATATTTTATATGACATCTCAATGGCTTATGAAGGTTTTTTTGTGAAAGTGTCAATTTAATTTTGTGTGCACGCAGGAAAATCTCTGATGGAGATTAAAAGGTTCTTAGATGATGCTATTATTTTTTGAACAAAGGTTTACAATTAGAATCACAGACGTTTAAAGGTCGAAGAACTGATATTTGAGCTCTTGCAGCACCCCAACCCCCCATAATTAACCGGTGTTATCTCTGGGTCAAGATTCTAAATTTTATACCATCCGGGTAGAATATATAAACTAATCAGCGTGGCTCAAGACCACGTGTACATTCTTCATCTTTTTACTAGAGGAGAACGCCACGCTTTATTTTTAGAAGATATTTTGGGAAAACCCTCCATCCACCCCTTTCTTCCGCCATAATTATAATTTTCAATTTATTTCTATTTTCATGTATTGGTATACTATGTATTTTGTTATGCGTGTATCTTGTTATTTTCCAACCTTTTTTCAACGTTTGGCATATATCATTGCCTTGATTTTTGAAAAGTTTTACTATTAGGGGTCAGCATATATCATAATATACTGCCAAAGACTTTACACAGTTACTCTAGTCAGTTGTTTTCTAGTCTATGCTGACCCCCTTGATGGTGTATATAAATGACATGTGTTCAGATCTATATCTGTTTTGTTTTCTCTGTGCTTAACATCGAACAATAATGATTGATGCAAGTACAGAATGACGTTAAAGGTTTGGCTAATAGCATCATAATTTAAGGCCGATGGTAAGGCTAATACCAGGAGGCGCAGGTTATAATGGGAATAATTATAGTTGTGAAATATGTGCTTAGATTTATTAGTTGATAATAAAATAAAATGTTCATATGATGAAATCTTAACATGATTTCCTTTTGGTAAATGGATTTAACTCTGATTAGTTAAATCATATTATATTATAATGATATTTTCAGTTTTTGTCTTGAACAATTTTTAAAATCACATCCAATAAATAAAAAAATCACCATAAAATAAGCAACAGCATCAGATGCAGATACCAAAAATATAGTGTAGATGTTTACCAAGTTGTTTTCGTAAAAAAAGACTAATGTTGCGGATGGAAACCCTTTTTTACGACGGGTTGTTTTATTTCCAGAACTGTTTTTCTCGTGGTTTTTACCATGTGGATTATAATTATTCGTTTGTCACTGATTGGCCTAAAAAAAAAGAAAAGCTTTATTTTCATCCATGCTTTTGAATCTTTTTGTCAGACATCTTCCGTATTTTGCTGACCTTAGAATCCCTGCTCCGCATTTTAAATATAATTAGTTGGGATCTTTTCCTTCCGCAATAATATTAGATATAACATTCTGTGGATCTTTGGTGATACATGTACTTACGTTCTTCATCAAAATGTCGTCGATAGAATACAGACAGGGTTCCTCTGTTTTCTATGATTTCTTGCAATTGATTAATAAGGCACCGCTCTTTGGGCGACCTTTGATAATCAGTCCGTCTGTCTTTCTGTCGAAGGTCATTTTCTCTCACCTTAGCCCCAGTCTAGCTCATACTTCACCTACTGAGCTCTTTTCAGTAAAGGGTGTGCAGAGACCTTGAAGCAAGTTTCTAGGTCTAAGGGTTTGGTCATAAATTATGACCATTGGAATACTGTAAAAAAAAATCTTGATATAATCTTTTAAAATTATATTATCTCTCCTAGGTCAAATATGGATCATACTTTATTAAAAGGGTGTCGTTGGTCAAAAGGTTTGTAGTGATTTTGAATAAAGTTTTTAAGTCAAGGGTCAAGATCATATCAGACCACACCAAAAAAAAATCTTTTTTCAGAGCAAATGTACTCTCCCCTTGGCCCTATCTGGCTCATACTTTCCATAGACAAAGCCATTTTGTAAATAAAATGTTTAGTGACCTTGAACCAAGTTTCAAAGTCAAATGTAAAGATGAGAGCAGATTTCAGTAAAAGCCGTGAATTATCTCACATTGGCTTAATCTTGTTCAGACCAAAAGATTGTCTGTAGGTAAGGCTCCTGCAATGAGCTGAAATTAAAGTTCAATGTCATCTGGAAAATTTTGAAGTCATAGGTTAAGGTCAAAGTAAATTCTCCTGAAATACCTTTCATCCTGGTGTCCATCTTTGAAGCGGTGCACTTTGAGATGGTCACTATCTCAACGATGTCTACTTTGAAGGGGAAAGGAAACTAAAAATATGAAGTACAATAAATCAATTAATTTTCATCTATTATAATCGTAAATCGGATTTGTTTTCATTATTAACCCCGGAACAATGAAAAAGTTAAGAAAATCGATCGCTTGATTTAAATTTCCCGCCGCTAAGGAAACTGCCATTGAACTTTAATCTATGACGTCACACCATCTATTTCGGTTTGTTTAAACAACACAGCATCAGTATCAGCAAATCATGATATTCGCTAAAAATGACAATTTCTCGATTATATCGATCGATTTGATACCGTTCTTTTACCTTTGACTTTCCACTAAATTACAAACCTGAGAATGTTCGCTGAAATCTAAAAGTAGAGGTTAGTTCGGAGGAATATCCGTGTTGTTCTGGAAATTGTCAACAGATGCAAAGAATATCGTAAAAAATGTCTGCCGTCGTTATTTCGACATGTTACAAATGTAATTCCGACTTTAGATAAGGTATTTTAAACATCCCGATTACTCTTATAAAATACTTTTTTAGTAAGCGAAGAACTTGACTTGGAAAAAAATTTACCCGAGGCCATTTTCAACTTTGAATGATAGCAGATTAACAGCTGTCATTTATTAAATATAATGCGCATATTTATGCATACATGTATTTATTCTTCAGATTGACGTTTGAACTTTATTTTTTTTTTTATCAATTTTGTTCAGTCGATTACTTTCGTACTAGAAAAGCATAATCAACGTTTTATTCAGATCACTGTGCACATTGTATATGTGAATCACCGGAATAGATGGTGTGCCGTTAAAATATTTTTTTTATTTTTAATACAAAAGAGTTCTACATTATGTCAGCCTTCAGTAAATACGATTTTACTTACTTCAAACGTGCATTAAAGCTTAATTGTGTAGTTTATTTTCAAAACAACATGACCACGTGATAATTTAACCCACCTTATTAATAAAGATAAAATATGCTTTTGACTTAAAATTCCTTCTCGTAATAATTATTTTCCTTGAGTAATATCTTCACTATATTGTTGCACTACAGGTGCAACACAAAAACGTAATTGGTTAACTTTGTAACTTATGTACGCAGCCTCTTTATAGTTAGGATACTAGTATTCATGACTGATTTGTGAATTAAGTATTCAGAAAAAAGGTAAGCTAAGTAGTTATGAGTATTTTTCACATTAAAAATTATATGTCTACACCGATGAAACCTTAATTCTAGGTACATGCGATACTCTATATAAATTTGAGAATTTTTAAAGCGTTGAACATGAACATAAAATCCATTAAACTTTGAAAAATCAATTTAAAAAAATCAAATCTAAACGAAGAAAGGAGACGTTGCTTTTATTAATGTAAAGAATTATTCAGCTATCATTGTATGATTCGAAGATTTAGAATCCCATATGTGTATTTATCAAAAGTACATTAAAAGCATCTCGTCTGCTAATTTGCGTTTATATTCGGCAGGGGGCAAAGAAAATCCATTCAAACTTTAACAAAGAAGTTCAACATTTTTTCGATAGGAAGACTGCTAGTCTAGATCAACAAGACACTAGATCTTCTGCCCTCGACTTCCATCTTTTTTTTGTAAAGGTGCTGTTTTAAAAGAGTTGTATCTGTGTTGCTGAAATTGGTCAAATTATTAGGATTATTATTAATTGGGGGGGGGGGGGGTATTAGATAAAATCAATATTTAAATTGATATGCAACACGTAGAGTTCTATTGTATAGTCAGTGCAAGGAAATCAGAAATGATTTACAAATTCCCGGGTTGACTTTACCAAGTAAAATTAAGGGTTACTGCAGAAGAAGAGGTTTAATTATCATAACGTTTCGGGTATATTGGAGAAACACATGGAAGACATAGATTGGAAAAATGGTATACGTATCTTGACACAGATTCTCAACTGCCCTTGAGTAAAACAAGGTTGGGGGGTTGAAAAAGTGAGAATCATTAAAAATATGCATAAAAGAAATGGCAAAAATATTGGGAAAACTCCATTTACAGTGTAGAAATTTGAATTTTCATTCAGGCATTTAATTACATTTCTCTTCTTATTTACTATTCTATATATATACGCTCATTCATGTGTTACTTTCCCTAACACCCATTTTTGTAAAGCCATGTTCCCGCTGGCATGCGATTTGTCACGAATAGCACGATTGACAAATTGTAGCTGATCGTGGAACTTCTCTGGAATTTTTGGCTTAGGTAGGAGGTAGTGCGGGTCAATACAACCCTACGCAATTTGCTGAGATTTGATCCGGTAAGGTCACACTATATATATTTCAGGTGACGCGATCTGAATTGTTTTAGCAAGTTCATATGCACTGAAGAAACCTTCAAGTTGGTTTGTCATTTTCTCCGGTAGGCATAACATTATGTCCGTGTAACAAAAACTTTAATTTGGGGTATTTTCCCTCTTTTATGCTTGGAAAAATTCAAATAATGAAAAATATCTCTACAAATTTACAGCATGTATATATATTCATTGCACAAGTCTTTTGCAACAAACATTGCACTGTGACGTGCCTGCATTATAAGCAACACGGTAGGCTTATGTGTCAGTCAGGTTTTTCGGGGTGGGTTATTAACAGAGCCCAATGTAGTCTATGGGACATTTTATATATGAGAAAAATCGGCCAACCTTGGAGAGTCTGCAACCGTGCGCATATTGTATGCTATTTTCAAATGTCCATTACTTTCTCTCTTTCAAATTTTAAACGCAGAATGCACAAATAATCTTTTTTAAGTAGATTTTTTTTATATATTAAAAGAGATGAAATTTCCTCAACAATTGTCAACTATTTGGCAATAAAATCTCAAAGGGTAAAAGGTTTATGTTGACACCTCTTCTCTGTCGTCACTGATGGGTATAATTCGTCAAAAATAACGTCTTATCTGCATTCCCTTAATTATGGGAACACAAAAATCTTATTAGAAAGGTTTGGCAATGTGCCTGTTGCTGCAGTGGCTTACGTCACGTGAAAAGCATTCACAACTACGCAAACGATCCAATTGATGGACCCGATATAATTTTCCATAGCGGACGTAATGTAATTGATTTGTATTCAGGGGATTTCTTTTCCACTTAACAGCCCTTTTTTATCTTTTTAAAGGCTTCTTCATTCGCAGTTGACACACGATGAAAACAAACAAAATAAGGCAATCAACATGCTTAGATTAAAACATTAATGGTTAAAATTTGCTCCGTAAAAGTATCAGATTTACGCAATTCTTTTCAAATATATGTTTTTCAAAACATTTTTTTCTTTCAATCTGTGGTCTATAAATGTTCTAATATTAAAATCAGGGCATTTGAATACGCACGCAAATTCAAAGGTGCCATTAACTGCATTGGAAACAAAATACTAGCAAATGCAGAAGACTTTATATCCCTATTCCATTGACGACCTAACCTAAATTCTTTTGCCTGATTTAACATGGACGTCTGGACTAATAATACTAAATTCTGATAAAGAAAAGGAAATGCATCTTGCTATCTGATTTCCAGTGCAATAAAATTGCAGTATTTTCATCATAAAAGAGACAGTACAGTATCATAATGTATCATGAAATATGTAAAACTAATAAATAAAACTAGACGATCTTACGGTTGTCGCAAAAATAATTTATCGTTTGGTTGTGGTGAATTGAAGACACTATGTCCATGTATCTGTAGGTCTAAAGCTCCCAGTAGAAAAAAAAATCGGATGGACAATCTTGGAGCATGTTAAAAAGTTGCAGTTCGCGGTGCATAAAAACTTTCAAATATATCATTTTTACACATATTTTGCGGAAACAAATGGAACCATTAACATTTTCGAACAATTTACTACTGACGTAGTCCATTTACGTGCTTCAGCTTTCTCATAATCACGCAAACCTGTCTCAGATATAAAATAAAACTTGCGAAAATGTGCATGCGCTGTAAATTGCAAATTTTTAACACGCAAGGAATTGCAGTCTCAGGGTCATCGGTCTGGCGTTTTTCAGACCGAATGCTACAGATCTGCAATGCTACTTCATTTAACCAAGTTACCAATCACAGTTCTCCCCCAAAACAAATTCAGTGCATATTTTTTTTAGTGCAATGGTAAGAAACATAAGTAGCTCAAAAAACCCCCAAAGAAGACAACACAATTAACACAGTTAATATTTGATATCTCTCAGTGAAACAATATAATTATCTAAACTTCAGCATATAATACATTATTTACATGCAGTTATACTCTTATCAGTGCTTTTTGTTTTTTAAAAACTTGTTTAATAAATTGCTTTGACATTTTATTGCTCTACTAACATCATACAATAGTTAAAGGGACTTGAACACAATTTGAGATCACAAATTCTAATTTTAATTTTTTATGTATAAAATGGTTTACTGATGCATTTTGAATGATTGACCAAAATAGTCAATGTTAAAGTAAAGTTACAAGCGAGATACAGAGGTAAGAATTGATAGTTATGTAAACAAAGCTCGAGTCTTATAGTTGTTTACAAAAATTGTAATGTAAAATTTTACCATATTGTAGACAAAATGACAGGTAACAAACAATTTAAACTAATTCAATATCTTCATAAATACTATTATCAACAAAATAAAGATTCATTTGATTGAAACTTACACCAATACAACACATATGTAAAAAATGACAACATGAGCTTTGTTTACAAAACAAAGAATTGTGATCTCTGTATATTGCTTATAACTTGATATTTGACTTTCAAAGTTTGACATAGCATTAAAAACTTTTATATTTATCAGTATAAACATTGAAAATGAAAAAGTAACATTTGAAAATTTTAAGTCAAATCGTGCCCAAGTCCCTTTAAAACCTTGTATATATATCTTTTGTACTTTCAATAGAGAGCAATGCTCCACAATAACAGGTATATATTTAATGCATTAGCAAGAGTAGATACATTGTCATACATGTTTGTGATCATTGTACTATAATCATATTAATGTTTTACGTTATGTTGGGGTTAATACACTAATAGCCAACCTTTAGATTTCTAGCCTCATGTAAGATACATGTAGTATTATAAAAGCCTGGCTATGTTGAATAAAGAGAACTACATTTACTTTTATACCTGCGGTTACAGAGCAAAGAAAAAAACCAAAAACAAAATAAAAAACATTACCGGTGTTTACCTACTGCGGTATTACCGGCATTTCTTTATTTATACATGTACATCCGGGGTGTCCGCGAATCACTACAGTTGTCGTGAATAGACTGACTTACATGTAGCTTATTATGTGATGGCGTGTACAGCTCCCTAGCGTGCTTGAAGATCTTGTTACACATCTTATTACAATAAATACCTAACCTTGTTTTTACATATGTAATCCTCCTATCTTGCTCATTACCATGTACCAGGTGCCAGGTACTTCAAAGTGATGTTTACTCAGGGTTTGAGTTCTCAAATTCCGATTGCTATAAAGTTCAATGTAATGAGTAAAATTTGTTCTAAACACAAAAAGTATTTAAGAAATGAATTATTATTGACAAAACATTCAAAATTTTTACTTTATTATGGAATTAGGCTCAAACAAAAATTGACTTTTAGCCAAACAGAGGAAATTCGAACTAAATTTTGCAGATTTTGTATTCTGCTCAAAGTTTTTTGGCAGTAGTCTAATATTAAAAGTTAGGATTTTATATTTAAGTCTATGTAATTTTGCATATTTTCCATTGGTTTTACCTCACTTATCCATTAATATAATCTTATGGCACGAATTATAAAAATATTGAAAAATGCTTAAAAACAATAAAAGATACCATATCTCAAAATTTTGATCATTGACCTCATATAAATTTTATGCCAACAGAATAAGGTCAATATAAGAAGTTCAATACCATACATGTTTTTGCATTATCATCATTCAATTTTTTGTAAAACTGGATCAAAAATGGGTAGGGATTTGAAAACTGATAGAGGAAATTCGGACTGAATTATTTTTTTAAATTGTTGCTGAAAACTTAATGCTGTGTACTTATTTAGTGCCACCACCATTCATAAACTGTATCTTATTTTTTAAAGTGTTGAATTATTTGTTTTAATCTCAGTCGTAGTGTAAAATTTTATGGGATTTTTCTTGATTTTTCAATAAATATTCAATGGCCATTAACTCAAAAAGTAGGTCATTGACCTACTTTTCTGAAAGTGAAAAATAACAATACAAGCAAAGGTCTACAACACACAATAGATGGTTTGTCATTATCATCAGTGGATTTTTTTTTCATTCTGAGTAAACGTCCTCCTTAAACCCGTAAACAATTGTGAAACAGGCATAATAACGTCTAGTATAGCGTTCCGTCATAAATGTGTTAATCGGTGAATTATTCGAAAAATTCAGAGCTCATTATTTATTTTTCTATAGAATAAAATTGATTAAGTATTCACAAGTGGTGTCTTATTTTTCATAATTCCCAAGCAATACAACAGCAGTCTTTTAATTTACATACACATCTGTGGATTGCTTAAAGAAAAAAAGATTGCTTTTTAAGTTATATAATATGTGTTAGATGCTATCTATGAGCGCCAGTATTTCTTACCGTAATCAAGGGTTGTTTAATTCAGTTTGTGTTGATTTTTCAGTTGCCTTCAGCCGACCTTACCAGAAGCGACTCTTCTATAAGCGATGTCTGTTGAACTAGCCCTGGTTCTGCTACAACCATTTTAACAAGTTAGAGCTTGGACTTAATGTAGTTGTGTTAAACAGCAATGTGACCTAATAGACATGTCTCTTTCATTGCTAGCCACTCCGCCATGGTTCTTTGAAATCAACAAGATTTCCTGGCTTTTGAGCAAAGACTACGCAGTCTGTGTAATCACTTGAAACCATCGTTTTAAACTTGTTTTGATGCAAGAAAAAGATACTAGTTACATTCTACCAAAGTCTAAGGTCTTGTTTAAGGTTCTATTTATCCAAGACGGTATTGCTATGATAGGCGGTCCCACGTTTCTTAATGTAGTTATACCGTAGTCCTGTTGTCATCGACGTGTTACAGTACCAAGTCACTTCAGGAAAATAAACAGAGGGGTGTAGTGGTTGTGTAGTGATAATTCCATGTATCTACATGTAGAAACAATCAAGTCATTTCCCACGGAAGCATTGTTAATTTTCATGCAAAAATTGGCCGTCAACGTTATCAGAATTATGGAAAATGAATGTATCGCAGTGTAAATCTATATCTTCATACGGTTGTTATGGTGAAAAATGGTAAACAATCAAACTGTAAACATAGGAATATACAAACATGTTTTGGATAAGTAGTGTAGATCCATGTTTGAAGTAGGAACCCGGTGTCTTTAGTATGATCGTATGGTGTTTCTGCATGGTAAATAGTTCATGGTACGGAAAACTAATGAAAGCAATTTTCCCAAAACACTTCTTTATAATTTCCTTGAGTAGTGACCTTGGAATACATAATTTATTATTGTTTGTGATGGGGGTGGGGGTGAGAGAAATTTTTATTTATACTTCCCTCGCTATACAGCAAATAATTTAACTAGTCTACATGGAACGGTGAAAAATAAAAACCTTTAAGTACTTGTACACTTTTTTACAGGATCAAGATGTGATATTCATATGCACCTAACTGAAACAACTTGAAAATCTGTGTTTCATTTGTATAGCAAACAATTCTATCAGAGCAACGCAGTCCGTGGGCGTCCTATACCTTTGCAATTTTAACCATCCAGCTACTATTGCTTCTCTCACCGGAGTATTATATTCTATTGTTATACTTTCATGTTAAATACTGAAATCTGATTGGTTAAGACGCAGTTAATAATATTTACTACTACCCTCAGCGTTAGCAACGCACTTGGCAACGGGTAACATTAAAAAATATTACATGCGCGAAAATTATGCGCGTACGGTTCGCTGTAAAATTTACGTTATTCCTATATAAAAGCAGTAAAATTTTCTTAAAAATTTAAAAAAAGACATTCAGTATAACAAAATAAATAGTGCCTGTTTGGGAGGATAACAGTTGAAATTGACACCCCTCGAAAACCATTGTCAACCTCCGCTTCGCGTCGGTTGACAATGGTTTTCTCGGGGTGTCAATTTCAACTGTTACCCTCCCAAACAGGCACTATTTATATATTATGAATGTATGTACAAATTTCATTTTATCAATAAATGAGTAATATTAAATTCATAGAAGGGGATTTTGTAGATTTATGATTTTTTCCCCTTTTATATGCGTACGTCTGGTCGAATGTTATCTTTAATTAAAATACCGGTACAAGGTTGACAAATCCGACATAAACTTGATTATTTGATTGATAAACTGAATAGGATTGGGATATGGGCACAGCTTACATAAGCCCTCTATATCCAGTTTATTGAATTTTACTTTACATAGCGCACATTCATATCTCTAGTCATTTTATTTTATAAAAATCGATTTTTTCAATCCATCTGTACTTAGACTCTTTTCCAACTGAATAATTACTACTGGTATTTTTTTTTCATATTCAATTATTGACTGGATGGTTCCTTTACTATTTATTGGCAATATAATTTAATTCTTTATCCAGCATAAATCCTTTCCTTATTACAATTAAATACTGTGGAATCATTAGAATTCGTGGTGGCTCAATTGTCGTGGTATTTGTGGGTAGCCCTCCCCCACGAATTTAAATCATCAACGAAAACAATTTTAGAAAGAGTTATCTTTGTTGCTTTATCTTTAGTAACCGACGCATCCACGAAATTACATCCCCACGAATCAGCAAAAAAGTCATAATCCACGAAAATTGGCCTCCACGAATTTAAATGATTCCACTGTATATGTTTTTAGTTTTAAAAAATGTTTTCCGGGAGAAAGTACATGTAGACAATGCGATGTACATGTAGCACTTTAAAAAGGTCAAGGAAATTAATGGAGCTTACAGGAGATTTATGAAGTTTAAGATAAAGAATCCTTTAATGCTTTATACAATATTTTGATTAAATAAGACGTATTCGAACATTATTTATAACTAAACACGATAAAGCATTATCTTTTAACATCATTCCCATTGGCTCGCTTTACCTTATTCAATACCTACGGAGTACCTGTTGAACTTATAATTTGCAATGATTGTGAATTTATTTTCTACGTTAGAAATTAACTGAAGGTCAAATCAAATTCCTCTTCGAAATTACTTTTCATTCTAATGCCATTTTGAACGGAGCCCTTAGAAATGGTCGCCATCTCGATGAAGTCTACCTGTAGTTGACCTCAAACCGCGTTGTTCAGCTTACTAAGTGACAACTTTTATTCATTACCCACAATAAATAGTTATTACTATTGTGACTTGCATTATACGTTTGAGGTTAACTGTAAGTAAATTGTTTAGTCGAAACTATAATTTTCAAATTTTGAGCACAGATTGTAGATAACCGCTATTGATGAAAATGCTTTATGTGCCATGTAACGTTCCTCATGTTCCTATCGACGATAACAATAATTCAAGTATTTTTTCTCATCCTTCATTTACCAAAAAAAGTTTTATTTAAAGTTCTTTGGAATACTCACATAAAGACTTAAACTTCTTGAGTATTCTCTATGATGTTTTCATGCCTAAATATTGTTATAAAAACAAGTAGAAGGAGGGGACATTTGGTAACCCGAATGGATATACATTTATTAAGAATGTAAATTATTCATATTTTAAATTGATTTCTTGAAGCGAGACAATGTAAATTAAGCTGTTATCAAACCGTCGGTTTTTTTTGGATATGAAATTTTGACTTGAAATTACGACGGACAAAAAATATGAAATAATCATTATTAACATCGTCATAGTCATCATCTTGCAGTATTAAATAATGATGAAAAATTGACAAATTGAGCCGAAATAGGTCACCAAAAAACCAGATAGTACTTATAAATAAAGTCTTACTCTATCATTTTTTATTATACAAAACGTATACTGTAACAGTAAAAACAAATAATAAAAGTTGGTTTACATCATCTCAAGTACATTTAAACAAGACAACAAAAACCAAAAAAGGAAAACAAAACAAAAAACTGTTTCGCCATTTCTTGCACCAATCACTCGTTAATTCTCGCGTAACAGTCACTGTTGGATATACGTGTACATAAGTGTGCATTTAACATTTGTTTGTTAAAAATCTTTTAACATGTTCTTTTTCATCCATACACTAGTAGGTGTAAAAAAAATCATCTTATTTTAATATGCACGCCCTTCAATATATAGAATATTAAGAAAAACGTTGGGGATTAGGACAAGAAAACTTGTCCAGGTTCAATTTTCTCTGGTGACTTAGCTCTGTATTGATTATGTTTTGTTTACTGTAATGTATCTATATAATTAACAAGTAGATCTTCTTACATAAACTATCGACCCCTTACCCTGTCATCCATTGTGATGAAAAAGACAAATATGACGTTCATCGAAAAAAAAAATAACAATGACAAAACTTTTGATATAAGGGAAAAATATTGTATGTTTCTATACTTCGCAAATTTTTGATAATATACGTTCATACGATATGTACAATGTATACAAAATACATAAATAAATGAGAAAAAAACAACAAATCATCACAGTTCATCTCGTTAAAATATAAATGACACAAGTCACCAATCATAAACTTGTAACTTGGTTCGTGGTAACATCATTGTTGACCGATTCCGGTTCTTTCCTGTGTATACACCCCCCGGAAACGTTGCCATTATACCCCCCGGAGCAATATATATGTTGGCTATGATCCGAAAAATTGGAAACTCTGCACACGATTCGAAGAACAATGGAACGGAATTTTTGTCCTGTAGCACAATACAGAAAAAAATTCATAGAATGATTAAGGTACATTAACAGTTCTGCTGTGGTGCGTACCAGCCACAGTTTGGCCATTTCTTTGGGGCTATCGCTGATTTGATAACTTGCTATCATTACTACATTCATTGGGAGAGTCGTTACACAAAACGCAAACGATATTGTTAGCAACATGATTGTTAATTTCGAGCTCTTGTTCTTCGACCGTCTCTTTAGCTCCATGTTGTTCAATGGAACGTGTTGTAAGGATTTGCGACTGTGGGTGGCGCGAAGCACTTGTCTTATGATAAGAATATTAAAGAGTGAAATGGCGATCACAGGAATCGTAGAGTACAGTGCCGCATCGATCCAAGGAAAGACTTTTCTGACGAGAAATTCATATTCACCAAGGCCTTCGCATTCCGTTTTTCCTCGATCTGACCGTATTCCAATAGTCCAAATAAGATGAGAATTGATGAGGATGAAAATGACTGCCAATAGTATTACTGTTTTTCTGGCCCGTTCCCTACTACACCAACGAGATGCATGTAAAGCATGGCACACGACTATATATCGCTCAACAGTCACGGCTAAAATCAGCCAAGCAGAAAATTGACTAGAACTGTACGTTAATAAACTCAAGAATTTGCACATGAAATCTGACGTGTTTTGAAAATCTACATCTGCAACTTCGCTAATCCACAAACCAAGTAGTCCAACGAACAATACGATGAGATCGGCGATTGATAACGCAGCAAGAAAAACATTGGTTGAATGACGCGCCATTGACTTGTGACGTAATATAAAAAAAGACATCACATTACCCACGAGACCAATCAGCATCAAGAATGGAGGAATGTACCGTTGAAGGAAACGATGAATTTGGAATTCTTTATAAGACTCAAGGGTGTCTTGAGGCTGCACGGAGTTAGAGATAATACCAGAGATTTTGTTTAAAAAATCCTCCTCCGATTGGTTGTATATTCGAAGGTATATTTCCAGTTCCTGTGATAAAGCGTCCGTCACATTGGGACTTTTAGAATTCATCAAATTTTTCACCAGCCGGGATAGATTGCTATAAAAAACAACTGCAAAGTATAATATCATGTCTGCTATCATTAAAAATATAGATACATCTATCATTTATCAAAACTTTTCTTTGTGAAAAAAGGGTAGTAAGTACGTAAAGACGCTTTGGTTTCTCAAGCGTTTTTTTTTCTCAAGAATTCACTGTAAAAGCTTAATATAACGATTTTCTGTGTTACCCATACATCTATATTAAACCATGGTTTGAATAGAGGTTGAATTCTTTATAATCATTTAGACTCATTCCGTTAAAAGAAAAAAATAGGGCCTTAATTTTTTCATCAAAATACTAAATATAGATTGATTGAAGTACTGGCTTAATGAAAACTGCTTTTATTGTTTTCGTAACTCGCAATGAATTTGGATTTTAAAGATGAAAATGATCAAGGAGGGAAAGACAATAAATATCGGGAAAGCTAATATTAAAAAAAAAATACCACAGATGGGCATAAAAGTGTTTCCATAAGATAAACTAGCTCTAAAATTATTTAGGCCAACGTTTCATTCACTTTTTTGCATTATCATTGCACTCTGCTCTATAGTCTATTGAGTTTTCTTTTTAAAAAAAGATTTATAGTTGTATGTTTAGTTGTAGTGATAGTTTCATGTTTTTTTTATTGTTCTTGTCCTAAAAAATGGACAGCTTGTCCTGAAATTTTAAAATTGATATTGCTCGTGGCGTAGGTCATTTCGAGTGTTTTTAACCCCCCCCCCCCTTTTTTGTGCCTGAGATTCAATTATATGTGGAAATTATTCTTAATCTTAAATATTCACTGAAAATATTCCATTAATTCCATTTTCAGTGGAACATTATATATAAAATATATTTATTTTTCTCTTAATGTTTTTTGTTATTTAGTTTCATGTTAAACATCATAATACTCTCCAATAATGTGGAGGAAATAAAGAATATCTTATCTTATCTTATCTTATCTTATACTAAATTACCTCAAATTCTTTTTTCTACACAGTCTACAATATTTTATATCACTATATAACTCATATTTATAAAGGAGATAATGCATTTATACACTAACCCGATAGTCTAACATTTTCTCCCAATTAGCAATTGTCGCAATTTTCCCCCCATTATCTTGTAATACGAAATATTCCACATTAAGAATACATGTGTTCTAATGTTCGGTCACAAAGACTCAATTTAGAGTCACGTAAATAAATATTAGTATCATACTCTGGTCAGTAGGAATTTGTTAATGGCAAAGAGGTGAAAACAACATATGCTTCCCTTATGAAATCTAGAATAAAGACACTTAAACTGTTATCGTATCGTGATATCCGGTAAAGAGTCGCAGTTCTGAGCATGCGTGATAGTGTCGTAATACACGTGCATCAGCATTTTGGAAACCCAAGTCGATTTTGTAGAGTGAAATTCAATTGTAAAACCGTTGTATTAGTGATAAAGAAATAAGTGGTATTAGTTAATAATACAATGTTATGTATTATTTCGGGGTTCTTATCTTTGTATTTTTTTTTTAAATTACCATTAACACCCACTCTAGGCAAAACAGATTCGACCTTGCTACCATGCAGAATAATTATGGGGGATTCTGATGCGCCAGCGGATTCAATTTTCCACCTTAACTCCTCTCTAGATGTCAGTCACTTCCCGTTCTCATTAGAGATGAACCGTGCTTCGTAATTAAGACGGTTTGATGCTAAGAGCGAATTTCGTCGTCTACAATGATAGATTTGTGCTCGGACATGCAGTCGGGTCCTTTATATTCATATACAGGATGTAAGGAAACAGGATTTCATTTGTCTAATATCAAGCTCATCATTGGAATTAATATCTTAATGTTGAAAGTTAATGCTGATATGTTGACATGGACTAGATCCCTTACTCATTTTCAATAAAGCATATATTGATAGAGGTCGTTTTTTGTATTGTATGCATAACTTTTGGTTTATGATAGATTCCATATGTCTTTATTTTTAATTCAGTGACGTAGGGGGGGGGGGGGCTTGCCCCCACATTTATTTTTAAATTTACACAAATAAAAAAATTGAATAATCATGGAGTTTCCCCCTCCACTTTCTTGGGAGAGTAAATGGAATAATAATGAAAGTGAAATGAGGAAATCAACAATTCAATCGAAGCTAAACAAAATATTAACACTATGCAGCTCCCTCCCCCAAGGATAAGGATTTTCATGATTTCGACGTGACCCCCCCCCCTCCCCCCCTGCTTTTTATTTGGCTTGTCCAGAATTTTTGGACGAGGTTGCTCTCCACCCCCTTCCCACTTCAAAAACGATGCTACATGTACATGCACATGCTTGCAATTTTTAAAAATGACATTCTTCCTCTCTACATTTTTATTCAGCAAATACCTTGCTGCAACATACGTGATTGCGTCTAGTATTAATTCCTGCACTTTATTTAGTCAAAGCAAAGTTTGATTTGTTAGAAACCGATTTTATGTATAACAATAATTTATTTACTCAAAAAGACACAATCATTTCTGAAACTATAGCTATTTTCAGATGGCTTTATTACTGTTTTGAAAGTTATCTAGAAAATTGTGTCTTGTGGTGGTAATGACAAGAACATTAAGTTTTGAAGTTGAAGTTCTACATTCAATAACATGGACTTGAAAATTAAGCATACTGACAACCCCATTTTTTGGGTTGCATTAAATATTTTGTTAGATGCATTACTTTGTAATAAATGATATTAATTCACATCTGCGGTGAAGTCTCACGGTTTTAACAAAACTCCATACCTAAAGGTTCAGTAATGATTCCAAGACTGGGGATAAATGAAAAAAAAATTCATTTATTCCATAAATAATCCGCCATTGGTATGCCGTAATGCTACAAAAAGTGTGATAATACGATTACATGTATGCTGAAGGTGGTGGTTTTGGAAATTGGAGTCGCGCAGATTAACATTTTTTTCTTCAAAAAAAAAGGGAGTGGGTCACAGGGAATAATTTTGTCTGTTGGAGGGGGGGGGGGGGGGACCGAGACCATTTTTCGGTAACAGTTTTAAGAAGTTTGAATTTTCAAGAAGGGAAGTCTGTAACCCCCCCCCCCCCCCCCGACGGGTCTCCCGGTCCCCCCTAGATCCGCGCATAAGTTAGACTTGTCCTCTATTGTGAGTTCACCTGGTACATGTAGAAAACCCGATCTTGTGTTATTAGACATTTTTGCCGGTTGTTAAAATGATTTAGCGGTATATGACCTCGGCCTATTTGACATCTGCGGGCCTAGCACTTAATCAGTTAGCCAGAAGGTGTGCTTTCTAAGATGATAGTCATGTCCAGCTGAATTGATTTAGATTATGAACAGATCAGAGACTGGTGTTTGTGTACAGACTACTTTTGAGGTTTGCTTAAGTCAATAATTGACCAATTGGAAAACTGACGCAAAGGCTCAAAAATAGGTTAAGTCACCTAGTTATTTGAGACGTGAAAAGTAGGCCACAACTTATTCACATTAATTTGTGAAATATATTGGATTTATACTGTAGTAACAAAACATCGTGATTAAATAATCTAGCACATGTATATTTTAATTTTAAATCTAGAAGTTATACTCAAAAGTTTAAATTAAGTTTTTTCTTTAGTTTTTAAAAAGTTCAAAATATTATCAAAGTGTTGGAAGTACTGATAATCATCGATTATTTGCGATCTCCGTGAATCTTCCATTCAGACAATGACGTCGTCAATTTGAAACCTTAACAGAGCGTGTCGATTCGTCACGTGACCAGCGAGGATGCATTTCAGTGATTTGTTTGGTTACATTCTGTTCATTAAATTGTGATAACAAAAGTTCTGAAAAAGTATCAAAGGTCAACACATTACCTAGCCTCGGGATCAGTAAGCATTTTGATCAAGTTAAAATTTCAGTCAGTCATAAAATGATTGTTTAGAACAATTTTAACAAGAGCTTGGACTTCGGGTAATTGTGTCAAACAGCAATGTGACGTAGGCCTGTCTATATATCATTGTAGGCACTCAGCTATGGCTCTTTGAAATCAACAAGATTTGTCTGACTTTTGAGCCAGAACTACGCAATCGGTGTATATTTCGCTTGAAAACGCGTCATTTTAACTTGTTTTGACGCGAGGAATAGATAGCTACGTCCTACTAAAAGTCCAAGGCCTTGTTGAAATGGTTCTATCCTTATATGACAATTGAAATTTGTACTTAACAACGTTATTAATATCACAACACTTCTAATACTTTTTCAATTTTTTCAGTGTTTTAATCAAGAGACAATAAGACAGTGTACAACTTTTGACTTAAGTCTGAGATTACTTCATGACCCTGGGGCCTGTACGCATTACAGTGCATAAAAAACAAATATAATAAAAGACAAAGTGTATGTAGTTGTTAAAGACAACAGGTACTTAACTAGTAAGCTCAAAACTCTTTAAAATCATCCGTACGCTGAAAAATAGATTTTCATTTTTCTGCAAGACATAAGGATTCATCTTTCCGTAACAAAACATGGGTGTCTACAACGTGTAAATTACCTATTCTTAAAATATCATTAAACAGTTCATTCAAATTTCTTGAAACACTTTGTTTCGTACAAAAAAAGAAAAGAAATAGTAGTAGTTATCTTCTTATTTTCCACAAGAGCATAGAGGACCATCGATAATTTTAATTGCTACATTAATCTTTATTTAAACTACTATTGCGTCTAAATCTTGTTTAAATGACATTCCAATATCGTTTTCCCAAAGAAAAATAAGAAGGCCTGGAAAGTAGAATAGGGAAACTGTTCTAGAACGAGATTTAAGTTTGAGATTTTCTGATTCATATGAGTTGCATTCCATAAATCAATGGCTGTTGGCAGAAAAGATGATTTGAAATTATTAAGTATTACCTTAAACATAATAAGATTCAAGAAAGCCATCATTTGGAAATATATGTGAAAGTTAATCAGGTATCAGAATGTGATATCTGTTATACATAAGTGTTCTCAGTTTTTCATTTCTTTTATCAACAAGTGCTTCCCACCCGATTTCATAAAAACAGAGAGTATCATGAAGCTAACAAGGTCAGCAAGTGAATTTTACAAGGACAAATGGTCAAGTACTTACCTTCTATATTTTTCTCACTGAAACTTATAAGGAATACACGTTTTCATAACTTTTAGGTCTGTAGCGGCCGTGATGCCACCCACAATTCTACACGATTAACTCATATCAAATGAAATTGTAAAGTTAATAATAAATATTTAAAAAAACCCACAAGTATGGTGATTTCCTGGTATATACAGCGTATCAACTGAAGTTAACTTTAAAGTAGGAAGAACGAATGGTATTTGTTTAGTAAAAATAATAGAGAAACTAATATACCAAAGAAAAAGTAATAATCACAAATTTCCTTCACATTTTAAATTGATGCCCTTTGTTAAATGAGGAAGCAATAACCCTTTAAGTGCGGCTATGTGTCCCCGCTGCCATGGTTACAGGACCAAAGGATGTTTAGGTTGTGGAGAACAAACTGTAAGGCATCTCAACAGTTTCAGATATCAACACTCTTGTTATTCAGAATAAAATGTCAATTTTCAAATAAAATAAAATAATTATACCATAGTTCATGTAATTACACTATACATTAAAGATTTTTTGCCTACTTGATGGCAATTCATGGACTTTTTCGTTCATTGTAAAGTCTGTGGCGTTCTTGCACCCGTTTAAAAGGAGCAATTTTACAAAAAAAATCAATGTATTAAATACATATATTTAACCATCTCCTGTTATATCTCACATTAACATTGGGTTTCACTTTTAATATCTGATCTAGTTTAATATTTATAAAGCATTATTAAGTGGGATATTCGATCTTCCAGAGTTAATTGATTATGTTTTAAAAAGGAAAACTATCACATTCGGAAAATATTCAATGGTCACCATTGTCATGAAAACACGTGACATTCTTAAAACATTAAATCTACGCCCCCAAGTCTATATATTTTGAAAAATATGTTATTTTGAAATAACAAGTTAACAGATATACCTTCCCCTATAGTATGCATGTATCGGCTAACTTACCTTGTCATATGATTTAACAGTATAAAGATGTGCGATTTCTACATTTTTTTCAATCTCTTCATACGCGACAAAAGATACATATAGTAACCAACGTATACGAATCTTTCGACTTTATATATTATTAAATAGCATCAAAAGGTACACCTTTATAGAACTCTCATTTTTGCAGAGAGTTGTCCAAACACAGCGAGCGGTACAAGAATTGCAAAACGATCGGCCTCTTGTACGACCAAATAATTCAATAACACGTTGATAGCTGAATAAACTACTGAAAGCAACGAAGATTAAAATAGTTGACGAGTTCAGAAGTTTATCCAAGGTAGTTGATTAGGCTATGTTGTCTTAGCAAGAATCTGACGGTCAGTGGTTTAAGTGCTTTGTGGAGATCGCACATATTGTAACTTGGAATATTTAGCTCACCTGAGCTGAAAGCTCAAGTCAGCTTTTCCGATCACTATTTTTGCCTGTCCGCCTGGCAGTAAACTTTTTTACATTTTCGATTTCCTCTTCAAAACAACCAAACTTTGCACAAAGTATCTTAGGTCAATTGGATTCAAGTTTGTTTAAATGAAGGGCCACACCCTCTTTAAAGGAGAGGTAAATAAGAATTATTAAAACTTTGTTGTTTTTTTCTTTCAAAAATCTTCTTTTTAAAACCAATTACACCAGAAAAGCTGTAATTTGTGTGAAAACGTCCTGAGGTATTGAAGATTCAATTTTGTTAAAATCATGATCCCCGGGGGCCACAATGGAAGAGGGGCGAATTTTTACATAGGAATAGAAAAATCTTAAAAATCAAATATAAAAGGATAGGACTAAAATGGGAATGGTGAGTGTTTACACAGGAAATAAACTTTATCATTATCAGAATATATAATTTTATTGTACATACAGTCATGTAGTATTACTAAATTTAAATATGCAAGCATTTTCACATTTGATAATTCTCAGTTGGTTTAGACTGTGGCCCCGGATAATTCTTATTCAGCTACGAAATGGGTTTAACATAAGAACATCTTGAGAAAATTTTGAAAATCTTGTAATACAGGATATATATATATTTTACTCGTTCATTGTCCCGTTATTTTGGATATGACTTCATAAAGGTGATATTTAATTATTATGTCTATTGTTGCTTAGGTAAGCGATGTGGCGTTGTTTCCTTTCAGATTGGTTCAGTGTCAAGTAGGTAAGACCCAAATACAAGAATGTTATTTCTACCCCTATTTAGACTAATACAACGTACATCTTAAACAATGGCTATAAGGATAATCATAGCAATAAATGTACACGTTAAACGAAGATTCAATACTAGTAGAACATGTACATTGTTGAGTTGGGAAGGCCGGAAATGGGATTACTCTACTGGAATCGTAACATAAATCTGATATCCCAATTCACCAGAGCTGTTCAATCTTAATAAACGGCCGACTATGATATTTTTAAAGCCCGAGATGATCTATAATGGAGTGCTAATGGAAGGATATTACTGTTTGTGTAATATTTGTCTGCTATAACAAAACGGGTGTGAACGATTCGAAAGTTAGACCGTTGTAGCTCAAATTGGGCTCATGTTTGATGGCCTAACAGACAATAATGCTAGGCCAATGACGTGCTTAATTGTTTATTGTTATTGAATAATATTTTTTTTGTTTAGATTTGTGTTATCATTTCAAATTAGTTTTATTTACATGTAACATGTAATCAATATATGTTCATTAGATACATAACCCTTTAAAATTAGGAACATTGTTTTCAAACATTAAGTGATTAACAATTTTGTAAACAACAAGCATATGCATGTTGTTTACAAAATTGTTAATCATGTAAACAACAAGCATATGCATGAAGAGAACAAATCAATTAATGCATTACTAGAATGTTAAAATGTAATAGTCGTAATCTTATATCTTTAGTTGTTACCCTGGATCGCAATTCTTGCATTCTCATTTAAAGAAAACCTTATAACATATTAAGGAGATATGCCAAATAAAGATTGATTTCTCTACCTTTAAAAAAAATAAATACATCCTCATAAAGATTTCAAGTAAAACTAGTGATAAAATAATAAACTGAGAGGAATTGTCATTTTGTCATTTGTCTGCTTTCGCGTGTCTTTCACATAAAAAAAACTTTTTGTGTTATCGGTACATGATGATGATAAGACTTTATATTATTAAATTCAGCGAAGGAAATTAACAGAAATCTGGAATTTTATGTGGGGTGCCAAACGTGCTGCAATTTCCAATTTATTTGAAACTTCTTTAATGTTTACGTGGGATTCTTTTTCATAAGCAAAGTTGAGAACTTTTAATATATAAAAAAAACCATTAAGCCATTCAGAAAACCTCTAACAAAAATGAACATATTTTACAAATAATGAGAATAAAACTAAACGCAAAAAAATGAAAAAGTTGAAAAGATATAAATATAATGTTAAGTGTAAAAAAGTACAAAAATTTGGATGAGTTCACTGAAATACAAATTGAAATTATACGTAAAAAATCATGATTCATTTCTTAATACGTGTCATCGTGTCATTATAAGCATCCATTTAATCGTACAAAATTACAACTAAATAGCAAAATCTAGAAATCATCTGATTTTGCTACTTCAATAATAACTGTTAAAGTCTTCTACAGTCATTACAAAAAAACCCTATTGATTTTTATCCTTTCAGACTTCCATTAAATACGTATTGAAAGCCTCTCTTTTTTCCTCAATCAAAAGGTCTATCCTCGTTTTGTTTAATCTTCTACACTTCTTTTGCCATTAATCAAATTTATGGCCAAAAATCTTATGCATCGACAACTATCTGAAACAGACAAAGCCTTTCCGTCAGTTTTCCATTAAAGTTATATCATATACAAAATCGTGAGAATTGTCACCACAATCTATTTTAAGTCGACTCGCATTTGCATGCTTCTGACTCTATTCCCATAGAACTGGTAGCCTTTAGACTTCAGTTGAAAGGAATTATTGAACAATTTAGTTTAGAAACAAACGATTGAACAATCCCTTAAAAGATATTTTTTTTTTCTAACTTTATGCATTAAATACACGACCAATAATGCAAATTTATACATTGTTTACGAACTTTGTAAATTAATTTGATCATGACATCGGCAGATTTTGTTTATTTGATTTGTAATATGACGTCGTCTTACTATTGCCCCCAACTGTAACAGCTCTCCGTCATTGATTGAACAGCCATGGCACGTGATCTATAGAGTCTGGATATATATATATATATATATATATATATATATATATATATATATATATATATATATATATATATATATATATATATATATATATATATAAAACATGTTTTTATTGTTATAATCACTTGTCGTAATTTTTTTTAATAAAATAGCCCCAAAATTAAAAATGTAACATAAATTAACACATGGATACTTGAATATTAAACATCTAGAAAATGATTATCAAATAAGACAATCGTGACGTCGTTAAAAGTGTATTTTCCCTTATTCTATTAAGTTTTCGGGTTGTTTCTTTTTAAAAAGTGGACATTTTTCTATTCGAAAAAAAAAATGAGAAAAATATACCCTTTTCATCAACAGCTGAGGAAAATTACATTTTGCTAAAGTCTTTTTGAAAACAGAATGTGAATACCCTAGTATTTTTTACTCATTAGTGTTCAAGGTTCAATGTTTCTCTTTTCATGAGTTTTTAAAACAACTTTTAAATTTCAGGACATATATTGAAAGAAACAGTAGTTTTTTTTTTAAAACGCACGAGAAAAATGAAATGGAAAATCTTGAAAATGAAATCCCATTCTTGTCCCCTGATAAAATTCCATAAGGTCCTTATAGTTTGAGATTTATGACCGTGACGTTTATAATCTATTTGACCTCTGTACAACAGGTTATTAGGCATTTTACAGGTATGTTTCATAGTTGCAACGATTCCCCAGCTAACGATGACTATTAAGTAATGGTTATATATGTAAACTAATAGAAATCAGTTTATTTCTACTGTTTTTGACAAACGTATGATTTGACACATATGTACGTATATGAGACTCCATGATTATAATTTCTTCATCTCAGATGAGCAGATGATGATATAATACATGAAACATTACACCTTAATATATCGATGGATAAAACCAATGTATCGATGCTTATTTCTCGACTTTATCTGGCGTATTAGCATCACACAGTACAAACTGATTTAGTTGTAAACTTGTTTAGTTCTAAAGTTTTCTACCTTCCTTTAATGATTCATAATGATGCATAATCACATATAGTTTATACATTAATCACGATTAAAAGCATTGATTTTGTTCTCACCAAATTGAAAGAAATCCAACACAATAATGTCAAAAATGCCTATTAAGTTGACAAAGGCTTTATACGACATGCAAAAACCCTTCAGCTAGACCCTTAAGTATAAAGGAGAGTGGGAGGATTATATTGATTATTTTGATATCGTACTCTTCACAATTATAAATATGCTTAAATTCCAATATCAAACATATGGTTTAGAGTACCATTCGATACTTGCAAAAATGAAATCACTAGTTTTCATGATAATTAAGCATTTTTTTTCTCTGAAACCTTATACAAGGTATCCTGGAATCTCCAAGAACTATTCAATGTCCAATAATCATGGTACACCTCTCTCATTGACATGTAAATTACTGGCCTTCGCCGCAAATGCCTTCATATGCTTCTGTTGCGACCATTAAGGCGATTTTCTCATGTTAATGACTAAACAAAGCCGCTAAAGATACGTGCTTTTTTTTTAAACAAAGACAGACACATTCTATTACGAATGACATTATCTGCTATTGAGAAGCTGTACGGGTAACTTTAAAAGAATTATTCCAACGATGCCTTTTACTGCGGGTTCAGCTATTGATGAAAAATTTACAGTTATAAATTTATAAACATAAATACAGTAGACATCAGATTATCACACAGACAGATTCAATATCAACGATACGAAATTGGCAGTTGCGATCACAGTTACTTTGATTTTCTGTCCAAATCTATGAATCACAACCTTTCTTATCAAGGAAAAACAACCGAAGTGTGACATCAATTTCATGCATTCTATATCTGTACCAAGTCTCCCAATCTTATCACACGAAACCCACTTACATTTGCTCCTATACACTGTTGCATACAATTAATAATGATCCCACCAACCTGACAGACTGAAAATTTTTTTTTGTATATATGTTAAGTTTCGAGTACTGTATGAACATACAAGATCGTGTACATTTCAAAACATGGAGAATACGGAGAATGAGATGAGAGGGTGTTAACTAATCATGTATACAAATTCACAATGAATGCAGCATTTGAGTACAGCATTTAAAAGACCTTTAAAACCAATGAAAATGAAACCGGTTAAACAAATAGAACCTTTAATTCGTTTAAGTTTATGGGGCTCAATTTTCGAAGACTCTTAAGACAAAGTCAATAAAACATTTTTTTCAACCGACTACTTGTCTGAAGAGTTTACTGTTTTTTATTTACACCGAGAGTTAATGGGCCGTTATTTTAGGAGCAGCGAGCTATAAATAAAACCAAAACAACAGAAAAAACCTTCTTAAATCCAATTTTTTGTCAGATCTATATTTTTTTCTCCAACAGCTACCATGCTTTGTTACCTCTTCATTGTTAATCTGTTATTTTCCCAGGTGTATCTTGATTTATGTGACATATGAAAAAAAAAAGGAACGGCGAAATGATTAGAATCACAGGGCTCAGCTGAGTTTCAAGCCAAGCATTTGAACGGAAAAATATTCATTGCTGGTTTTTTCGATGCAATGTGTCAACAAGCTGCACAATCAACAGACCTTAAGCAATGTGCGATTTACTTCACTTCTTTTCTGTGCTTTAGAGAGAAAACAATACTCCAAAATTTCATCCTGTTTGGTTTAATAAATTGTATGTCTAACAAAAACACCGTCTTACTATTTCATACAACCTTTAAATACAAGAAAACCATTTTAATAAGAATATATCCTTCTAAATTAAAAATAATGATTTTTATCAACTGCAAAAGATAAATTTCCTTACCTCAGATGTTCATCCATAATTCTGCTTCTCTAATAACTTTATTAAACAATCCCCAATGTTAAAACAGACACTACTCCATTTTGTCTAGCATAACGTTTATAAGTTTCTGTGTCGCTCGTCTTCCTATGCAGCATGCGTTCACGGTCTTGTCCTCACCAATACCTCGCCCAGTGATCGACTTGACAAGGCGCGCGTCGCCTCTTCTTTAACCAATAGTATATATCACAGATTTTCCTAGATCGATCTGAAAAAATTTGATCCAAATTCGCCTCATCATTCTCAAAGTTAAAAACCTGCGACGCCAAGCTCTTGTCTTAATGTTTAACCGTGTTTAATTTACTTTCGTTTTTTTCGGGGTTTTTTTTTTTTGCAATACTTCTTTTTTTTGTTTTTATTTTCTTTGAGCAAGCGTTGATCAAATTTTCTCTAGTATATAGTTCCCGGTCGATTGTCGAATCGATGGGATAGCTAAAAGAGGTAATTGTGCATTGTACTTTTTGTCGGCTTGCGGATCAGGAACCAACGGCAAGAGTTGCTGAACTACAATAGCCTTGAAAATACTTTTTGATCGAGTTGTTGACTCTGCCAAGAGAAACTAAATAAGCTGCTAAGTCTAGCGTTGTATTACCTCCATCGAAGTGGATGCAGCTATAATATACCAATTGAGAAGAAGAGTTGGGCGCCACTATTAGGGTATTTGTTCTTAACAACATTTTCTGAGCGGAGTCGCTGGTGAATAGAATGTAACGGACGAAGTAATGATGCGCAATGAAGTTTTCTTTGCAGTTTGAGCTTGATTATTTCCATTGACAGCCAATTTTAAGATTGAGGGAGGAAAAGGCGATTATATAAAAATTATAACGTACATCGATTTTTTTCGGGGGGGGGGGGGGGCATAAAAAGGAGGACCCTTGAACATTTGGATTTCTTTTATAACTATATAAAATAGGAACATTTCAAAAAGTGAGAGTGGCCACTCATTCCTTCCGCCAAGTGCCTTGTAATAACACTTTTAGTTTAAAAAAAAGTTAGTTATCATGTATTGATACGGAGCACACATGTGTGTCTTTAAAAGGTAGTAACCTTATTGAAAATTGAATGTTAAAAATATTAATTTCAATTCAAATAAGTTGATATGTGATTTGAGGTTATTAAACCAGTCTTGGATTTTGTTTCTAAGTCACATTGTATCACAATAACGGGAGGTTAACCTTGAGTAGTGGTTAAATACTATTAGCGCCTACTAAAGCAACGGTATTCCTATACAAAGGCTAGAATGTCTCTTTATCGTGTTTTAATGGCGACAATTGTGTGCCACTGTACATAAAATTGGGTTATTGTATTGTTGAGCATTATTGACCAGAGTCCTATTTGTCCATTATCTTATTTCGCTTTGTCGGTTATTTATTGTTATATCAGCATAAGCCTACAAAGCGAATAAAGATGAAGTACATGTATATCAAGTTGTATTATGAAAATATTACTGTATCGTACACTTTCATTTTTATCAATGTGTGTTTTTTATACATGTGAAATAAAAGGAGAACATAAGAATGACAGTTGTGTGAATGGTTTTTAAGTAAATACTATCAGAACACTTTGGTGTGCTTTTTATGATAGCGCCATGATCAATTCTGTCAGTTATGTCAAGCATATTTAACAGTACAAGTCATCGGTGTTAAAACTTCATGATTTGTCAATACGTTTTCGGGGTTACCTACAAAGTATACACGCTGACGCAATGCCAGCCTGGTGCTCGTAACACAAGGTACTTAATACAAAGACAGTGCTTAAGTAGGACTTATGTATATTCTTAGACTTAAGTCCGTAACTAGAAGAGTGCTAACCTAGGACAATTTACCTAAAACTTAGGCGGCCGGTAGAGGTGACTTATTAATAAGTATGTCTTAAATATTGTTTTCATACATTTAAAAGTTTATTATCAGCATTTGAATACAGTGTATTAATCACATATTTACACAAAATTAATATCTTAATATTCACCAATATAAAAGTTTTGATTTAATTGATATAAATTTTAACAGTGGTCGTAATGAGTTGTATTATTTCCTATGGAACGCCTCAACTGCCTTATGTAGGTAATCTTCATAATATGATGATACTTTAACATTACATGATGGAACTTAAACATTACATACTGATACTCCAACATTACATGATGGTACTTTAACACTACGTGCTGATACTTCAACATTACATGATGGTACTTTAACATTACATGCTGATACTTCAACATTACACGATGGTACTTTAACATTACATGCTGATACTTCAACATTACGTGATGGTACTTCAACATTACATGATGGTACTTTAACATTACGTGCTTATACTTTAACATTACGTGCTGATACTTTAACATTACATGATGGTACGTTAACATTACGTGCTGATACTTTAACATTACATGCTGATACTTCATTATATGATGGTACTTCACTATGCGGTGGATCTAAAAATGGGGAAGTTTTAACATTGGGCTGGTTCTCAGTTTCAGAGATTGATTAGATAGGACTAAGGTCCACTGAGACTAGTTTGGATCATGTAAAAAAGCTGGAACTGAAGAAGTACACAGTAAACTACAGCTCATAAGAGAGGATCTCTACTGAATAAAAATATTGTCGAAACATACGATTTGTTTTGGTGCAATGTATTAAGGCAAACGACAACCACACGTGCAACTTATAAGATCACGGCCCCATTCATGCAAAGGATAAAGCATTGCATTGCTGTTGAATCCTATTTTAGCAGTTACTGTACTGTTGAACAAATCACGTGGATCTCCAGGGAGAACCCATTAATCCCCATAAGTCCAATCTACATGTAACATGATTGACAGAAGTCTTTGTTTAGGTGCTTTTTTTTTAAAATTAGCTGTCTGCTCTGACTAAGCGCCAAAAGACTGGGTTTTGAATGCACATTTTTCGACCAAAATTCCCTGAAAGACTTTTTGTACCCCCTGATTTTTATGCGCTGAGCCCCAATGGACTCACCATGCAGCCATTCTTTAAAATTTAAAATGACCCATTTAAAAGACAACACTTAATCAAATAGTATCATTTGTTGAGTATCTCGATCTAAACTAGATTTAGTGGACCTTAGTCCAATCTGATCAATCTCTGAAACAGAGAAACAGCCCAGTGTTAAAAACTTTACAGGCATCCACGTGTTCTAAGTTTTAGCGTAGTCGCTTCCTTATTTTTAGAACTACCGCATAGTGAAATGCCATGATCATATAACGAAGTATCAGCATGTAATGTTGAAGTATCAGCACGTAATGTTAAAGTACCATCATCTAATGTTAAAGTATCAGCATGTAATGTTGAAGTATCAGCACGTAATGTTAAAGTACCATTAAATAAATAGTGCCTGTTTGGTAGGGTAACAGTTGAAATTGACACCCCGAGAACACCATTGTTAACTGACACGAAGCGGAGGTTGAGAAGGGTTTTCGAGGGGTGTCAATTTCAACTGTTATCCTCCCAAACAGGTACTATTTATTTTATTATACTGAATTTCTAAATATCAGAGAAAATTTTACTGCTTTTATATAAAAATGACGTGAATTCTACCGCGAACCGTACGCGCATAATTTACGCGCATGTAACAATTCGTTGTGTTACCCGTTGCCAAGTGTGTTGCTAAAGTTGAGGGTCATAGAACGGAATATCAACTGCATCTAAACCAATCAGATTTCAGTATCTAACATGAAAGTATAATAACATGTAATGTTAAAGTATCAGCATGTAATGCTGAAGTATCAGCACGTAATGTTAAAGTACCATCACGTAATGTTAAAGTATCAGCATGAAATGTTGAAGTATCAGCATATTATGAAGATTATCTACATAAGGCAGTTGAGGCGTTCCATAATTTCCCATATAAATGTACAATGTAGTATGCTGAATAGGCCTATTCGTAAACACATTATGGTCAGTTTACAAGAGGTTACTAAATATATATATATATATATATATAATATATATATATATATATATATATATATATATATATATATATATATATATATATATATATATATATGAATTGCCTTATTGGTGTGGTTAAATGTAGAACAAAAGCTAAGATAAAACAGAAATCCACTATATTATTCTATCAAGCTTTAACGGCATGGCGATATTGCGCCACAAGCAGTCTTCGAAAACGACTAAAATAGTGAATATTCGTCAAAACAAAGAAGTAAACAAGTAATTGCTTTGGGCTGTTTAAAAATTTTAGGTACATACAATGTATGTATGTATGCTCATGCCACCTTGAATTTTGTGTCTGTTCATTTACATCTATCCCCATCTAATATCAAAGATATCAAGAATAAACAAGTTATTAACCTAAGACAATGATATTTTTACCAATGCATTGAAATTTGAAAAAATAAATGAAGAATTTGTTTTTTGTAAACTTTTTGACATAAGCATGACTTAGCTAAGACATTGCTAAGTTTGCTTTATGTTATGGTTTAAGACATACTTAAGTAGGACTTATGTAGGTATGACCATACTTAAGTCAAAACCTTAGCATGATTTATGCTACAAGGCCCAGGGGCTCGTTACATAAAGCATGCTAAGATTTTGACTTAAGTAGGGTCATAAGTAGGACTTAGGCGAAATCTTAGGACCTACATAAGTCCTACTTAAGTATGTCTTATACCGTAACATAAAGCAAACTTAGCAATGTCTTAGCTAAGTCATGTTTATGTTAAAAAGTAAAAGCGTATTTTTCATTTGAATGTATTGGTTTTTATAGGTACACGTGCATGACATCTTTGATATTAAATGGGGTAGATGTAAATGTACAGACAAAACATTCAAGGTGACATGAGTATATATACATATGTGCCTAAAATTTTTAAAAAGCTCAAAGCGATGGATCTCGGATAATATATTCAGTCTATTGTTGTTGCTTGTTTGTTTTGACCAATATTCACTATTTTAGTCGTTCTCGATGACTGCCTGTGGCGTAATATTGCGATGCCTTAGAACTTGATATAATTATATAGTGGATTTCTTTTTATCTTTTGTTCTACCTCTTACCTCACCAATAAAGCAATTCACATAATCTGGGTATAATTCCTTCATTAAGTCGATATATTGAAATGAGGCAGTCGTCGTCTTTAAAATCGCTAAGGGGTTTTCTGTCTTTGAACATCCTTCTTTTAGTTTCTCAAGTTTCGCGAGTTTATATATATATATATATATATATATATATATATATATATATATATATATATATATATATATATATATGCAGTTACTTCTTGTAAACCGACCATTACGTGTTAACAACCTATTCAGCAGTCCACTTGCATACTACCTGCTTATGGAAAATGTGACAGATTATTACGACCACTATTAATATTTATATCAATCAAATTAAGATATTCATTCTGTGTAAATATCATCATGTGATTAATACTCTGTAAGTATATGCTGAATTTAAATAATTAATAACAATAAAACTTCTAAATGTGTGAAAACAATACTTAAGACATACTTAAGTCACCTCTACCGACCGCCTAAGTTTTGGGTAAATTGTCTTAGCTAAGCACTCTCCCTTCTCTCTCTCGTTGGTGTAAGAAGGTGTTATACCATAGTCGCAAGCCACGGTTCAGAATAGTCACTGCTCTCTCCTAGATGGGGGATATCAGACATATGTTACATGATATAAGCAGTGTCTACAGTCTACTTTCTGTATTCTGATCTGGTCTGAATACAAATGTATGTCATCACACGTTTTGAGTTTATTTATTATTGTAAGATTAAATGAAACACTCGAACTTACATAAATAGTTTGATATGCACTTAGGAAAAATAATCATTAAATCATACCTATTCGTTAATTTTAAAAAATCTCTCCAAA
Organism: Magallana gigas; assembly: GCF_963853765.1. Classification (NCBI taxonomy): domain Eukaryota; kingdom Metazoa; phylum Mollusca; class Bivalvia; order Ostreida; family Ostreidae; genus Magallana; species Magallana gigas. The sequence goes on along the minus strand of NC_088855.1, from coordinate 33,117,804 downwards.
GTCTCTAGCACTATATCTTTAGTAATGGAAGCAAACTAAATACCATATAAATATGGCTGGAATTGTTTTAAATATATACTGATGAATTTTTATTATCAAGTTTCCGATTCGTTTATTTCACCTTTATCCCTACAACATTCTTTGTAAATTGAACCTATACTAAAATACCCTCCTACATTCTACAGCAGATGACTTTACTTCAGTTTTTTTTAAACGCCATCATCAGCCCCATAAAGTGGCGTGGTATATTTTTTACCTATAAAAATGGCGACTCTTGATCCGCTTTTCTAAGTCGGTTATATGTTAAATTACATTTTAAGAAGAGCAATAATGTCTCCCATAACAATCCGAATATAGTTAATGATGTTTTTGTAGTAGTATACCAGTTCTTAGATGGTTATAATGCACATGCCGTACCAAAAAAATTATATAGAGTAAATGAAAGGAGCCCACAAAATCCCTGGAATCAATTTTTTAAAAAGAGAAAGCTAGTTCAGTAAGGTACATATTATATTATGGCATAATGGCATGGTACACACCATGTACAATTTTGTTTTTACAAAAAACATTGTTTTAACATAAACATGTTTTATACAATATCATGACAAAAATCAAGAAAATTTGTTACGATAATGCCAAGGGGATTATTTCCCTTGGCAAACAATTGAAACACTCTACACTCTTCGAAATAATTTTAACATAAATGTACACATGTTTTAGTATGTCTTCTTCCTTAAAATTATATATTTAAACTTAAAATGTTGTTGACATCCTGTAAAGAGAAAACTAAATATCTTTAAATTAAGATATGAGGTCCCTTTGTTCAGGTTTGGCATAATTATCCAAGCCATGATATTCATAAATATATGTTTTACTATAGGGGGTCGGTAAACTGCATAATATATCGCCAAAAGATTTATCGGAGTATTCAACTGTTTCTCCAGACTAAGGTGACCCATTTGATAGTGTATATATATATTTTTTTTACTTTTACTTTAATAAATAAAGTACATTTCTTTTGCTGTTTTGTTTTTCCAGATAACATCAAAATAACCAAGTCCAGCCGTCCTGGTTCTCGATACCTACTAGAAACATTGAGGCCAGGTGTAGTTGATCACGCACCAAAATAAAAATTATACAGTCTTTGTCCCAATCGGAATCCATGTACCATATAAAATCTCAAACACCATTTAGATTGAATTTCAATAAAAACATATTGCGTACAATGCAAAATCAGTTGGTAAATAAAGTCAGCTTAGTTTTATTGATAATCACAATGAAACGTAGTTAAACGCCGAATAATCATGACTGTATCTTACAAACATGTTTCCCTAGAACAAAGAATGCTAAGATGTCGTAAAAACATCACCATCGCCAGACGAGGACAATGGTTATATCAGATTGAGTTTGCTCTGACGTCATCTGTTATTAATAATCATCATGGAACACAACACCGAAAATCAATAACCGTATCCTAATTTTCAGTCACTTCATAAAGAAAGAACAAGGAAAGCATAATTATATAGATATCTGTATATCTATGGAGATTTTAGAATAGAAAGTAGTATTAATTTTACCAAAAGAAAAGAGAGAGAGAGAGAGAGAGAGAGAGAGAGAGAGAGAGAGAGAGAGAGAGAGAGAGAGCAGCACCACATCCAAGTTCATCAAAAATCAATCGGATAGGAACTCATATTTTCATTTAATTAAAAGGAAAAACATCTGCCAACATTCCCATCATCTATACTGGTGTGTGTGTGTGTATATATATATATATATATATATATATATATATATATATATATATATATATATATATATATATATATATATATATATATATATATAAGCACAAATATTGCAATAACTCTCAAATTGACCATAAGTGAAGGATATAGATATACATATACAATGTATATATATATAAGCTCTGGCCGGGGCTTGAACTCACGACCTATGAAACCCACTCTCCTAGCATATAAATATATAATTTATATATATATATATATATATATATATATATATATATATATATATATATATATATATATATATATATATATATATATATATATATATATATTGTGTAAATCAAATTAAAGTTCGGTATCATAATTAAATATTCAGTAAAAAACACGAAACAGGAATAAACAACTCCACAAATACATGCCAAACCAAAAAATGCGTTTACAATAAGTTTACATTTATATATATCACAAACCTACGTATCCAGACGATAAACAGTTATTATATCATTAACACAGTCAAAATCACAAAGTATATCGATATACCTAAAACAAATTTACAATAATAATTGCTCTGTTAAATAAAATTTACTCATGTACTTATTACCGATTGTTAGTAATCATTAATAAAAATTTTGAAGCTTGTTATACATTCTGCACACTGCTTTTCTGCGATTGCCATACTTTAGCGTACTTGTACAAACTCAATTCTGAAAACCGGTGTACGAATTTGCAAAATAATTATTCATGTCCCTTAATTGCTATCCCGTCTTAATTGTATTACACAGAAATACATATTAAAGCACCAATTTTTTTTTTTAAACCTGAATATAAGAAAATGTACAGTGATAAATTTGAGCGTTAAAGGATGTTAGGGGATGTTGTTTGCAAAAATACTGAAAGTGTTCAAGGTTTATAAAAAAAGGGCGATATCTTGAATCACAACGAAGACAAATTGTACCTGTATTTAAGCTATTCTTAGCTAGATTTTAATATGATTTTTTGGTTTAAATGCATAAGAGACAAAATTAATTGTGGTCTATGTGACCATCTTCAATTTATTGTAGTATTCACCGATTTTTCACTCATTAAGAAATAGAAATCGGTAACAAAATGAAAAAAACCATAATTAATTTGAGTGACTCAAAATTCTTTTCCTTTCTTTTTAGTAATTACTTCCACTTTTTTGGTTTCCTTTATTTACAAAAACGTTCTTGGAGTGTCAGAACAACAACAGAAAATATTAGACATAAAATGTACTGTGTAACTCTCATTTTCGGCATTACCCCGGATAAAAGACGTAGCTGTCAACAAGCCATTCAAACTTATAGGAAGACCTTGCCCCGGATATAAGATCTAGCTGTCAAAAAGTCATTCAAACTGATAGGAAGACAATTCAACTTCCGGGATCTGGTGATTTAGACCAGAAATACACTGCAAACCGTAAAGTGTTATGCATTTCAACGTAATTTAAGAAACACCTACTCACTGTTTACAGACCAAAGCTGAACAGTTTTCAGGCTATGCCAAGATAACTTATCATTTTGTTTGCACCTTTTACAAAGATGTTAAAATCTAAATTGTGTGAAGTTATCATCCCTTTAAAGTAAATATTCCGGACATAGAATCAGTCTGTATCAAAATGTGTCAGGGTTACTTACACTGTTTGTTGAATAACGGGGCTAAGGAAGCATATTCATTACATTTCATTTACGTTGGAATGAATGGTAGAATGATTCAAACCTAACGGTTCGTTCATTATTACATGTAGTATAAAGCATTAGTCTAGACACTCGTTTGATTTTCTCGCCCGCAAATATTGCATCATCATGGCAGAGAAAATTTAATTAATACAGCTTTTGTCTTTTATACCAACTCCACAAGACAGGATCCCACGTTAATGTAAACCAGCCAGCATTTTGTCTGGAAATTCTCAAACACTAAACATTAGATGGATCGTGTACTACAATATCCTTTAATGCGAAAGTGAAAAGTAACAGAAATTTAATAAATGAACATATTTGTACGAATTTTCCGTTAGTAATTAATGCAGTCATGCATCAACAAGGTTTGTCTGGCTTTGAATAATGCCTTCGCAATCTCGCAATCTGTGTATATTTCACTTTGGATATTTTAGATTTAAACTTGTTTTGATGCAAGAAAGAAGATATATTCGTCCTACCAAAAGTCCAAGGCCTTGTTGAAAAGGTTCAAATCGATAAATGAATAATAAAGAGATAAAGTGATGGAGAATACATTTACTTCAATGGTTTATACATGTGATAACAGGGAGGGGGGGGGGTGAATTAGACACGTTTAACAACAAAAATGGAAACAATGCATCATTTATGATTATAAACAAAACACTTCGTTAGCTGAAAAATAAATCATACATTAGATGTTGCATATTTATTACTAGATTATGTACAGAGTATTACACGTTTTGACCACTAATGGTGAAAAATTACTATCAAATTTACTTTTGCAATACCGGTGCTAATTCGAATTGATCATAACTACATGTATTATTTCTCACGTTGATGTTTCGGAATAAACAATTTGACTAATGTTTCGATGCGAATTAAATACCATTTTCGCAAGTAAAGAGTTTTCGATCGGTGCTTATAGCAAAGGGAAGGGATCATAAACACTTGCGAAGGTATTCCAATCCGTGCTAACATTGTGACAAGTGATATCTTATTATCAAATACATGTAGGCTATATCTATTGCTTTTTGCCTAATTAACAAAGCAATAATAAAGTAGTAGTATTAACCACTGAATTGAGGCACGCCTTGGCGCTCACTTGATTTAACTTTTATTGATGGACCAGCGAAAAATCTGCGTCTTTGGAGTCCATCTTCTGAATAAATTATTGGAAAAGTTCGTGAAAATCGTCTGTATTATCATATTTGAGAAATAATTCCAGACAATACATTAGTCATCAAGAACCCTCAAATCTGATTCGTAATTGTAAACGATGTGTATGTTTGGCAAGTGTGACAAAACATCTTAATTTAGAAGAAGCATTTGGACGAATCTAAATATTCGTTTTTCGACACGGATTTTTGTAACAGCCGAAAATGCCTTGTGTCCTAATTTCCTACTTTTGTTGATTGAATACGAAAGTAGCATTTAATTGATTTTATAGAAAAAGATTCCTTTTATTTATTAAACCTTAGTCTGATACTCTGTTGTTGATAGCTCCATTGCTCTAACCATTTGTCCTAATCTCGGGAGTTAATCATTAGTTATTCATTAGTTATTTATAAGTTATTGATTTGTGTTTTTACACAGGAATTTAATGTTCTTGCTAATAGAATAGGAACAAATTGTTAATTAAGGATGTCAGTATTTGTGTAGAAGTAACTAAGTTACTTTTAGTATTCATTGCATTAAAGACTCTTTTTTTTTTTTTTTACAAAACACTGAATGTTATAAATGTGTTTAGCCTTGTAAATTCTTTATTTGAAAATTAACCTCATATTCCAATGCTCCGCCTTCCATTGTGAGCAGAATGAGCATTAAATATACTTAAGTAAAACAGCGGCTATAATAAGCTTATTTTTTGTCCACGAAAAACAGCCTTGCAAAAACAAAACGTAAACTACTCAAAAGTACAGTTCATTTTAATTAACAAAGAAATATGGGGTATATTTTAAGAATCTTATCGTTTTAAAATCGTCACGTGTCGAATGAATGACGACCTTAGCTTCTATCTTTGACGCTCCCAAGAATAAATCACTGAGATAAGAAGCAGACGGCAGTTTCAACCTTCAAAACAAAGCTTTTTGGTTGAACGTGCTGCGTCACATCTGTGTCTAAAAAGGTTTAACTTATTGAATGTTTACCTAATGGTATACAGTAACTAAAATGAATGACTAAACCATTCAGCTACATGTATCTGTAAATACTTCAGTGTAATCCGAATGTAGTTGACCAAAGAGCACAATATCATTTTTCATCATGTGCTTATGAACAATATAATACACTCTAGCTAGCGGTCCTCTCTGAATCTCTGTTGTTACATGTAAATTAAGCTGTTTGCTTCTTGAGATGACTAGCGAGTTTTTCTTGATGAAGAGCTCATATTTCCTCGTGTTAGCAAAGCTAGTGCCATGCTTCCTATTTTTTTGGGTGGTTTACATACATGTATGTTGTATATGCTGATAAGAGCATACATGCATTTTCCCACAGATTAGTCTACTGAGTATCTGCAAGTGTCTTATTAACAAAATTTGGCAATTTCTAGTATTGTTAACTACTTCTTTCTTATTTTAAGTAACGTATTCATTTCTCAGCAACTACAGTTTGGCTGACTATTGGAATGTCCTTTAAGTTAGTTAAGAATATTAATATAAAAATAGGAAAAGTAAAATTTGAAAAAAATAGTGACCACGCATCTAGTAAAAGAAAATCTATTCATTTGTATTAAATTCAAAATATCGCCACTTCCATAACCTCTACCCTGCAAACTCCATTATCAGGTTATGTTATTATAAACAACAACCCCTCTACGTCGTTTAAGCCATTAAAGCTCATATTTCTCATTAATACGTAGAAGTTTTTCCAGACTTCTTGTCATTTACACTTTAAAATCTTCGAAGGAAGCCCATGTTATTCTCTCGTGGATTTTCTATTTAAAAATTACATTGTACATTTTTTTACCTCTTGTGATTGTTCAAATAACGATTCTTATCATTTTGCAGATATTTGACCATGTATGATAAGCCACGGCCTCAACAATGTAACATTACGTGTACGGAAATTGATTTGAGAAGATAAATCAGGATTTATAATTATATAAACTGAATGTACCACTAGCAAGTTATTATTTGGCGCCGACAGTTGTCTAATGAGGGATTATAACATCAGTGCTAAACATTGTTACCCAATAGGCAATTACTGAAAATGGGAGGTCATCTTCATCAGAGAGGGAACTTTAAATATGAGTTTCATTAGTTTAAATCTCCCCATTTAAAAAATTGCATAGACAGTCCATCAGCATAAATAAAAAAAATAATATGTCCAGGGATTTTTTTGCTCAACTGAGCATCAATATCAACCCACCCGTAGCTACATGTAAATAGCTTCATTAAAAGGTACATGCAATTGCTTGATTCAATATTGATTTTACAAATGTTATGCATTGTGTCTTTTCCTTTTAATCTGAATTGTTTTCTGTGGGATCATTGCTCAACAAAATTCTGTTTTTGGTTTGCTTTCATTATATTTTCCTCTAGATTTCATCCTCATGGTTTTTTTTTTTTTGGGGGGGGGGGGGAGATAATGTACAATGTATTTATCATATATTTCTGTTTTCTAAAATGGTTGAAATGAGAAAGGGTTCTTCTGGAATAAATCATGAAATTCTTTGCCCCTGGGTCCCTGAATCTGACGTTTGGGCGCGGCTCTCTTGTTGCATGAAAATTGACAATAAAAAACTGTCAATAATCTCATTCATAAAGCGAAATACACATTCATAGCAGAGCAACACGGACCTCTAAAAAGATAGAAGAAGGATCAGGGGCTCGTAACATAAAGGGTACTTAAGTGTAAGACACTGCTTAAGTAGGACTTATGTACATTCTTAGACTTAAGTCCGTAACTAGAAGAGTGCTTAGCTAGGACAATTTACCCAAAACTTAGGCGGCCGGTGTTATATAGTGCCGTTTCCCCCTAGCCATCTTTCCCCCCGGAAATATGGCTATATAGCAGTTCTTCCCCCCGGAAAAATGGCTATATAGCAGTTTTTCCCCCACGGAAAGCTGACTATATAGTGGGCTTTCCCCCTTTTTATAGCCAGATTACCCCCACGGAAAACCTACTATATAGTGGATTTTCCCCCATTTTTACTTTCCGGCCATGTTTATTGCGGACCATTCGTGACAATAATTTGCAATAACTAATATGATATTAATTTCTCACAAAAAAGGATAATTATGGCATTTATTAATACATACAATAAATTACATGGTTTTTCAACCCCAAATATGAACTAAGGCATGCGCCTTCATAACATGCATGCGTCATCATCGTTTATTTCACCTGTTCTTCCCCCTTTTTGGAACACCTTTTCACGGATTTCGGAATACCTCGAATGTTTTTCATCTAATCGATGCTTATCTACAGTTTTGACTTCGACGTTATGAACACGTGAGAACACTTTTTAGTGAAAATACGCCGGTTTGCAATTGGAAATTTAATTTTCCAATGTATTACCATCAATGTATAAGTTTCTCCCAGGGAACTAACTGACCAATCTTGACTTAATGTTGTAGAGGAAGGGAATAAAAAGTGGAAATGTATTACTCCCTTCGTCCAAAAGGCTACCAATTTTAAATTAATACCGTTAGAATTGACGATTTTAAAAACAATTATATATTTCTTCTTCTAAATATCAAACGGGAGACAGGATGCAATGATATGATGAGAAACTGAAATGTTTTAGTTTTACTTTGATTGATGGGGTTCTAAATCATGGTTAAGGGGTATTTTAATTATGTATTAAAAGCATTTGTAAAGTTAGTGTTTACCATTTCGTTTTAAAGATACGTATATTCATATTTTTAAGCACATTTCTACGAAATGCGAGATATAATGATGTAAACAATTTAAAAAACATTGAAATGTCTTCACAACCAGAACAATGTCGGTATCTTCGCTGGTTACTTTGGAAAATGTGAATAGAGCATGAACTAACTTTACGTTTATATTGTGACTCACTATTTGCAAATTTTTCCACTTTTAAGTTTGCAGCGTGATTTATAAATATACTATTTTGAAAACGATGCTATCTAAATCAAGATATATGATTCAATTACCTAAAAAATGTATACTATTTGTTTCATATTTTTGCAATAAAGATTTACTTGTGTACCATATTATTTCTTTGAACAATTAAACAAGGGTAATTAAAAAACAAAAAAACAAAAACAACCAACACATATATTGTGATGAGCTGACTTTTTTTTTAAATATAAGCTTTTTCTTCTAATCAACTAACAAGTAAAAAAGTCGTATATATGCGCTTAGGTTGGTTATTTATTTTTGATTTTCGGTTTCTCCTTTTATGAATAAAAGTTCATTGATTTATTTATCTAATTATTTATTATATCATTAGTCATCTTATGAATTGATTAAATGATTTGAAGAATAATGAATTTTACCTGCGTACCTTTTTAAAAAATTTTGTTCGTAAATTTAAAAAAAGCAGACGAATTAAACGTAATTTTCAATCATTTTGATAAAGAAATATATGGGTGATTGTGTATTTTTAAATGATATTTTTACTTTTAAATGACCGTAAAAATATGTTCATGTGGTCATCTATTATAGTTTTTGAGATATGGGGCCCTAAAACATACATATTCTTTATAATTGGATTTCATACATCGGGCTCGAAACCAACAAAGGCTCCTACCCTGCACGGGGGCTTAATTTTTCGGTGTCATCTACTAGTGGTATACCACTATCACTTTGAAAATATGGTTAATTGGTCATCTCTAGAATTTGAGATTCGGGTCCACACTTATAGAACACTATTCAATCATATGGGGTTTTAAACATCGGGCCCTGAAACACCAAGGGCCCCTACCCTGAGGGCTGAAATTTTCAGCTTTAAGTAGTAAACCACTGCCACTATAAAAATATGGTGATATGGTCATCTCTAGTTTAAGAGACATTGGACCCTAAAGAATATGCACTATAATTATTATAATAGGATTTTAAAAATCGGGCTCTGAAACATCGGAAACAAAATTTCTCTAAAACAGAGGTTTAGCCTGGATGAAATTTTCACAAATAGACAAACAGTCTGATAAATTTATCAAGAAATTCTTAAAACATTCTCGTTTAATACAAATTTAGAACACAGAATTATGCATATAAGTGTATAACTTGTAAATCCTTTTTCGATAAGTTCTAGTTGTAATTCCGTTACACACATGTTCAACTTTCAGCATTGTCTATAAAAATAATAAATCGGCAAAACGAAACTTAACCTGTACAGATGAATGCTGATATCGAGTATGCAACCTGGGAGTGTAGAAACATTGATTTTAATCCTTACTGGATTTCCATAAATATTTTTTATAAAATCTGAACCAAAAACGCGAGGGAGAAACCCTACTATGGGGGAAAAGCTACTATATAGTAGCTTTTCCCCCCGGGGGGAAAGGCTACTATATAGTAGGTTTTCCGGGGGGAAAAGCTACTATGGGGGAAAAACTGCTATACAACACCGGTAGAGGTGACTTAGGTATGTCTTAAGTATGGTTTTCACACATTCAGAAGACTTATTGTTAATTATTTCAATTCAACACATGAATACAGAGTATTAATCACATTGTGATATTTACACAGAATAAATATCATAATACTCATCAATATAAAATTTTTGATTTGATTGATATAAATATTAACAGTGGTCATAATGATCTGTAATTTTTTCCATAAACCAGTAGTATGCAAGCGGACTGCTAAATAGGTTGTAAACACGTAATGGTCGGTTTACAAGTAGTAACTGCATATATAAACTTGCGAAACTTGAGAAATTAAAAAAGGATGTTTGAAGACAGAAAAAAACCTCTGCGATTTTAATGACGACGATTGCATCATTTCAGTATATCGACTTAATAAAGAAATCATACTCAGAATATATGAATTGCCTTATTGGTGAGGTAAGATGTAGAACAAAAGATAAAAAAAAGAAATCCACTATATAATTATATCAAGTTCTTACGGCCTCGCGATATTACCCCACAGGCAGTCTTCGAGAACGACTAAAATACTGAATATTCGTCAAAACAGAAACAACAACAATAACCTGAATATATTGCCCGAGATCCATCGCTTTGAGTTATGTACAAACGTATATATACTCCCTTGAAGTACTTTATATGCCACCTTGAATGTTGTGTATGTACAATGTACATTTAATTACATCTACCCCCATCTAATATCAAAGATGTCATGCACGTGTATCTATAAAAATATGATTATATTACCAATAAATTCCAATTCGACAAAAGAAATGAAAAATACGTTTATACTTTTTAACATAAACATGACTTAGCTAAGACATTGCTAAGTTTGCTTTATGTTACGGTATAAGACATACTTAAGCAGGACTTATGTAGGTCCCAAGATTCCGCCTAAGTCCTACTTATGACCCTACTTAAGTCAAAATCTTAGCATGCTTTATGTTACGAGCCCCAGGTGCCAAGGAGGAGTAAGCATTCCCTGCCGACCGGCCGCACCCGCCGAGTACTCATTATCAATATCATCAAAAACAGTTGAAATCGTAGTCAGTCCGGTGTATAAATTATGTCTAACAAGCATGAAAAACGTCAGGCAGCATATGTGTTAATGAAACACTGTACTTGCTGACAAGGTCATTGTATCGACCATAGAACTTCCGTAAAGATGATTTTAATCGAGATTTTTTATATTAGGTTTTTGATTATCTTGTTCCATCAATGACTTTATGCAAGTGTATGTTCTCTTGTACTGTGCATCTAAAACTCAATCAAGAGCCTAAATGGAATAAGGACATAGGCTTTAACCAATTGTGAAATACAGGATCTTTTAATCATGTGCGGTCGGGAGTTTTGCTGTAAAGCTAGCTAAAGCTATGATGTATACGAAATTTTAATCAGAGACTTGGACTTAATTAAAAATCTCTAGTCAGTTTATCACTCAGAATTTTATAGCTAATATGAGTTGCTTTATAGTTATTATAATAGCCTTTCATCCTGATAAGAGTCATCTCTCTTATCAAGCGTTCAATGCACCTTAAACTATCCATTCCGTCACAAATATGGAAAGACATCGACATGACATAGTATCATTATATGTATGCAAATTTCATAGACAAATCGTAAAAAAGGCACAATTACAACGGTCAACACAAAGCTGTAAATAAATTAATTTGTTATACTTTCATGTTAAATACTGAAATCTGATTGGTTAAGACGCAGTTAATAATATTTACTATTACCCTCAGCGTTAGCAACGCACTTGGCAACGGGTAACATTAAAAAATGTTACATGCGCGAAAATTATGCGCGTACGGTTCGCTGTAGAATTCACGTTATTCCTATATAAAAGCAGTAAAATTTTCTTAAAATTTTTAAAAAAGACATTCAGTATAACAAAATAAATAGTGCCTGTTTGGGAGGATAACAGTTGAAATTGACACCCCTCGAAAACCATTGTCAACCTCCGCTTCGCGTCGGTTGACAATGGTTTTCTCGGGGTGTCAATTTCAACTGTTACCCTCCCAAACAGGCACTATTTATATAATATTAACCGTAAACGTTATTGTTATTATTACAATACTAGTACTGAGATATAGTTTAAGCCTTATCAATTGTTTCAAAGTGGATTCAGTGGCAGCCGCAAATCTCAAACTTTTACAAGGATGTGAATAAAGCATGTATGCCTAAGCCCTGTACTGAGCTTGTTATTTTGCCAGTGCCAGAGCCAAGTCTATCTTGTAAATATACATACATTTGTACATCAATGATTTACATGTTATTATAGATATATCAAGAGCAAATCAAATTTTAAAATAATTTATTAAACCTAAGCAAGAAAACGTTTTCCAACTTTACAATAATTCAACACCAATAAAAACACAAAAATAAAACTACTAACAAGATCACACTATATACAGGCTAGGTGGCTTTCTCGGGGGCTACTCGCATAGAAAAATTGAAATCTCCTGAGCTGGCGCCTTCAGGAAATTATGTGGGTTAATATTAGATATTGGAACCACTTTAAGGGTATCCTGTTCACTAGCTTTCAATTTTAGGCTGATATATCAATTCCAGTACATTTTCATTTGATTTCTATCCATTGAAGCAAAAAAATGCATCGTATCACCATTCGCAATTCCAGTCTTTCTATTTCTTGATTAGAGACAAAAGGCAATGCGTAGATATCTTAAATGCACGGTAGCGTTCCCTAATTTTATTAAAACGCGTAGAAAAAGTCTATGTTATATCTGTTTCAAAACATTTTGTTGTTTGGAGCTTTTTCAAATTTTGAAGCTTGAAATTTATTGAGAAATACGAATCTCAAAAAAGAACTTGCCTTCATGAGAGAATTCACCTTTCACATCTTAATCAGTAAACAAGATAAAGGATTCTATATGCTATTTTAAAAACACATTTGTCTAAATATGTTGGATTGAAACCAAGTCTATTAATTTGCACATACACTGTCATTCATCAATTACAAACCGACAAAGTTTACACCTTGAATCGAAGATAAGATTTTTGTACATCACATGTTATCTCGGTGTTCATAAAAACTGCAAATTAATTATTACTGTACGTGCATGAGTTAAATGTGAAATTATTTACTAGAAAAGATATTCAAAAATCAGAATAAAAGATTCTAGTGTTATGAAATTGATACTTTCTTGCACCATGGACTACTGTGGAATCATTAGATTTCGTGGTGGCTCAATTTTCGTGGAATTCGTGGGTACCTCTCATCCACAAATTAACATCCTCCACGAATTAATAAATTAGGGTAATAAAGTCATATTTCCTTTGTAGGTTTAAGAGGATACACGAAATTACGTCCCAATGAACCTGTAAAATTTAAGCAATCCACGAAAATTGGCCCCCACGAAATTTAATGATTCCACAGTAACTGAAAGTATATAAATACCATAAATCTTACATGAATTATTCAACCTTTTGCACTCCGGTTGCATTATTATATAAATAGTGCCTGTTTGGGAGGGTAACAGTTGAAATTGACACCCCGAGAAAACCATTGTCAACCGACGCGAAGCGGAGGTTGACAATGGTTTTCGAGGGGTGTCAATTTCAACTGTTATCCTCCCAAACAGGCACTATTTATTTTGTTATACTGAATGTCTTTTTTAAAATTTTTAAGAAAATTTTACTGCTTTTATATAGGAATAACGTGAATTCTACAGCGAACCGTACGCGCATACTTTTTGCGCATGTAACATTTTTTAATGTTACCCGTTGCCAAGTGCGTTGCTAACGCTGAGGGTAATAGTAAATATTATTAACTGCGTCTTAACCAATCAGATTTCAGTATTTAACATGAAAGTATAACAATGTGTAATACTACCTGTACATGTATCTATTTTCGATATTTGATCTGGAAAGGCTTTTCGATATTAATGTAAATAAACAGGAATCCGTGATGATGTATTTAGCATCATACAAGTATGCCATATCGGTACAAATAATTCATAAATAACCCATCAAAGAACATGGAAGCATTCACGACGAGTTGTCAGCATATGCAAGAACAATCAACAATTGGATATTTTTGTGTGCGTAGAATATACATGTATTATAAAAGACAACAGCTGAACACCAACTGGCGTTTTTGGTCATGGCTTATTTATTGAAATTGAACATGCATTTTACCAACCGACCTGCTACCCAATTGGCTGCACAATAACGTTAAGATAACGTTAACGTTCAACCATTTGCCCATACTTTGTGTGCAACATATTGGCATAAATTCACTGCTAAAAAAGCAATTAATTAAATACAAACTTTAATGAAAACTCGAATACATGTCCTTTACAAAGCTTTCTATAGGATTATATTTTTTATGAAAAATAAATTAGGTGGGTGGACACCTTCAATTGAATTAAGATAATTGCAATGAAAATCAGACCCAGGGATTATCTGTAACTTTTATTTAACACTGAAAAAAAAATGATTGCAATCAATCAATCAATCAATCAATCAACACATCAACAAACATTTTTTCAATCAATAAATATAAATCAATCACATCAGCAATAGGGTTGTTCAATCAATCAATCAATCAATCAATCAATCAATCAATCAATCAATCAATCAATCAATCAATCCATAAATCAATCAATCAATCAATCAATCAATCAAACTGTTTGATCAATCACTATAAATCAATTACATTAGCAATAGGATTATTAAATCAATCAATCCATAATCAATCAATCTATCAATCAATATAAATCAATCAATCCATAATCAATCAATCAATCAATATCAATCATCATTGTCAAATGATGAATTGAGTCAATAAATAATCAATGGATCAAATAGTAGATAAATAGCGCTTTGCTTAAAGCTCGTTAATAGCTAGGCTAGGTAGACCCTGGGCACAGTTGACCACCTATTCCCACCTGGACATTTTGTGATATCAAGAGTATATTCGGAAATTAATGGCAACAGCATGATTAGATATCAAACTGGAATGCTTTGAAATATCTATGTGAAAAAAACTCTCAATCTATCGTTGATTTAATTATACAAAATCTGAAATATACAAGTCATCCATAATTGAAAAATTCGAGACGGACATCATTTCGCCAATCTATTAAATGCTTTTAGAACTTTTTTTTTATCGGTCAATATAATGCACAGACGTTCTTCACTTAGAAATTTTTCATAACAAAGATGCATTTAAAAGTACAGGATATTCCAGATTAACGTTATAGATTAGTTCAACCATTTGCCCATACTTTGTGTGCAACAAATTGGCTAAATTCACTGCTAAAAAAGCAATTGATTAAATACAAACTTTATAATGAAAACTCGAATACATGTCCTTTACAAAGCTTTCTATAGGATTATATTTTTTATGAAAAATAAATTAGGTGGGTGGACACCTTCAATTGAATTTAGATAATTGCAATGAAAATCAGACCCAGGGATTATCTGTAACTTTTATTTAACACTGAAAAATATGATTGCAATCGGTCTGGTATGCAAACGATGACATTTTAATCTGGAAGACAAATAAAAAAAATTCTTGGTTCTTTAGAACATGAGTAGAATGAGTGAAAATGATTAATTAGAGGTTGCTATCTGCCATTTAACACCGTTGTAATAAGCTTTATTTCCCATTTTTACTGATTGTTGCAAAAACCTTTAAATCCGAAATATAATACTTATGCATGCCATTATGTAATTTGCTGATGGAATTATGTAAATTTCATGGCGTGGGTATTCCTTTTTTTTCCTGTATGTACATATAACTGCTGATCACTGGGTACTTTAAAAGTAGTGATATTTTACAGTGTAATTTTTTTTAATATTAATACTTAAACGTGTGACATGGCGTTTGAAACAAAGGTATGTATAAAGTTTATACCTTGTTAAACATGATTACATAAGTAAGCACAATTCTTACTTTTAAAAAAAAGCCCCGAATTTTAGATTTTAGTTTTTAAAAGAGAGATTATGGCAAAGTTTTGTTTACTACATTTAATTTTCTTCTAATAGGAAAAAATATTGTCCTTTTCAAAATCTCGCAAAGTTTCTCCTGATGAATGGTGAAAAACAATATTCATTCAAATCTGCATAACTATCGAGATGCATATTTTGTAATGGACCAATTCATCATGTTTGACGTCATGCACATTTAATGAGATCTTTTCTGTAAAGTTTGCTTACATCACAGGCAGCTACAATTCAAACATGACTTGCGTTTTTTATGTGTTTTGTTCTTCACTAGCTGTAGAATTCCTTTTCATCATGAATTATTTCAAAATTGGATTGGCTTCAGAAAACTTGAAAATACATGTACAATCGAAATATATTAAATAGAGTAAATGCAAAGTCATATTACTTACGCTATCGTTCGAACACCGACCACTATAGGTGTGTAAACATGTAGATACCGCCAACAAAATTTGTTCATTAATAATATTCATACACGCTGTTCTGAGTGCATAAATGTCAACGACATTGGGTAACAATCAACGACATTATTTTTACAAAACGCCAAATAAATCTTAATCTCTATCTAAACTTAATATCTAGGTAAATCCTTTGTAGTGCCTTATGACGACAACTGATGATGTAATTCAAATGAAACTAATTCCAAATATCCTATGGTATTTTGTATGATTAATTTGGAGCATAAATCGCTTGACTATCTATTCTTTTTTTCCTCAGCAAAATCCTCTCTTTCTTCTTTTTCCTTTAGCAAGATGTTACAGATCTTATGGTTAAGTTGTTGATCACCCAGCCTCTTCAAACAGGAAATGACCGGTACATGTATAAACTGAATCTCAAAATTATCGGACTTGACATCATCTAATTTAAGCCTTGATAGATTGCACTGAATGTCACATCATTATACCTTCCTATCAAAATACCTTCCTAGCAAATGTACTATTGTACATATGATTTCAAAAATTGCATATGCAACACTGTATATGTATATGTCAAACATTGGAGCCCCCATTTTTTTTTAAAGATGTCATACACATGATATGCCAAATTGGTTTTGGGGAAATTTATAGAAATATATTAATTTTGTAAATCCGGCTTTTTTGACATTTTTCTTTGGGTTGAAAGTTTAATAAAATTTTGAATGAGAATAAGCTGTTACAGTCTGTGTGTCGTTCATTCCTCCATTCACAGATATTTAAAAAATATTTTGATTACTTAGATACATGTATATGTGAGCAGCTAGAAATGCAGGGAAATTATGTTGTCAAATATCGTAACAATTAACACAGTTCAATCAAATCTATTTGTAAATCTGTATTCATTGTGGAATAAAAAACTCATCAAAATAAATTTGAGAACATTTCCTGAAAAATCTACTTCTTATATGAATTTATAAAAGGAGATGTAGAATTCAAGTTGCACAGCGAGGCAGTCCTTACTGTTTACTAAATACGTATGGGGTAAAAGTCAGGACTAAGTTCTGGCCATATCTAGTATTTTACAGCTTTCATCTAGATATTTATTTTGAAATGACAAATATCTAATGAAATTGCCACGCCAAAATGCCATCCCTGTCTGAATCCACCCACTGTACAATGTATATCTGGCAATAATAGTTCAGTGCTCCCTACAGAAAAAGTGCTGTTACAAAAAGAACATGAACGTTAATTTCCAAGAAGCGGTGATTATATTGAACGTTAGACTATATATTATACCAATGGCGTGTTATTTCGTTATGTATTTGCAAGGTTCATGTACGAGTCAAGACTAATGACATTGCATATGTGTACTTTAGTTTAACATGTACATGTACAACCTCGTGCCTCGGGAATGTATGTATAGGCCAATGCCCATCCTTAAAAAATGCTTGTTTCGAATTGCCGTCTGGAGGTTTCTAGATCCAGGAGGGAGAAAATGATTTTTTTTCTAACTTAAATTTTAAGTAATTAAAATTGATAAAAAAAAAATTAAAAATCTCCTCAAAAAAAGTTTTTTTGCTAATCAAATTTTATCAGCGGGAGGGGGGGGGGATATTTCAACTAGGCGGAAGGCAATTATGTTTGTGAAATGTCGTGAAAATCACGTTTTTTAAAAAATGCTATGAAATGATCATGCAATAAAAACCAAGTTGAATCATTACATTAAATATGTGAAAAATTACATGTTCTCTCCTTTTTTTCGAATGCAGTATTTTTAAATGTTACGTTATTAAAAGAAGACTTAGTATAAAATTGTCGACCTTCATGTACGCAATGAAAGGCTGTGTGCAAGCAAAATGAGGAACCATTAAATTGACAAGATTCATTTAAGACAAGAAAAATGTGTTATGAAATATATATGTATTACGCAGATTTTACAACCATAATATATTACTAACCGTTTTTAAATCTTCAACAAAGGTTCTAAAAACGAGTTCTGTGGAAACATGGTTGCACTGTTCAGTAACTATCTATTTTTGTTTTCAAGTTTACATATATATCAAAGCAAGCACTAATTAGAGTAATTTTTTGCCATTTTTGATAGATAAAAAAAGTTTCTAAGGAACTAATTCTCTTGATACAGGTAAGTACAATAAGTACTTGTTAAAATTAACCTCATTCTTTTCGATCTATTTCATTGATATTTCTAAAAATAAAAGTAAGTTACGTGTGAGGTGAGGTATACATCTTTCTTTTGCAGCATCATGTTGATTTTAAACAAAGAAGACAACACTCCCACTTGTTTGTGGACACTTATGATACAGTGTACTGTCATCCAAGTGTTTACCAGAGGTTTATCATTTTCTTTCTAAAGGTGCTTAGAAGCAAGTGAATATTATACATCTTTTGTTGTGTCTGAGGTCAATACTATATAAATAATGGCTGTTTGGGAGGGTAACTGTTGAAATTGACACCCCGAGAAAACCATTGTCAACCGACGCGAAGCGGAGGTTGACAATGGTATTCGAGGGGTGTCAATTTCAACAGTTACTCTCTTAAACAGGCACTATTTATTTTATTATACTAAATGTCATTTTTAAAGAAAATTTTACTGCTTTTATATAGAAATGAAGTGAATTCTGCGGTGAATCGTACGCGCATAATTTACGCGCATGTAACAATTCGCTGTGTTACCCGTTGCCAAGTGTGTTGCTAACGCTGAGGGTAATAGAACAGATAACCAACTGCGTCTAAACCAATCAGATTTCAGTATTTAAAATGAAAGTATAATAAAAGGATTTAGCTACCCGAGAAGTTATAACAAAGGTTCACCGAGCCTTAAGACCGGGGTGAATAAAATGTACTTTGAGGGAACACGCGATACATGTATATCATTGTAATGATCGAAAAAAAACCCAATAAGGGTTTTATCACATGATTCTGTACGAAAGTTGAATAGGGCTTCATAAAAAAATAGTTTTATCTCGTAATTACGAGAAAGATCTAGTCACTACAAAAAAAAAAAGAAAAAAAAGAAAAAAAAAAGATTTCGTTAATACGAGTCAATTATCTCGTTATTACGAGAAAAGATCCGACTCGTAAAAACGAGAAAAGATGTCAGATTTTCAGATTATAATCTCCGTAAGGAAGCTGTATTTGTTTGTGTCAATTTCTTTGGATAAAAAGAGATGATACATGTACATGTATGTCAATGTAGAACGACGCCCCCCCCCCTTTTAAATCACTTTCAGTTGAACTTTTCAGGCACGTGGCGTCAGGGGAGGCACCTTCTCTCGCGACAAACACTTTTCTTAAATTTACATATATATAGAAAACTTAATTTTAATTTGAAGGAGTTGCGTTACATTGTTTCAAAAGTATATTTCTGTAAGTTCTGTTATTTTTTTTTTTGTCAAATGATCAATCTAATGTAGAAAGCCTAGACCTATCAATTTATATATATATATATATATATATATATATATATATATATATATATATATATATATATATATATATATATATATATCAGGCTTGGGGTAATGCTAAATGTAATGGTAATGCATTGCAATGCATTTTCCAGGCTCCTCGGATCACGATGGTATTTCTAATGCTGTCTATCATATTTTTATGCTGCCAAATAATTGTAATCGGCGCATACATTTGTTAACTGCATACTGCACTATAAGTCTATAAAAGGTCCTGACAAGCACGCCAAATGTAATTTTGTTACTGTTGTTTTTTTTTTTAATTTTGTATTCCTTGAGGAGGTCAGGTTAATATCAATTTTGTATGTGTAAAGAAAAGGAGGGCTAAATGATCGCTGCATAAATGTTTGCTAAGGAACATTATTTTGATGCAGTTGTCGAGAAATCATTTATACAGTTATAAAATGCCGCAGATAATATTTCTCTTTATATGGCCATGGGTATGAATTTCTTTTGCAAGTAAAATTCGTCAACTAAAAGTAAAAGCAAATCATTCCTTGCCATTTCGGAACGCACCAAAGTGTGCGATTTTTCCCATTTAAAGTCAGTTGTACTTTTCACTTTATAAAATTGATTGAACATTCGTTTAAAAGGAAAACTTGCTTAAAACTGATTTCAATAGCACGAGTTTTGACACGCTGCCCTTCTATTGAGATTATTGTAATTTTGTTTTTTACATTTTTACACCCGTTACAAACCCACGAAGATCATTGCATAATAATCTTCCTACGTTGAATAAAGATTGAATTGGTTTTTTTTTCTCTCTGTTTATGTAAAAATAACATTCCAATAATATTGTTCATCCTTTAGAAGCAAATTAATATGTAAGATTACCTCCAACATAATTTTGCTTGACAGGTGTAGCACGTGGAGTCAACATATAACTCAATAGATATGTTAAAGGATGGTAGTTGTTTTTGATATCACAATATTGGAATTGAAATTTTCGAGGAAGGTATTACATGTAACAGGAAAATTGTTTGATTCAATTAATATGTGTTGTACTAACGTTCATGAGTTGTAATTTTATTAAAAGTAGGTTTTAAAATATGCTCAATTGAAGTTCAAAATTTATGCACGTCAACTTCAAGGTCATGCCAGAGGTCAAATATGATGTCACCAACAATTTATATTAATTTCACTTCGGTCAAGTGTTTTAAAATCTCAATCGAAAAAGCTTGTGTTTCCCTTTTTTAATTGATACTTTTCACTAACAAGGCCATTACAATCAATGCCAAACTGTTTAATTTTATTTGAATTTAAATCAAATTCTTAATTTGTTTTGGAAACCAATTCAAATATGTTTCGGTGCATTTAATTTCAGAAACAAATGGATGTTTTAATGAACAGAAGCATTTTATTTTCACTGAAGAGAGTTTTGTAATCTTATGGTTTGTTTGAAGCAATGCGAGAAATAAATTACTTTCATGCTACAAAACTTCAGGTGTCATTCCATAGAACAAAATTTAAAAAGTTTACAAAAATTGAAGGAAGAAAATGATGGCATAATGTATGTGTTGTGAATTGTCTAAATTTTGAATGGATTGTTTACTACTTAACAATTTTTTTTAAAAATTATATTTTTATTTATAAACAAATTGTTAATTTGTAAAATACACAGATCTACATTACATATTGAAGTGTTTAGCGTATACGCTTAAAAATGAAATGTGCCAGCAAGGGTCGTTGTCTTATGTAGTGTATTGTAACGTCTTCCAACGATAATTGTCCATGTATTTTACTTATTATATAATGGTGCGAGGTTAATATCGCTTAATTCCAACGGCTCTGGATTGAAAACGATTCATACAAAGGAAGGTTTTGATGAAATTTATTTAAACTATGCCCGTTCCCAATTTATCCCTGCTTTCGCCCATCCTACATCCCCTTTGTTTTCTTTCATCAAAAAATCGATTAGAGGCTGAAAGTACTTCTTGAAGGGTTCGGTCCTGATATTAGTGTCCCCTGTCATCTGTTTCAGGGCCTCTTTCCAGTGTTTACTCCCACCTAGTTTCAACATATTCCTGAAATCACAAAATTAATTTTTTTTTTGTTTTTTAAAGATTAGAAAAGCTAGAAATACAAAAATGTCACACGTTCATAGGTTTAATATCAGCGGATATTGTAGCAGATATAGAAAATTACCAAGTTCATTTCGTCACTATGTAAAAGATTTACACTTACAACAGTTTTACTCCTGCTTCCTTTGACCTGTAGAAATCACAAGTATACAAAGGCCCTGTATGGCCACTGGCCTGACACATTGACTCATAAAACTGAAACTGTAGCAGGAAGCTGGCAAAATATCTGAAAATTATATATCATTAATTAAAATCCTTTTATAAGAGAAAAAAAAGAGACGAAACAAAAATACAGTTCATTATTACATGAGTTACACGAGAAATGGCGTAAGAAATGAACTCACATAATATATTGGCTGTTGGCGGCTACATGGAACTTTGCTCCGGGATCAAAGTCCGCATTTGTTCGAGGAACAGGGGAGGTCACTCCTTGATATTCCAATCTTGGAGGAGAGAAGTTAGAACATTAGCTTTGAAATCAATGCATTTCATGATATGAAGGAGAACTAGCGGTCCACTAAATGACATAGAATTCTGCGGAATACAATGTCTAATTTACTGCAAAATAATGTTTCAACGATAGCAAATTCAAGGAATTTTAATATGAACCACCATTTAAATCATTATAATTTCATAATCTATATACATGTGATAACAAAAAAATCCAATAACTTAAAAAAAGTGTAATTATAAATAATCGGGACGCCTGAATAGCGGTCATAATTTTCCACAGAAATAGCACCTCATTTTCCACCATTCTTCATTGTACTTGTCCGGGGTGATTTCTCCACTAAACACCCTCCATCTCCACTTGTCCACCAGATAGCCGAACGGAAGGAAGGCCAACTTTAGAAGCGCTTGGTTCATCAGATAGTTGATGTCGGACTCTGGGTAATAAGCCACATTGCATTCAGGGTTATTTCCAAATAATAAACAGAGAAAGCATTTAATCTTATTCATATATCTTTTGATTTTAGTAAAACTTCGGTAATCGGTGTTGTTAATTTTGATGCATCGTTCGTTTTCATCGCAACATCAATGTATTTTTCTTACGTTGAAAAATATGCATGCAATATTAGAATACCAGATGATCCCTGTGCAAATTTTGACTACCGACTTACATGTACAAAGCAACGGTTTTCATATTATTTGATGGACATTAAGTCGGACAATCTGTCATTCATGTGCTATGCAATACCCCAAATTATGTAAAATCATTGTGTCAGAATCTACCCTTGCTGACTCTCTCATTGAAGATTTCACTTTACATGCAATAATTATGATGCATTTATTGATTTCTTTACACGAAATTATGAATAATTAATATGAAGTTTGAGAATAGAAAAATTATATTTGTAATTTTTCAAGAAACATTCAATTCGTATAATTTTCGAAATTTAACATATAAATCTATTAATGTAAAAAAAAAATAATAACTACTTTTCTTTTCTTCCTCTGAAACATTTGCGTCCTCCAATAATCCGAGCGTCTGGAGATGTTTGCGTGAGCGCACCGACAGGGCTATGGTGTCGCCGATGGCCTCGTGGAATCCCCCATTGGCGCCCTCCCTGTACACTGTCGGTCGGTGACGGTACGCCATGAAGTACTCGATGTGTCCCATCTCGTGGTGTATAGTTTGGAAGTAGTTCATGTTAACCTCCGTGCACATTTTTATTCTTCAAAAAATAAAGCCATTGAAAAAAATTGGTCGTTGAATTGGTGTCATATTGTACATGTAAATTTTGAATTAATAATTATTGAGCGACTCTAAATGCAAATTTGTCACACTGAAAATGTTGATTTAATTTGCATTTACAACAGACCAGTATAGTCGATATGACAAAAACATCAAC
Source organism: Magallana gigas (assembly GCF_963853765.1). Taxonomy (NCBI): domain Eukaryota; kingdom Metazoa; phylum Mollusca; class Bivalvia; order Ostreida; family Ostreidae; genus Magallana; species Magallana gigas. Next base: position 33,093,991 of record NC_088855.1, on the reverse strand, counting down.
AAATAGGCAGTTTTCATACTTAATTTTTAGGGTGTTTCTAAATATATATATACCTTTATCAAATATATACATTCGCGCAAAATACTGTCATATTGGCTTTGACTTTACCTGAAAGTATCGTTATTATAGAAATCAAAAGCTGAGGCGTGGCATTGTACTTCACGGTCTTTTTCCGTCGGGCGGACAAGCATGGAATGTCGCCAGAAATCCGGGACCATTTTATACAGTCCTAAGGAGGTATAGAACTCCTCTGCTCTTCTAAACATGTTTCCAACGTTGTATCCTTTCTCTTTCAAAGCCCTATTCATATCCGGTTCCTTTACTTCCGGATATGGCTGTACTATGTCAAAAATGTTGTTCCATTCCTGGGCCCACATGTTACCTATTTGAAATGAGTGACGTTATAGCAATGACTTTGAATTTTTTTTTTATTTAATGGATGTTATTAAACTCCTACAGGATTTTATAGAAAATCCTAAATAAAACCTATCAATTTTTTCTTCGGTTCTAATAATGAACCTGAGATTTTTTTATTTTTTTCAATTTAACTTAATTGTGCAAAACTATCCAAACTGCAAAATTACACTCAAGAGGGGTGGGTGTGTATGGCCATTTTTGACTGTCTTGATCAACTTTAAAAAAGAAAAGCAGTACTAAAATTTAAATGCTAAAATTTATAAGCATTGTATGTTTAATCACTAAAATTAGTTTTAGCTTAACTTATTAAAAAATGTTTTAAAATACAAGGTTTATATGATGGTTATTATTTTACCATCCAGACTCTTTAAGGTGGAATGCTATACCTGTTGATATCAATGTTGATAAAAGAACACAATTATCAAATTACTTTCACCGTCTTAGAATTTTCAATTTTCACGATTTTTTTACCAAAAAAATATTTTGGAAAGGTAATAATTATAAAAGACCCAGCAGGATTCGAATTCATAACTGACGCTCTAACCAATTGCGCTATATTTTCAGGTAACAAATTAGGAAAAGAAAAGAATTATGAAGCAATAATTGGTTTGATTTTATTGTTTATTTCGATCGAAAATACGTCACAATATGGAGATGTCCAATACCACCTTAACTGAAAGTGCTAGCAAAGCCATTCAGTTTTATCCGTGCTTGAAAGAAGAATCAAAGAACATTAACTCTATCGATGTTATTAAACGATTATTATCTGAAGGAAATTACCTAGTAGATGAGCTGGTATACTTCCATCTTTTGGAAAGTCGAAGTCTGGATGGTTTTTGGCGTAGTAGGTTTCCAACTTCCGGCGAACGTAGCTGTGGAGCTGAACGTACATCGGTCTAAGCTCTTGCCATAAATCTTCCACAATTTGTACAAGTTCAGGGGTATCAAAAAATTCCCTCTGTCGCCACGCGTCCCCAAGGTCCTCAAAACCTGCATTGTATGGCGGGATATTAAAAAAAAAAATAAAAAGCTGAAGATATAATTACGGCGGCTATGCAAATTTTGGTGTCTGATGAAACACATTCCCTGAACACGTATGTATTGGATATATTCTATTTTCAGATTTTAAAAAAATGCAAGATAAATGACGTGTCTTTCAAAAAATTGAAAGAAATCAGGCTGATGGTGATAATGACGATGATGATGATGATCATGATTTCAAAATGAAACTGTAGACTGTTGCGTACCATGTTCCAAAGCTCCAGTATTTTGTAGTTCTACAAACTCTGTGTAAAGGTTTGCCATTTTCTTTCCTGTAGCATCCCGCCATTTTACCCATAATTCTGACAAAACTTTCGGATCACGTGATGACTCAAACAGATTAGTAATGCCGGGTTCCAGTTGAAGGGTTGTGCCATTATACTCAACGGTCCCTCTTCCATAAATCTGTTCCAGTTTTGTTTGAATGTCATTCACTTTTCTGTTGAAGAAGTGAAGTAGTTTTATAATACGTTAATATATATTTTTCAAAGACTGTATATATGAAATGAAAAAAGAACCCAGTCATGCTTTACAATTCTGTATTTGATAAATTCCTTCTTATAAAATAATTTAGACAAGCAAATCAAAAGACAATATGACCAATTTACACTTACTTTGGATTTGCATTGCCCTTTATATAATTAAAGAGGCATTTTTGGTGTCATGAACTCACCTGAGTTGTTCCGGATTGGAAGGATCAATGTCGTATGATAGAATTCGGAGTTGGTGCCGAGCATCCTCGGACAATCCGGGAAACTTTAGTTTTTCAGATGCTTCTTTCACACAAGTGCTTTTCCATTGTGAAAAGTCTATATTTACTTTATTGAGCTAATGATAAAAAGAGCACGTTTGTGAGTTATAATTATTCAGTTTTGTAAGTACGTCAGTTTATGCACAATTAAGAGGAATAACAGACAACTGGAAATCGAAAAAAAAATGCTCAATGTCAATGCATCTGAACACTATTTCTTTTCAGCTACTTCTTTGAAAAACTGCTGTTTCACAATATATTTAATTTGACAAGACGAATTGAAAGTAGAAAATGACAGTATGATTTTATAGTGCGGTCGTTAAAAAATCGCTTCTGAAATCCACCTTTTAATAAGATTCATCAAGCGTACCTTTTCTGCATTCTCCTCCGAGAGGTCCGTTTCATAATTCCAGCTTGCAAAAGAAATCTTTTCCAGCCATCTTCGTAACTCCTCATTCTTCGTTGTCAGCCATTCGGAAACTTCAGTATCTATCCCTAGAGTAAAAAAAAAAGAAAGAGAAAATCTGTCTCATAAACAAAATGATACAGACATTTGATACAAGAGAGATAACCCTCCTTTTTCAAAAGAAATTTCAATTTTATTGCCACAATGTATTTTGAATTTGCATCATTTTAATGTAACGTTGCCAATTAATGTTTTGATAACATCATTTTAACAGTTTGGATGTGGTAAGCTTACGCTGTCTCCTTTGCTGAAGGACCTGCCTAAGCCACTGCTGACTGTCATGGCGGTGTCTGGCAATGACACACGTGCATAACACGCAGAGAACGGACAGTCTCCACAAAGCCTTCATCGCATCTTGGAACGTCCACCTGAGAATGGTTAGAGAGCAAGGTCACCTACTCTGTATGCAACAAAATCACCGACCAATGATATTATAATTATTATTTATTATTAAAATTATCTAAAAATGGTAATTTAAGGTTAACCCCCCCCCCCCCCCCCCCGGCCGAAAAAAAAAACAAACAAAACCCAAAACACGGATTAGGGTTTAGACGACTTTGTTTTGTATTTTTTTTTTTTTTTGCTGGTCAAGAAAAGTCTGCCCCCCCCCCCCCCCCAACACACACTTTCAAAACGATGCTACGTGCCTGTTGAAAGTATATATAGTGTTCAACAGACATATCGTTTTATATACATGTAGCTATGTATTTATCAATCGATACAGTATGTATTTATCAATCAATACAATATGTATTTATCAATCAATACATGAAGAGTGATAACAAATTCAATTTAAACACCTGTTATATAGTTAATGTAAACAAACAAATACTTTAAATAAGCATTTACATAGCTTCAACAAATAGTAATTCCATGAAATCATCAAGAATACTATACATGAATGGGTAAATGTCAAGTGTAATAACCAGTTTGTCTGAACTTAAAATCTTATCACCTAATATGTACCAAACACATAAGTATATAATGTAAATATGATATATTGAACTAAAACTAACATGAAATATTAAAACCACAAGGAATTACTACATCCGATTAACTACCAGTAATAATCATGGCGAAATAAATTGGACCTTAAATGCACAAAATGTGATCTATTACCTGATTTGGCTAAATCGTCGCTTTATCTACGATGAAAAATTACAAACTGTGGCCCGCTTAGGGTCGTCATTAGAACGTACGTACAATACGTCTGCTAGTCCCGGATATATACTTGTACATCGATAATAAAATGATTGCATATATGTAACACGTTTTCATAAATAGATCGATCTTTTGAAAGTGTGTTGTATATAAAATAATGAAATTAATGCGTTCAGTTGATGATCTGTATAGTAAAAACGATAGTTTTGTTTCGTCATACTAGACTAATTTCTATCATAATAGTATGGTACTTAGGTAAAGAAAATCAGTCTAGGCCTATTATAAAGGGTTTACCAGCACCAGATGTACATTATATTACAATCTAACTAGATCTTACAAAAATTCATTAACTCTCCCTCTCTCACTTTCGTAAAATGAAGGAAAAATAACTCCAAAATATAGCAGTGTGCTAAAGACTATTGTAAACGCGCTCCCCTTCTCTCTCTCTCTCTCTCTCTCTCTCTCTCTCTCTCTCTCTCGTGTCACATAACTAATTTTTACTTAATTAATTAGCTTAGCCAATGGCATTTCATACTGTACGTATCTGAGTTTTTGATGTTGGCGAAGGACTCCATATGTGCACATATATGTATAGATAAGATTCAATTGATATCTATAGGAAAGTGCATTCGCATGACTACAATACTCATTCACGCTCTCATCAAGCGCTTCAATAACAAGCTATCAAGAAAACTTATTCAAATAAGAGAGAGAGAGAGAGAGAGAGAGAGAGAGAGAGAGAGAGAGAGAGAGAGAGAGAGAGAGAGAGAGAGAGACTCAGGTACATGTAATCACACACCATAGGACTTAGACAAACTGACGTTTTACAAACTTAGAAGTGCCACATACCTCGACTTTCTCTTCTCTGGTTTGTTAAGTCTGTTGTTGTTTACCCTGGAGGTACACTGAATCGGACCTTTACAATTTTTCCGACATCTTGTGACGCGTTTTATCTATTCAATCTACCTGCTCAGGCGAATCGCCATTCAAGCGGATAGGGTAAAGACATTTAAATTTTCGATATTCTGCTTTCTCCCAAATATTATGTAGTGTAGAACAATTGTTATGAACCACTTACCTTTTTCTAAATCTCATTCAAAACATTACTTTAAACGAATAAGAAAATGACGTCATAATGCAAATATCCGCCAAAACCGACAGTACTATAACGTGCGCTTACTAGTATCTCATATTATTCTCATAATTCTGCCTTCCCAAAACAATTAAACAGATATAAATGCAGATCTGTTTAATTAAAACCTAGACAGGGGAACACTTATATAGACTTACGCCTGCATATTAAATTCTAACTAAGATTCAAACTATAATGACAATAATATATAACCATTTTTCTTGTTAAAAAAAACCCGCAAAGCAATACAGAAATTAATATAAAAATGAAACCCAAGCAAACTCTCAGTTCTTCCCATTATGTGCGGATTTCATAAAATGCGTTGCAACTATTTGCAAATAAATAATTTTGAAGAAAGTCCGTTCAAATGACAACCAGCCACTTTCTAACTTATATATATATGTGTATATCAATTAAAAGACAGACCAATTTAAGAATCAACGATTAAAAAAAAACCTCATACCCCCCCCCCTCCCTTACACCCACCACACCCACTCTCGTATACATGTATTTAAGTATAAAACCGAAACGCGAAAATGCACATTTCAAAACAACAATCTTATTTGGATACTGTATGCTGTTGTAAGATACTAGTATAATAACATCAAATTTTTTTTTTTGTCTTTTCTGAATTTTATTTCAGTAGGTCATATGAAGTATAAATTATATGCGTTTATGTAGCTATGTGCTTCATTAATTTAATAAAAATATAGAATTCAATAACGACAGAATTATCAACTCACGCTTGTTTAATGAAATTTATAAAATCTTATTGTATATAACTTATTTTTATTTTTTTCGCACCTCAAAATTGCACGATGTCGTTATATAAAAATCTAAAAATAACGAACGCAGCTTAACTTTCAGAAAAAAATTATTTTTGAGTGGTATAAATTGCTAAACACATAGTAACTGTAATAAATCGGGTTCATTCTGGTGCAAGTAAATGATTATTTAGTAAGTATAAAATTATTACATTTGTAGCCCTCATCAACATGTTCCTCTTGAAATAATAAAGAGGTTTCCTGTATTTAAAACAAGCCATAAACAAAATAGTACCCATTCGGTTCAAATCTTCTTGTATAGGAGCGAAGAAGCAGACAAAGTAGTGAAGAAGATCTTCGCCATCCTTGCTCCTTCGTTGTTGCTTTATAAGCTTCATTCTCGCAGTGTTCATACTTTCATTTATTAATTATCCACAAATGATATAGACATACGGTTATAACATTTACATGAGTGTGATAAAATATCAAATCATGCAAGCGTTAAACGTTAAAGCCTCTCTCTCTCTCTCTCTCTCTCTCTCTCTCTCTCTCTCTCTCTCTCTCTCTCCATACTTACGTTTTACGAACACGAAGAGAAATGAAAGCCTACACAACTTCAAACAAAAGTACACTCTTGAAATACTTACATATATATACGTATCTCGACCGTTCTCTGGTCTTTTGAGTAGTGAGATTTTAAAGCATGCACACTTGCATTTTTCTTTTCATTCATATTAATTGGGACACCGATCCGCAGGATGTGTGAAATCATACGCAATTCAATACCCATGTGTTGAAAAAATGACCGTAGTTCTGTATGAAATGATGTGTTTATTATTAATAACAAATAAAAAATCCGATTGATTGTATTTTATTAAAATTGTACAAGTCTTTAGATGGTATTTGTAGTTGTTTTTTTTTGGCATTAAAAAGCAAGATTGGAACCAGAAAAACCCAGAATAAAAACATTGATTCGTGGTACATGTAGCATAAACTTAATTAATGCAAGCTTCTATAGAATCACATTTCTTTTGAGAAAGCAATTTTTTACCTGTTTATTGGATGTAAGAAAAATATTGCAGAAAGAGAACTTGATTTTCAATATACAGTTTAGTAGAACTATCACATGTAGATGAATTCGGATTAATAATTGGCGGCTGAAATGCGTTAAAAAACCGCATCTCTTATGATTGTCAGATTAGATTTATGGTATATTTTCATAAAAATCAAAACGCACATTAAAAATTACGAACATTCAATATCTGTAAGATCGAGTAGTAAATATATTTTTTCTAGCATTCACAAAACTGATTCTTATATCTAGATAAGAAACCAGATAAATTGGTTTCCTTTTGTGTGCATAAAAGGGACAAATAAGGTTACGCTGAAGTGGTACTTTCATCCCTTGTGACCTGATTCTCGTGGAGCCATCATCAAGAGCTGATGTAAATGAGAGTTAGAGATTACCTTTTTTCATTTTTAACACGTCCTTAACTACCAGGCTGAAGCTAGCAGCCACTAACAGCAGCCACTAAGACCGTAGAAGCTAGCAGGCAATAAGGAAATTCATCAAAGTACTGAGAGTACTCGAACAAAAAATTATATTTTACTTTTTTATCGACATGTCTTAATTGATATCAAAATGATTAATGCTCAGTAATTTGTACGAGCATTGACGACTTCCGAAGCAGTAAAGCTCGCCTAGATAAGAGTTATAAATGCGTCTTTGTTGGATAGAAATGAAATACGTTTATACGAGTCATAAGTTATGAAAATAATGTTATCTTAAGTGTAGACTTATTGATACAAATAGAAAAACTATTATAATATACATCGTATAAAGTGATATGCAAACGTTTTATGATATAAAAGACATGATAAATTAAAGTAAATTATAAAAGGCATAAAATGATACAAATACAATAAAAATCCAAAGCCAATCCAGTGTGGCAAGATAATTTGTTTACATCAAAGTTTAACATGTACGTGTTTAAAAATTTATCCTCGTGCCTTTTCACTCCACGGAACCAACATCAATCGAAAATTAAAAAGACATCGTATTATTACGAATATGAGACAATAGAACACCCAGCATTGTGATTTTATTCTCATAAAAAAATTATAATATGTCGCAGTCAAAAACAGCGAAAAGCATCAGGTGAAATTGGGATTATTTTGTCTCAGCCATGTCTCAGCCATGTTTTGACGTGAACCTTCGAAGAATACAACAATGACAATAAAATGGGTCGGTTTAGCTCACCCGAACTTAGTTATATTTTTATAGCATTTCACAATGATATAGGGTGAAAGGCGGGCCATTATCTCTTTTATCTTTGAAGTGTGCATCAAACGGATACCAGGGCAGTGTAGGGGACCTATGGGGCTATTATTTCCCGGTCTCAAATTTGGGCTGTAGGGGTACCACCAAGTGACTCCCTGGGGTTCTGGCTCATTTCAGGGGTTTATATCTCACTTAAGATTGACCACAAGAACTTTGTAACACTAGGATTAGGATGGGGACCTCAAGACGTATATATAATAAGCGTTAGAGGGCAGCTATGGCCCCTACAGGGGTTCAGTTAGCTCACCCGAACTTTATCATATTTTAGGATATTACCCCTACATCGTTGTGAAATGTGACAAAATGAGGGCAAGCTTACTGAACCCTTGTAGTGATCATATGTGCTTTCTAACGCTTATTATGAATACCTCCTGGGGCCCTCTACCTGATTCTAGTGTTTCCTAGTTATTGTGATCAAACTCAAGTCAGATATAAACCCCTGAAATGAGCCAGAACCCCTGGGAGCTACTTGGTGGTACCCCTACAGCCCATATTTGAGACCGGGAAATAATTGCCCCATAGGCCCCCTACACTGCCCTGGTATCCGTTTGATGCACACTTCAAAGATATAAGAGATAATGGCCCGCCTTTCACCTCTGTATCATTGTGAAATGCTAAAATATGACAAAGTTCGGGTGAGCTAACTGAACCCTTGTAGGGGTCATATGTGCTTTCTAACGCTTATTATGAATACCTCCTGAGGTCCTCTACCTAATCTTAGTATTTCCAAGTTCTTGTGGTCAATCTCAAGTGAGATATTAACCCCTGAAATGAGCTAGAACACCTTGGAGCCACTTGGTGGTACCCCTACAGCCCAAATTTGAGACCGGGAAATAATTGCCCCATAGGCCCCCTACACTGCCCTGGTATCCGTTTGATGCACACTTCAAAGATATAAGAGATAATGGCCCGCCTTTCACCCCTATATCATTGTGAAATGCTGAAATATGACTAAGTCGGGTTAGCTGAATCGACCCTTTTCATTTTCTTTGTTGTATTCTTCGAAGGTTCACGTCAAAACATGGCTGAGACAAAATTATCCCAATTTCACCTGATAATTTTTGCTGTTTTTGACTGCGACATATGATAATTTTTCATGAGAATAAAATCACAATGCTGGGTGTTCTACTGTCTCTTATTCGTAATAATTTGATGTCCTTTTAATTTTCGATTGATGTTGTTTCTGGTGTAAGTAAAAAGGTCCGAGGATAAATTTTTTAAACACGCACATGTTCAGCTTCGATGTAAACAAATTATCTTGCCACACTGGTTTGGCTTGGGATTTTTATTGTATTTGTATCGTTTTATGCCTTTTAATTTACTTTAATTTATCATGTCTTTTATATCATAAAACGTTGGCATATCACTTTATACGATGCATTCAGCTTTTCTATTTGTATCAATACGACTTCACTTAGGATAACATCATTTTCATAACTTATGACCCGTATAGACGTATTTCATTTTTATCCAACAAAGACGCATTTATAACTCTTATCCAGGCGAGCTTTACTGCTTCGGAAGTCGTCAATGCTCTTACAAATTACTGAGCAATAATCATTTTGATATCAATCAAAATATGTCGATAATTTAATTTAAATAAAATATAATTTTCTGTTTGAGTACTCTCAGTACTTTGATGAAATTTCTTATTGGCTGCTAGCTTCTACGGTCTTAGTGGCTGCTGTTAGTGGCTGCTAGCTTCAGCCTGGTTCCTTGACTATCAAAAGCGCTAACATATGGCACTTAAATCACAATGTTTGTATTATAAACTTCCCTAAAACAACAACTGATAATTTTCATCCTCTTCCAAGATAAGAAAACAACAAACATAACACGGACAAAATTCCTTGTGAGGGCAGGCAGATCGCGGGCTTTTTTTAAGTGTAAGCATACGCTGGTCAAATTTCAGTGTGTCACGGTAAACAGTCATGGCATCTGCTCCGTCCGACCGTCTGCCGTCCAAGAAAGGATGGCGGAACATCCTTAACCTCGTGTTCAGCGTTCGGAACCTTTTGACCATCGTCATCACTCCGATAATCTTGCTTCCGATTTTGCTCCTTGTGGAAGGAAATGTAAGTTTCATGTAGATTTTTTTCTCAATTGACACATATGTCATCTGCTTGACTTAAAACAGACCGTGACCTCGCATATTTGTGAATGTTGATTTAATGTTAATGTATTCACATACAGGTGATTTTGAATTTTTAGCACAAGATGTACGTATTTTCTTACCAATAGTAAAGATAAATCATATTTGGAAGTTTGTTCAATCAAATGCAATAATGCATCGTTTGATTGGTGATTAAAAACCCCCGGATGTTCTAAAGCAAATACTGTTGCCATATAGTAACATCAAATCTTTAGGACCACAAAGTCGACACGGTGGATTTGAAAATTTAACTTTTCTTCCGGGGTAGAATTGGCTGTAAATGTTGAAATCTTCCATTTTATCATATTAGATTTTTTCAACTCCGAGGGAGGAAAGGTTGTGTTGTAGATCATGATTTCATACTGGACCAAACTTTTCCTAGGTTCAGAAAAAGAAACCGTTTAAATTTTGTAATGTACTATAAAGACCATTATGGTAGAAATTTACAAACCCATGGTGAGACTGTGTAAAGAGAATTATTAATTTATCTGGAGTGACAAACACATGGCTTTAACAAGCATTTAGTACTCAATTGCAACTAGATAATCAAATGGATTACCTCCCATATTTTCAAAAGTGGTCAAGTGACATTTATTTAATTACCCGTCAACAACAAAGATACAAGTGTACAGGATATTCAAACAGGATTTTAGCTACCAAGATACCTTCTAAAGAAAAAATATTCATACAGTTTCATAAAACAAATCATCGTTGACCAGTATAAACTGGTACTCTCTGAAGATAGCATGAAATGCTCTTCTTTAGCGATGGACCATGTACACTTTGTAGTACACTTTGTAATGAGTAAAATGTTATCTAGGATATAATGGAATTCGTCATCAAATTTCTTCATTCCAGGCATGGGGTCCGAGGCATTATTTAATTTCTCGAGTGCGTGGGGTGGGAGCGGTAGCCCGATACCTAACTTCGATATGTTAACTGCGTAGAGGTAATATGTTTGAATTTTACTTGGGGTTGGGGTTGGGGGGTGTCTAGACACTATGGCGCCTCTAGATCCTCACATGTAATGTGATATTGTACAAACATTGTTTCAATCATACACACTACATATTTACCAATGCATTGTACGAAAATGAACGAATACCATATTTTATTACCAAAGTTTATTTGATTTTATAACATATATTTTTTTTTGGTTCCAGGAAGCAAAATGTGCTTATTGCATCATTGTTATGGCGGTATATTGGATAACAGAAGCGCTGCCTATTGCGGTGACGTCACTGCTTCCCATAATTCTGTTTCCAATGGTCGGGTTACTAAGTGCAAAAGACGTATCCAACAAATACCTCAACGTGAGTACAGTTTATAAATTCTGGGAACCTAATTTTACGAGTTTTATGCAATTATCACACATAACACATTGCTCGTTAAGTATCGACAAAAGACACCCCTCCCCACACCTCGTAAAGAATAAATCCACCAGATAATAAAGTGATAAAAAATATAAAATTCTAAGACAAAGATCGAAATTTAAATACGATTTTTCCCATTTCAGGCCCCGCCTCCCCAACTTTCCTCAAGTCATAACTCAGCCTGAAGTCTGAGTTTTTACCTCAAATTCATGCTCTTTTCCTTTAAGGATTTGAGTTGAGGACTGAGCTGAGGGATTTAAAAATTTTGGTGACGGCGGGGCCAGGACGTCATATCAACAACATCAATTAAATTTTTGTTTAACCTTACAGGACACGGCCATGCTGTTTGTGGGGGGTCTGATCGTGGCGGCGGCCATTGAGTACTGGAACATCCACAAACGTCTGGCTCTCAGGGTACTCATGCTGGTCGGCTCAGAGCCGAGATGGTAATCAATAATAGTAAAAGTTTATGTAGATTGGAATCATTTTGCCTTACAACGAGTTTCGTTCTCCTACATGTATAAAAATTTAAGGTGACTGCAATTTTAATTTTAAAGCTAAATGTAAATAAAATTTACTTAAAAACATTTTAAAAACTATTTTTCCCTTTATTTATCAAAAGCACAATGGAATTAGTTGGTTTAAATCCAGACATCTATATTTAGCAAACATTTTTGATCAGTTGTCGCATTAAATCGTTTGAACAACATTGAATGTGTAACGATTTATGGACTGGATGTTGCGTTCCAGGTTGATGTTTGGGATGATGTTGCCAACTTGGTTTCTGTCCATGTGGATCAGCAACACGGCAACAACTGCCATGATGATTCCAATTGCCAACGCAGTCTTAGTGCAACTCAAGGAAACAAAAGATATAGAAAACTCAGATGCGGCGGAGGATGTAGGTTTGTACAATGTGCATTTTAGAAGGACAAAATAAAATGCTCGTTAATCAAATCAGCTGAATAAGGAAACTTGGAAAAAATTTAAACAATCGCAAACTAAACATTTTAACAACTATAAGTAAAAAGTTAAATACGTCATGTATATTTAGTTAACCATGATGGTTATATTTGTGTTCATTTCTTCAGAACTTACGGAACAAAATGGTGTTACGATAATTCGCGATGAAAAGACAAATACGTAAGATTTACATGTAAATGTAGCAGGTAACAAAATCAGGCATATATATCGGATATGAAAAATCAACTCATTCTTAAAACAAAGAATATGGCTTTTAATGAATGCATAATTTAATTTTTCTTTAGATCAAGGAAAATTCGTGAAAATGAGATTGAGAACCCTGAGTATCTGCGCATGTGCAAAGCCCTGTCCCTCGGAATTGCATACGCCGCTAACTGTGGGGGCGTGGCTAGTCTGACAGGAACCAATCCAAATGTCATCATGAAGGGCGTGGCAGACAAGTATGGAAAAATTTGATTGTTAATATATAATCTTTAACGTTATAATAATGTATAACATAGCTTGCGTAATATATTTACAGGAGAACAAACCGGGAAAAGCATTTTGATCATTTTAATAAAAACTTAACAAATAATTGTGTAAAGGTTCGTAGCTTATAGGGATGTGTAAATTCGTGGGGAAGGGTTACCCACAAAAACCACGAACATTGGTCCCCCACGAACAATGATATATCTCACTTGAAATACATTTTCATTATATTGCAGTAATAATGAAAAGCAGTTTATATTTTTTTTAATCAAAAAACCCCCCAAAATAATCAAATTGATATCGTTTAAATAAATGTGAGTATTTTAGAACTATTCATCAATCAAATCATTTCTGAAATGAAGCATTGCATCGATATCATTGTTAAAAGTCAATTTAATGCATTTTTTTTTATGTTGGTAACATTACAAGCAACTAGAGCGACAAATACTGACAATTTTTTGGACATTGATTGTAATTATTTTGAAAACAAATAATGAGTGTTTTATAAAAAAAAAACCTGAAAAAAAACCTCCAATGCATTTTGAAGGACTTAAATATTTTTAAAACTTGTTTTATAACAATTAAGAATGAGTTTATGCTGAAATGATTATTAAGAAAAGGTAGCTGAATTTATTTATTAAATGAAATCGATCTATTGATTCGTGGTACTTACTTACAAAACCAGTATGCACGCATGCATCAATGTTTGTAGAATTTGATTTTCAAGCCCATGATATCTTTGATACCATTTATGCATTAATCTCTCCGTAGAGTATTTCAATCCCGGAATGCCACATCTCCAGTAACCTTCGCCTCTTGGATACAGTTCTGCCTCCCAATTTCTGCCCTCATTGTAGCATTCATCTGGCTCTGGTTGCAATTTATCTTTCTTCGGTGCAGGCATGTACAGAAAATCTTTAATGAGTTAATTATCAATGAAAAAGGCGGTATTTCAAATCTTCTTATTTGTACATTTAACTTGAAATTGAGGAAAAGATTCACAAATTCTGTGTTAAATATGAACTTGTAAAACTACTGAGAATACTGCCCTCTTTAGCTTTCGTCGACTGGTGTTTGACAGTAACATTCAAGACCCCTTTAAATCGACGTTTTTTTTTTTAAATTAGGAGAAGCACCAATTCGCCAGAACAAGCGCAGCGAGTCAAAGCTGTCATCAGAAGGGAATACAAGAACCTTGGACCAGTCAGGTGAAACCAATTAAGACGCGTCAGTTTATATTAATTAACTTTAATGATTTCCATGAAATATTGTTTAACTTTGCAATTGTACATTTAAAAAACAGTTGAAAATTTATTGATATATGTATATGTACAAGTATATACATTTGGATAGTTTGGTGAAATTACGGAGTCAAAAATATTTGGGATGTATTTAAAAAAAAATTATCAGTTTTAAAAATGTTTGTTGACTTAAAAGTACTATTTTAGAAGAGGATTCTTAAAGCAATATATAGACGTTAGAAATATAGTTTGTCAATGATAAAACCTCGAAATCAATTTGCTCCTCTCACAGTATTTGGATGTTTTCTTTGGTTACATTAAAGTATCATCAGTTTCTCCTTAATTGTTTTAGTTTTGCCCAGGGGGCGGTCATTGTTCATTTTGTGATTTTGGCCGTATTGTGGATCACCAGAGACCTAGGCGGGGCTGGAGGATGGGGCAGAATTTTCCCACCAAAGTATGTTGGCATAAACTTATTAAACGATTGACGCATTTCCTTAAATTATTCTTTTTACTAGACGCAATCTTTACTAATCTCAGGTTCAAATGATCATAAAAACTTACATAAATTCTGTATATTTTAGCGAACAGTTTTCGATTTTTGGCTTTTCTCTTAAAAGTTTGTTCGAAATGTTTCTTTATAAAAGAGGAATTTTAAGTTGTAAACAGCTAAGTGATTGTGGATGGTTATTCATCGTATTATTTTATTGTTAATAAAGTACGTATACGTTGTCGAATATTTTACTGTTGGTCTCGCCTGTAAATATGACATGTATATTTCAGGACAGTGACGGATTCCACGCCTTCTATTTTAGTTTCTATCAGCCTCTTTCTGTTTCCGGCCGTTTTACCCTGGAAATTCAGTGGTTTGTTTAATTGTTTTCAATACAAGCAGTTGTTATTATAGCTAGTGTCTTTTAGTAATCAAATTGTACAACCAAATAAATGTAGCACATCTTGACTTTTTAACAGACAGGTACCATGGAAAAAGTGTGCCAGCTCTTTTACCTTGGAAAGCAGCTGAGAAGATGGTTCCATGGGGCGTAGTACTTTTACTGGGTGGGGGATTTGCTTTAGCTCATGGAAGTCAGGTATATCAATATACCCGGTACATTGTATTTAATCAATAGGACTCCTAATATAAATTTATTATAAATTCAAAATGAAAGACGTGAATAATTCCGTAAAATTCACAATCATGTTTCTGATAGGTATCTGGTCTGTCGGATTGGCTGGGCTGTGAGCTAAGGGTGTTCAAGGATTTCGAGCCCTGGGTGATGAATCTTGTACTTTGCTATATTGTTGCCGCTGCCACAGAGGTGACCAGTAACACGGCTATATGCTCACTGATGATGCCAATAATGAGTGAATTGGTAAGATTAATAGAGAGAAAAGATTGCCTTTTTTGGAGAGAAAAAAAAAAAACTGACAAAATTCTCCCTAACTTGTGTGACATATATTTAAAACATATTTTCCATAAAAGAGAGTGAAGTACTAGATGAAATATATTGATATGATATTATTTTCCACTTTTCACGTTTTTTTTAAGAATTGTACTTTGTTGTCATTGTACAGGCCATGACTCTCGGCGTTAACCCGCTATACTTCATGTTTCCTACTGCCATCGCTACGTCATTTGCCTTCATGCTTCCGGTTGCTACTCCTCCTAACGCTGTCATATTCTCGTACGGTTACGTCAAAGTTGCTGACATGGTACTTTACGATCTATTTTTTGTATACCAAACCATAAGCCAGTAATTTTATAAAGCAGTTGCGTACAGTGTAAATTAATCGAAAGATGTAGCCAGTAGTTAAAATGTCGTTTTATTCAAATTCTTTTGATTTGACATGATAAACATTCAGGATTACATGATTTTACTATTCTTGCAGGCAATGGCTGGATTCATCATCAATATTGTAGCTGTCCTTGTACTAGTTCTAGCAACAGAGACTTGGGGAGATGCCATCTTTGGTTTTCATACACTACCTGCTGCTTTTAAAGCTCTGAATGTCACAGCGTCTAATTCGACATTAAAGTGTTAAAAAAAAACCAACATCATACATGTTATCTAACGTCCACGAAATAACTGTTCAGCTTTAACAACAAACTGAGTCCTTCATACATAAATATTCAATGTATGAATGATAATTTTTTTTTATCTGAGAGTGTCTTAATTCTTGTGTGTTTTTTTTAATTTCAGCTGTAGAGTATTCTCTTTGCATTGTTAAAACTTCTCTTTACAAGAATGAATAAAAAACTTTAATGGATGTACTACAGTTTTATCTTTGTAAAGATATACATACTAGTATTTCAAAACAGAAAGTACAATTAATATAAGTGTCGCTCAATATTAAAGTTAATTACAGTGTATGATTATTATGTAAGAAATGAATAATTTAGATGCTGGTTAGATTGATACACTAGGTACAAGTATAATGATAAAATACATGACATCAAGTTTAACAAAACACGTACATGTATAATTAATAATATTGTATTTTTCGTTAGCTGTTGGAAGTTTCGTTGTATAGCTAGAACCCTTCTCCGAGTAGTCGAATTAATAAAACAAGATTTCGATGTATACGATGTTCATCTCCAACGTGATCATTTGAAACAGCAACTGATGAGAGCCACCCTAGATGTGTTTAAACGCATGAAAGGAATGGTGAAACGGATTTGTAAAGTTTGTGGGAAATCCAGTAACGCAGCACATTCACTACATGTATTCCCTCGCTTACGTAGGCCTGTAAGCGTATCTAGTACTTGCAACTGTATGCACCTTTTTACATTCGTTAGCATACAATGTACATCTGTGCCAAGCTGCCTTGTGTGACAGTCGGTTTGAGAAGAAGCTTACGTTAAACTATAATATTTGAACACGATCACTCTCCTCGAATGTTTGTTCTTTATCGTCCGAAATGATAGCTGAAGATCCCTGTAAGACCAAATCCTTGACAACCTGTCTAAAAAGACTGATAGCATTTCTTGATGACTCTATATAAAGGTATACGTATCTAGATGTAAACAATTTCTAAATGTAAATGTAACGTAGAAGTTGTTGCTTTTTTGTATGTTTTGATTGCATGTGCTTACCTTAGGATTAAAGTGAACGTGTGTTATGTGTTAAAGGATACATATCCTCTTTGCGTTCAGGTAAAATTTAGTTGAGATCTTGCAGTGATGTCGTCTGGTATACGAGGTGCTTGTAGTGGGTTGTTAACAGTACGGAATATCCTGGTCGTTGTCCTAACACCTATAGTCTTGTTGCCCCTCTTACTTCTTGTGAAGGGAGATGTAAGTATTTATTATTTTTATTAAACCTAAAAAAAAAATCACGTTTAACTTTACACGGGGTCTTACGAAAATTTTGCAAATGAAGAAAAAAGAACAGAAACAAATCACTCGTGCGTCACCGTGACGGCGAAACGCCTGTCTAAAAGACATGCATGAGTGAATGAAAATACAATTAACTCCCTTTAATGTCCTTGTAGTGTCAGTTATTTGAGAAATCAAATAAAGTACGAGTTTTCGTGAATGTTGCAGAATAACCTCCGAGGTCGAGAAATGTTGTTTTGAAATATAAAAGCCGAGGCGTTAGCCGAGGCTTTTATATTTCAAACAACATTTCGAGACCGAGGAGGTTATCCTGCAACATTCACGATAACAAGAACTTTATTTCTCTTCTGCTAACAGCTCAGTATTTCTACAGATCATTTCTCCTATAGAGAGACGATCTAGGTCATTTTGACAGCTGTTCCGTGTAACCCCAATGGTTTTGTTAGTAATGTTTACATGTGTATCGATCAAAAGAATCACATGCAGACGACAGAATTTTTCTTTGGATTTTTAATACTCTTTACTTATTTATAAAATATCTTTGAATCATGTTCCTGATATTTTAAGGGCAATTTAATACGATAATTACTACTACACGTTATATATTTTATGTAAAAACAAGCAGTGAAAATGTGCTAGGGAGGTCCTAGGAACAGCCGCATTGATCTCTTAAAAATAAACATTTGAGGCAATACACATCGTTTTGACTGGAACTAACACGTGAAATTGACATGATTTTAAAAAAATTTACGGTTTGAAGTTGTACTTTCATGATCAGTGTGAGACAAATAGGTATTTCTGATCTGATAATTTACTGATGACGTTCGTGGTATATTGGAGAATAATGTCCGCGGCATCTCTTTGATCTCGGCAATAACTGTAGAAGAATCAACAATATTTTCATGGATGTTTGTCAGAACAAATAAACTTTGCATTAAAAGGTTTCAAAGATGTTGAATTTACTGGACAGTGACAAACGCATGATTTTTGCACCTGTATTTATTTTTGAAATCGATGTACATGTAAGTTGTAAACACTATAAACACTGCACTGTGCATTTGGTGTCATGTGTCATTTTGACTTGGTTTGTTTTGAATCGGTTTAACCTATCAATTATCCTGAATTTCGATAAGAATCGATTTATAAAGTTTACGTAGACAACATAGACGTTGAAGAATTTACCCCAAATTGACATTATAACAGCTTTAGCAAGCAAACGAATACGTATCTAACCATGTCTAACATGTATACTCTAAGCATGATAAATCTGATGGCTATCCAGCTAATGTCATGTACCTCTTCAATTTTTCAAATTATCTTGATAGACGACATTGACCGATTTTTGCCGATATTTGCCGACATTGCCTTCTGCAAAGAATCGGCATTAGCAACAGACCAAAACATATCCTAACCAAATATTGCTATGTTTATCTTTCTGAAAACGATAGTGTGGCAGCGAATTTCTAAACACATTTCTAATGGTTATAAGACATTTAATATTTTAAACAAATAATTCATAAACTAACAAATATTACGGTTTGAAATTTGGATGTAATTATTAATAAACAAGATACAAGCAATTTTTGTTGGCAGCGATTTAAAAAGATGTCTTTTTAAACAGAGGTGTCTTGATAAAGAGTAAAATCCGGGACTTTTTCCTTTATGTGCGATATTCTATGTGCTACATGCATCAGAATGTACATATATTTGTGTGGGTAAGATGGAACTGTTTATTTGTGTGGGTATATAGGACCTATAACAGTTTTACTTTTGCTTCATTTTTCAATGCAATTTCACATAATTCGTATAAATACACACTAAAACTTTTAATTCGTATATATTATACATATTTTAGGAGAAGAATTTAACATTATTTGAAGGAATTTTGTACGTTTTACAGGAAGCAAAATGCGGATATTGCATCATCATCATGGCTGTGTTCTGGGTGACAGAAGCGCTTCCTATAGCAGTGACGTCATTGCTTCCCGTTATTTTGTTTCCGATGGTGGGGCTGATGTATGCAAAAGATGTCTCCAGCACATATATCAACGTGTGTTTATATCAAATTTTTGAGATTATTTACCCCCCCCCCCCCAAAAAAAAATAAATTAAACAAAACAAACAACAAACAAACAAACAAATTTCTGACCACTTTGATATTCTGAACAAAGATATTCACCAACATGCTTTGATTTATGATATATTAAAGTCATTAGATATTCATTATAATTGTTAATTGACGAATCATTGGGCCATTAATTATGGAAATAACTGAAGTTTTTGACAAGCGTAAATACTAGTATATACAAAGGGGCACTGGTTAATCTCATTCACGGGCAAGTACTTTTTATCAATTGTTGACGTTTCAGATGTGTTTTTCTTTAAAAGTTCGGTGATCCTTAACAAAAGAAAAGTTTTAAAACTCTAAAATAATTACTGAATGAAAAGTACACAAAATATTTTATTAAATTACTGCCTAACACTTATCTACCTCTAATGTGTAATTCTATGAAAAGATAAGAATTATGGCTTTCCTATTGTCTCTCCACAGGACACGGCCATGCTGTTTGTGGGGGGTCTGATCGTGGCGGCGGCCATTGAGAACTGGAACATCCACAAACGTCTGGCTCTCAGGGTACTCATGCTCGTCGGCTCAGAACCGAGATGGTAATCAAAAATAGTACTAAATTTGTCCACAAACTGTCTAATAACGTTCTATGCTTCTACAAAACCAAAAAATACATGCATATCTGCCATAATCGGTGTCGTTTCATTATTTATAGATGCATATGATGAATTAAACGAAAAAGAACTTGTAGGTTGATGTTTGGGATGATGTTGCCCACTTGGTTTCTGTCCATGTGGATCAGCAACACGGCAACAACTGCCATGATGATTCCTATTGCAAATGCAGTCTTGGTGCAACTCAAAGAAACCAGAGATAAAGACGAGACAGTACGCGTTACAGGTACAAGTAATTTGCCCCCCCCCCGCCCTTTTCTTTCCCCAGTGTTAATGTCATTTTTCCCTCTTTTTAATTAGCTATGCGAAAGTTATCATGTTTTAGGTTGTATATCCCACTACACGAAACTACATGTAGATTTAGTGTTGTCAATTCGACATAAATTAATTTGTTACAGTATTAAAACATACGAGTAGAATCGCTTCACATCTTAAATAGATGACTGAGGCATGCTTAAGACATGATACATACTTAGTCTAGTACTTCTCTTATTTAACAGTCAGTTAAACAATCAAAGATAAACAGGACTCTTTAAATGTAAAACTTAAAGATTGTGGCTGCCATTTAAAATAATAGTACAAGAAAACATTTACACATCTTATCAAGGTCATGTTCTAGTTTTCTACAACGGCATTCCTTACCAACGGGATTATGTAACTTGGCCTGAACTTTAATATAATCTTTTTTTTTAATGTTTCGGTGAGGAGACAAGACGCACAGATTATTTCAGTTACTTCAAATAAAAAACGGGGGTATTGTTAAAAAAGATTGAAGATTAAACAATGTACTTTTATTTCAACCGGATATTTGAATGATCATAATGTATATGAATAAATAAAAAAAAAATTTCCATTATGAGCTTTACGAATCCTGTTGTAGATATGTATAGTAGTTAGAAAGAAAATGGAATATTTGTTGTGTTTTGATTTTCTGAAATTTCCCCTTTTTTTAAATGTTTTGTCTGGTATGCTTGCTAGATCGATGACATAGAAAAAAAAGGAGGATGACAAGCAAACAAGACTGAAACAGTAATTTCTCAATAAAAATATTGATTCTCTTCACAATTGTTTCCTAAATATTTGAATATAAGACAGGATACTAGTAGAACCAAACCTTTATAGGCTAGGGCGATTATCTGTATGTAATACAGGCGATGGGCATCGCTTATTGAAAATAACTTTTGCGCAGGTATTTTTTCCAACAACTTTTTTTTTTCAAAATCATGGTTGTTGGTAAGAAATTTTTAGGTTAATTTTTTTTTAAATCAATGAATGTTTGAGCATCCAATGCCTTGCAAAGTTCGGTCTCATGTTGAGCAGAAAAAGCTTAGGCAAGAACCGTTTTGAGAAAGTGGAGAGGGTTCATAAACGTTCGGTCAACAGTTGGCAAGTTAAACCACATGTCACAAAAATGTGTAATCTGAGATGACTTGATGCGATTTTGAAACAGTATTTAAAAAAAAATATGATGATAATTTCAACTTGAAAATAATTTGTCCTTAGAAAACCACCGGAAACAGCAGAAAATTTTTGATAAACATTTGTATAACGGTTATTAATTATAAAATATATTAGGTACTAGAAGAAATCTGAAAAAAATATTCTATTTAAAATGAATTATTATGACTGTCACATTCAATATTCTTTTGCGACTAACACTACAGTGGTTTATTAAAAATTTAATATTGATTAATTTTTTTGTTTGTGTAATTATCTTTAATAAATTATGTTTATTTTAATTACTCAATTGTCGTAGAAATTTAGTGCGGAGCAATCTTGAATCTGGTTTAGAATGTATTTGCATTGTGTTAAAATTGTGATATAAATTAGACAATTTATTTTTACTCATATTTTGCCTCGTAGCTGTGGGTGAGGAAGACATTCAACTGACAGTCATTGGTAAAGACGAAGTCAAGAACTCCACAAATGGAAACATAAACAACGGCATAGATAAACAAGGGTGCGCTTCGTAATCATCTTAAAAATATATGAATTTCGTGGTTAACCTAAGAAAACAAATTTTTGGCTTTGATCACTACAGTACTCTTACAAGTACAGTGCTAATACAAGGACTTTGATATACATGTACGTCGATTTTTTAAAGATGAATTATAACCAGTAACATCAAATAGGACTATTTCAACTTGATCAAAATGTAGCACAAATGAATCTGATGTATGTTTTTCAATAGATGTACAAAGTAAATGTGTGATTTGTGCTTTATTTAACGTTTCCCAGAGAAAAAAGAAGTGAAGCAGACGATAGGAAAAGTGACGAATCAACAGAGGCGGAGTATTTACGTATGTGTAAGGCTTTGTCATTGGCTATTGCTTACTCGGCCAACTGTGGGGGCGTGGCTAGCCTGACCGGAACTGGTCCTAACGTCATCATGAAGGGTGCTGCAGACATGTACGTCCTACTAAATCGTTGATATCAAACAATTACAAACAAGTTTTATCAGATTAGCGATGATTTAAGCAAGATGATTCAAAATCAAAATTTTAAATTTTGTTTTAACTTCATATAATTATCTACAGTGTTTTCCAAGAAAAGAATATGACATCGCCTGTCACGTTTGCCTCATGGATGCAGTATTGCTTGCCCATCTCAGCAATTATTGTGATATTTGTATGGATTTGGCTTCAAGTTCTCTTTTTACGCTGCAAGTAAGTTGTATAAGACAAATAAATGTTATTAAGATAATTTTCGTGCAAGTGTATTATTCAGTATAAATTGAACTTAACGCAGTTCATTGTGTTTATTCGCGGTTTCAGAACGTATAATTCCGGTTCTCCAGAACAAGCAAAAAGAGTAAGAAATGCAGTGCGGAAACAGTACGAAGAACTTGGACCAATCACGTAAGTGACCCCAATTTACGATATATTTCAATGTATAGTGCAAAATAACATGCATCGAATTTTGAGTTCAATATTCAACAAGTGAAATATATTAGAGGTATATATAAAACAAAGCCAAAATATATTATAAGGTGAATCGCAAATTTAGTCAGAAACAAAGATACATTGAAAAGTACTAAAATCGGATTGAAAAAAATCAACAAAAACTAAAGGAAATTAACGGAATGGATTACGTTTACTCATGGGTGCAAAAAATTGAACCTTTGGGAACGAAGAACTACCAATTGTATATTGTAGTCGTACTATTATAATGTTAGTGCTATTTTTTACTTTCAAATGCTAATGACCTATTTTCATGCTAGTGATCTCTGACTGGTTATTGAAAAATCCGTCAAAATAATCGTCATCAAGTTTAATTTTCTTTATTTTAAAATTATTTCAAAAAATAAAACGATTTGAAGGGTGGGAAACAGTGGATATATTTCCTTATCATGTATTTAAGAAAATTAAACATCAAATGAATTGAATTATATCCAGTGAGATTAAAAAGGGAAAGAGGGTTAGAAGTATAAGTAAGATATATGTTAGAAGTAGCAGGACAAATTCGACCATCGTTGATAACTTGTATTAAGATGATTTGATAACGCGTCAAGTCTACACGCATTCAGATTCGGACAGGTGGCCGTGATCATCCACTTCACCCTGCTGGCCGTGCTGTGGGTCACGAGGGAGCTGGGAGGAGTCGGAGGGTGGGGAGACATTTTTGACGAGAGGTAGGTTTTTTTTTCACACCATCAATAGCAATTATGTACAAAAACTTTTTAAAAAAGAAAAGATTGACACCATTTTTTGTTGGGTTTTTTTTTTATCACTAATTGGAACATTTTTAAATTTTATTGACATTTCTTTATATTTCTTATGATTAGAACAGTTACCGACTCTACGCCCGCCATACTCATATCCATTAGTCTTTTTCTTTTCCCGTCAATATTGCCACATAACTTCAAAGGTATTGTAATCTGGCTCCATATATTTTTTTTTATCTAATTTTGTTAGATATCATTAATTGATTTTTTTTCAATATTTGATAAATGTAAAAAGGATGTATTTTGTGGAATAAAAATAAATCACAAAGAAATTGGAAAACATAGTACTACGTAAAAATAATTATTTTTAACCAATATACAATGTATTGTAAGATTCCTAACATTCTATTCGAAATGGATCGATACTAGTTAAATAACAAAGTAAGTAAGTTAAGTAAATAATTACATTAGGTACATTATGATATTAGTAAGAATTTCAAAAGCGTCGACATTTAATTTCAAATGCAAAATATAATGCTATAATATTTCTTCTTTCAGAAAAAGGCAAACCTCTACCGCCACTTCTTCAGTGGAAAGCTGCAGAAAAAATGGTGCCATGGGGAGTAGTCTTATTGCTAGGGGGTGGGTTCGCTTTAGCTAAAGGAAGTCAGGTAAGTGAACTTGGCATGTTGGTAAAGTAACATAAAAAAGTAATGTAATTATTTAAACTTTTTAAGAATTTTGCTGATAAAATGTTTGTTTTCATCTCTTAAAGGATACAATGCCCATTCATTCCTTTGTAAGGGTTATGAAAAAGATAACATATTTAATCAAGCCTTAAAATTTGTCGGTTCCCTTGTAATTCTGTTTGAGCCTCATAAATTTTCATGGAAGTATTGTTTTTTTAAGGTTTCCGGATTATCAAAATTGATCGGAGACCAACTAACTGTGTTCAAGGATTTTGAGCCCTGGCTGATGAACCTTGTGTTGTGTTTCATAGTAGCCGGGGCCACAGAGGTGACCAGTAACACTGCTATATGTACCTTAATGATGCCAATAATGAAAGAATTGGTAAGATATAGCTAAAGTTTATTCCTTCTCCAGTAAAGTAAATTGTCAACGATCTCTTCCTTCTAAATCTATAATTTTTTAAGTATTATACACTTATTTAAAGTAATGATTATTGATTAGAACCATAATTGCAAGACCGTGGAGTCAAGACGCAACTATCTACTTTTGCATCAAAACAAGTATAAAGTGACACTGGTCTCAAGCAAAATATGCTCTAATTAAGTACGTAGACACAGTTTAAGATAAGTCGTACAAGTCTTGTTGATTTCAGAGAGCAATGTCTGACTGGCCGACAATAACACAGACGGTAGTTTCCAGACTATCGCATTATCCGGCTAGTTATATATGATTAGGAACAGTAAATATATTTGTTGACACAGTACCTTAAAGATGTTTTAATGAAAGCATTTTATTAACTGAGTTTTCCACAGGAAAATTCGGTAGATAGGTAATTAAAATCATGGTGAAAATGGCGGGCGGCTGCCAAAAGGGTATTCCACTTGTACGGATATCTCCTCCTACAGTAGTCAAGATAGATCGTTTTTGCTTTGCAGATCAATTGTATAGTTATATTATACAAATATAGCCCTTTCATGAGGTCGATCCATGGATATATCGACTTCACAGAAAAGCACTTCGTGCGAGGTCGATATGCTTTTCTGTGAAGTCGATATATCTATGGATTGACCGAGTGAAAAGGCTACATTCGTTATATTATTTTCCAAAGAAGAATTGGCAAGATTAAAACAAAATTATTTCTATATTGAGAAAGTACAGGTCAATCTGAGTTTTTAAAGCTTATTTTTAGAAAGTACAGGTCAATCTGAGTTTTTAAAGCTTATTTTTAGAAAGTACAGGTCAATCTGCATTTTTATACTTTGACACGTGATGTCAAAAGAACCAATGATATACTTCGTTACAATGCATGAAAATAATATAATTATATATATATATCAGAGATGTGAATATTACTTGGATTTTGATTTTTGATGATTCATAAAAAATGCTACCTGTTAAACTTATTTATTTATTTATTTTTGCAAAATATTGCATATATGGTCCTGGTACTTCATTTCTCTGGATAGGTCGTGTTAATCAATTCAGGGTTGACATATGGATTATGGATACTGTTCACATAAAAGAAAACCCGGTCTGCTGTCACATTGACAGATTTCACGTGTATTTAGAGCAAATTAGATGTAATATATAATATTTATACATTTGATGTTTCCTCAAAACTTCATGTAAATGCGTGTATAAATACATGTACATTGTATATGTAAGAATACGTAGTCTAGCATTTCATATAATTATTAAAAGCCATTAATAAATCACAATATGTTAAAATCCAATGATGAAATAGAAATTAACTTCATCGATAAATTACCGATCAAACTTAATCTTACCATTATTAGAATAATCAAAAATCGGGAAACTGTTTTCTTTTACTCAGGAACTTACTAGGAACAAGGGTTAAGAACACTTGGCTAATGCTTTTGCTTTTTGTGACCATTTCCATAACTAATATTGACGTTTTATTTCAAACCAGGCAATAACATTGGAAGTAAACCCACTATACTTCATGTTTCCTACCGCAATCGCTACGTCATTTGCCTTCATGCTTCCGGTTGCTACCCCGCCTAATGCTGTCGTGTTCTCTTATGGATTTGTTAAAGTATTTGACATGGTAAGAAACGGTATAAGTATCTAAAATACATATTGCAGTATGTCCGCATGTGGAATAATTTTTCTCACTTTCGGTAAACTAATTAATGAAATTTCATATATATTAAATGCATTTTTCCATATAGTTTTGCTTATTTTATGGTGAAGATACTGCATGAAATTTTCTAATCAATTAAATTTATACATTACAGGTAACAGCCGGCTTTCTATTGAATATCATAGCGGTTTTAGTCCTGGTTTTCGGCACGGAGACTTGGGGAGACGCCATTTTTGGTTTTCACACCCTCCCTGACGGTTTTAGGGTGGCGGTAAACCAGTCACTGTCGACTAACCTTACAGATATCCTGACCACAACAGCAACGTCCTCTATATAACATTAAAATAATCATACTGATTAATAGCCTTGTCACTTTTTTATATATTTTTAAGACCATGTGATAGGTTCTTACATGTAGCTGGTTTGAATAGATGGTGTAGAAGAAGCAGATTTAAAAATAAAAAAAAAACCAAAACATCTGCAGTATATTTACGTTTATGGATACAGCTAATAATGATTATTACATATACTGCACAACTTTCAAAATATGCCTTTTAAAAAAAAAAATAATAAAAGGTAAATGGGAAATGCATGCGTGTAGTAAACATTATTCATTGAAAACCCCAATAATTTTATCTCACACATGACTCGAAGTATTCACAGTTTGTGTTGTAAACCTGATATTCATATAGGGTTTTCTCCAAATATAAAAACTAATCCACTTGTATTAAAAAAATATCTATTTAATAGTTCCGTTGACTTATGTAAGAACATATAAAAACAATAAAAATTTGAAACATTGCAAGTTCATGGGAACTACTGCTGGAATTGGCCGATTCCATCATCATCATTTTTGCGACATTGCTCCAAGTTCCATTGTGTGCATTGGGTTGTATTCCAAGAACTTTGCACATGATCTGGTAAAGTTCGATGTTTGCTAGTGGTCCATTTGTAAAATTTTTCTTAAAAGCTGAAAATGTTAAAAATTGAATATGAAAATTTTTATAAATCAAATATGTAGCCGACATTTTAAGACGCAATGAACAATTACAATTACAGAAAGATACATGTTATGGCTTTTATTTTACAATTACAAATGTACCTTATAACAGCAATCATAGAATCAACATTAAATGAATATTTATTTAAATGACCACCTCAACACATTCATGGATGCCTAAATATATTACAGCTAGATGATCGATCTCCAACGATAACGTTTGTCTGAAATGGGAACTTTTATGTTCTAATGTCATGCAATCCCTAATACGAGTTATTCTTTAAAAGTTCCATCTTTTATCTGTATGTAGACAAGTACATGTATTCCACTATGTTAAAGATAGAGCTCGAGGTCGTAATTTTGATATGTCCAATACTGTTTTAAATATTAGAATTTAAAATGTGATTAATATAAGAAATGAAATGAAATTTTAAGAGTTTAGAAATTGATTGAGTCGTGTGGAATATTTAATAAAACGACTAATGAAATGTACGCTGTTTCAATATTATTTGGGAAACAAATCCCTATGGCAATTTCCTGCTTTTGAACAAGCTTTTGCGTATATTTACTAAATACTGTGGAATATTAAATGAAACGAAGACGTAACACAATCATCGTCACCATAATCTTCATCAATATTTTCCTATTTTAGAACTTAGCTGCAAATCTTCGTTTGAAGCGAAAGAGCCAAATATAGAATGCGACAGAGTACATTTTTACCTGGTCCAGTAGCCCTAAATATTGCCCTCATATCTGGTAATGTATTATCGTATCCATGGAAACCAATGTCAGTGGTTCCGGGTGGAATGACCTGTAATAAAAACAAGCCTGTTATTTTGTTTTGAAAATAAATATAGACATTCTTCTTCCTGTGTCAAAGTTGACTGCATCTTAATATTCACATGCTCTTTTTTTAATCAGCATGTTACTTAAAAAATTTAACTTGGTTAATGTATTTTTACTTATGAACTGAAAACTTAAGAAATAAACAAAAACACACTTGCGCTATTATCTAGAAATCGCTCAGTCTTAAACATATAGTCTCGTAATCCCGTTTATCTACACATATGTACATACATCAAATTGTTTCGTTCCTAAAAGAACATCCAAAATTTTCATGTTGAAAAAGTAAGCAGTATGTTGTAAAATCAGCGACTCTCGCAAAATCCACTAGTAAACTCTGTTTCACATACGAAAGAATCTTACGGAGCACTCGCTGCATTTCCATAGCGCCACGACGGCGACCCCGCTGTCTGGTCGGATCACAATGGGCGCCGTCCTAGGATGTCTTTTGAGGTGATACCGCTCCGGAAGATCTTCCTTCTTAAACACTGTTATATTTGGTTTGTTGGCTCTCACTAAATCATTGTAAACCTCGAAAATTAAAAAAAAATTAACATGAATTCAAAATACGTTGCTTTCGTCTCAAATGTACTATGTACATGTATGCAATATATTTCAAAAGCTATACTAAAAGCAAAATTTATTTGCAATAACGTTCAAGATTTTGCGATTTAAAATTTATCTGTAATTTTTTTTAGAATAGAACGCTTAAATTCTAGGATGAAAAACATCCCAAAATAACCGAGGAAAATCTTTTGGAAGAACAGGCAGGTGTATTGAAATTGCAGAAACTATTAAGTTAACGTAAACGAAAGTAATAAACTTAGGTATTTCATTACTTAGGTCTAGGAATAAACATGTTTTTGAGATGAACAATGCAGTTTTATTAATCTACATGTATATACCTACTTTTTCAAGCTGTCCTTCCTCTGGCCAAATTGTTACGTAAGGTGGTTCCTGGAAGATGTCTTTGATATCTGACATATTCAAGACATCGGTGATATTGACGATCTGCGTTAAATTCGTCATTCCGTGGTCGGAAAATACGATGATATTGACGTCATCATTAAGACCATTTGACGTCAAATTCTGCCGGAAATCTTGTAGAGTTTTGTCAACATCAAGGAGCAGTTGGTTTAATTGAGGCGAGTTTACACCATATTTATGGCCATATGAGTCTATAGCTTCCAAATATATTCCTAAAAAATGTTTTTAGATACAAACATACGCACACAAAATACAATTCCTGTTATAAATGTTGCAATAATTCATGCAACATACATTCTATTAGTAAAAGTTGAACATGAAGTTTCTGCCATAGTTACATGTAGGATTTCATTGACAATTTATACTGCATACTTTACAGTTAGCTAGTTCATAGTACAATGATTACAATTATACGTTATTTTAACTGTAGTAGTTTTATACCCACCAATGAGATCAGCTGAATTGTTTCTTAGAAGACCCATGGTTTGGTGAAGCGAGTTTCGAAAGTCAGCAAGAAGGGTAACTTTGGTATATTTATCACAATGTGTAGGAGTCGTTCCTCTAATTGTGACGTCACATCCGGGCCAATAAAACATGTACGATTTTTTGCCCTTCATAATAAACGTAGCAAGGTAAGTCATCACTAAAAATGTGTAGTAGTAAATCCCAAGAATATAAAAAATAATAATCAAAAATCAAAATGTTAAATAACTTTATTTCCTTTGCGCACCTGTTTCTCTGCAGTAATCCACAAGGGCTCGGCATCCTCCCACCAAAATGATAAACCTTGGTCAGGGTTAAGTCCGATCAGAAAGTTTTTGTCACGAGTCGTGTCATACATAAAATTCCCGACCATTCCATGATTTTCGCAATGTACACCTGGATATTTACAACAAATGATAATACCTTTTATTGCCATATTTAAGGAATAAGGAATCATTCTTTTAGTATTATGAGGTGATAATGTCGGTCGGGGCGTGATCAAATCCAAAAAAGCCCGAAGGGCTTTATGATAGATTTGATCATATATGATAGATATTTTCGGCCGGGGCGTGATCAAATCCGAAGGGCTTTATGATAGATTTGATCACGTCCCGACCGAAATTATCACTTCAAAATATTCAAAGAATGAGTCCTTATTACTTATATTTATATAACTTGAAGCCATCGTATGATTAAATATTTAAATATAAATAAGCAAACCCCGCTGGCGCCTCAATTTGGCGTCAAATGAAGTTATGGGTTATATACTACAAAATCGATACGTAGTGTTATCAGGAAGACACTGGAAAATGTAAATATACTTATTCATTTGCAATTTTTTCTGTTGAATGGAGTCTACTATTAAAAGGCATTTACTTCTTACTCGCTTAAACGAAATTTTACAAACAGGAATATAATTCTTTAATTTCTTTAAAATGATATTGACTCTCTCTCTCTCTCTCTCTCTCTCTCTCTCTCTCTCTCTCTCTCTCTCTCTCTCTCTCTCTCTCTTCTGATAATCCCCTTAAGTATCTGATTTAAAGTCCATAATACAGGTATGCTCTAAACATTTCAAACTGCAACAGATTACAGTATTTTAGTACAATCGAACTCGAAAAATCTAATTAAAATAGGGGTTTGTTTGGGTTTTTATTCAAAACCCAATTTCTCCTAAACCTTTGCGCGGGGATTATGTTAAACGTAGAATTAAACTTGGACAGCCAGTTAATAGGACTAAGCCTAATATACCAAGTCAAGCAGTGCAAACTTGTTTACAGCGTCTACTGTGGTTTCATTAATATTCAAGGGTATCAATTTTCGTGGATAAAGTTCAAATCATGGTTTCAAGGATACTTAAATTCGTGGCCAATGATCCTTTCAATACAAATTATTAGTAGAAATTGCACTTCAATGAACACTTAATTTCATGGATAAACTTAACAACGAAATCCACGAAAATTGGTATTCAACGAATATTGATGAAACCACAGTATTACATGTACATGTAACGTGAAATGCGTTAGCATGGAAATAGTGCATGACATTGTACAAAAAATTGTTTTCGCATGTTTTATAATAAATTCAGAAAATAAATACACGTATCCATGATCCATTTGATTAATTTTTAAATACAATATTAATCATCGCGAATTGATATTAGAGACCCCCTGTCGAGACTAGTGTATATTTAATATCGGCTCAGTTTACACTTTTAAGAGCTACAAATATTTGAATTCATTTAACGATTCCAACTTTTCATCCAGTAAACCTGTCAAAATGGCATTCATTTTATCATTTACAAACACGACAACATTTTCCATCATAGTATTCCGGTAATCCCTGCTGCTTGTACAGGAAGATGATTGTTGTAACCGTTCCTGCATTCAAAGGATGAAGGCGCCGCCATTCTGACAACTTAACGTTAAGGTATAGGATTCGGCTGAATGGTAGAGCAATGTCTTTCACGCACCTTTTAGTTACCTTTCAATCAATTTTCAACATTTGCAGAAAAGATCCCCACCCATTTTTATCATTTGCATCCCTGTCACTGTGTTCTAAACATTCAGGCGTTTATAAGAAGAGCTTAAAAGTTTGGAGTTTAAACCCAAGTTTCGTGGGGGTAAGAATAGATTAATGGACTTCACAGTCACTAACTACAAATAGGTCACACATGTGACTCATGGCTAGTTAAAAGGATTATAAATTGTTCAGATAACTAAATAAATTTTACATGTATACCTGTCATGAGGGAGTAAAAGTTTGGATAAGATATCGATGGGTAATCAGGAACAATGTACGCCGATTTCACACCATCTTGCGCCATTTCTGAAAAACCAGGCATGTGGACATTTTGAAAATAATCCCACCGGAATCCGTCCATAAGAATGACAATAAGCTTAGATCCATCAGATACACAGGCCAAGGTCACCACAGCGGCTAATCCCAAGAAAAACTTGTAGATCATGGTTAGCTTATCTAATGAAAAAAAATTGAATAAAAATAGTCAGTTCATCCGGTTATCCACAGGTGGATGGGTCCGCTGATATACGCGTTACTACGTTGTCTTTTACGTGAGGGTGTACAGTGCATGTAAAGGATGATATACTGTCCTTGTTGAATCAGGTCATCGGGTTGTCGTTTTTATGACGTCACAAAGGGACAGTAATAGCCACTAGAAGATTTCATGGTGACATTTATATTGTTATGGAATCTTAATATCAATATATTTCAGGCACTTTGTTTTTATTTTAAAAAGTCCACCCTGCAGTATAAATACAATACAAGGTATCTAGATCTAAATAAGACCCATTTTAACAAGACCTTTGACTTTCTGTAGGATGTAACGATCTAATTCTAGCGTCAAAACAGGGTTTCAAGCGAAATATACACCGATTGCGTAAATCTTTGCTCAAAAGCCATACATATCCTAGCAGCCATGACTGGGTGGCCTACAATGAAATAGACAGGCCTACATCACATTGCCGTTTGACTCAACTATCCAAAGTTCAAGCTCTAAGACTTGCTAAAATGGTTCTACAAGTACCCTCATCTCCATTGGTGAATTGCAACTATTTATTCTTCCAACGCTAAAGTAGTCAATCTGTGTTTAGAATCGTTTCTATATTCTGTCCCAAGTTATTGCTTCCATCACTTTTTGATGATTTTTAATAAAAATACACATAACTGTGAAAGAAATACAGTTGAAATCGATAAAAGGGAATATATCCAAGATATATTCATTAAACAATTGTCATTTTTCACTCATAAAAATTCACAGGGACGAAAACAAATTTCATACGGAGATTAATAATTGAAAAATTTAATGTTCACATCTTTTCTCCATTCGGAAGTACTCGGGATACCTCGCATAATTTTTCAACGTTATCATCCGGGCTTGATAATGGCTGATGCAATGCAAAATCCCTGTAGACTTTTTATTTTTGGATGTATATTGAAACCTTAAGCGGTAGAGGGGGCGTTTCAAAACAAATAATCTGGACATTTTTCATACTAGTGGATGACTGTAATTTGAGCACAAAGGTATTTATGATTATCGAAATATCAAGCGAAAAGTGGTGGTTCCGAAGCAAAAACTCGGGACAGAGTATACATGTAAGAAGACTCGGTGGTCTAGGCCGTTAGTAGACTGTATTTAAGTTCTTTAACAATCATCTCTGTGCTTTATTTTTTGCAATGATTATTAATAACACAGTATTTTTCTAAACAATTTTTTTTTCATTATGCACGAGACTATATTTCATGGAACATAAGAACTAGTCGTTGAGCAATGTTTCGATTTGCACGCTATTTACACAGATAAAAGAAACAAAAAGAAGCCATGCCTTACATGAGTTTCTTGATAAATTATCGCAGAAGTGTATGGTAGTAAGCACTTTCTTACATGTATTGTGTATCGTCTGAAGGCAAAAATGGTTGCATTTTACGAAAGAGGGAATCAAAGCTTCTTAATTGTAAGTTGGAGTTGAATATCTTGTGCTATTATTATGCAATAGGGTGCTTTTTATTACAGAAACAAGTGCCTGTGCAATATTTGACCGGTTTTAGTTGAATACAATAAGTAACAAACAATTTCATCTCCATCTGCAGATCACAATACTTTGTCATTATCAACCTTGAGATGGTCATTAAATTAATAACAATCAAAGGTTGCTCAAGTCATCAAATAGAAAAATCCGTTATCATAATAGTAAAATTGTTAACTTTCTGAATTGACTTATTATTAATGAAGTCTTGACTGTAGTTTTGATTCTTCATTACTTATTGCAAATTCCTAGAAGGCTAAATATTGATTAATACTCTAACAACTTAACTAATACAGTTGACAACATGTATGTATATGGACATGTACACGTTAAAAAATAAATCAAGGTTACGTACCAGTAAACGATCCCCACTAGACTTAGAGTGAGCTGACATAGAGGATGTGAAATGGCGGAAACTATTACTGTCTAAGTTATAGTATCCGTAAGAATTGAACTTCAGCTGTACGTACTTCTAGTAGGTAATTGTTACTGATACGGACAATGCTGAAATGCATGGGGACTGGATAGATTAATCATAGATCTAGAGATATTTTCATCACCCACGTGAACGTACATCGATATCGCGTTTTAAAAAAAAAAAACATACCATTCAAAAACATTTACATGTAGGCCACATAAAGATGGGGTATGGATTTTTTGAACAGAACATTTTTTCGTTGGCATTGTATGTTATCTCTTTCCACCTTTTTAAACTGTGTCATTTGAAAATAAATAATTAGATTATTATGCCTCAAGACATTTGATCTGACACGTAGCTGTAACATCAAAAGTTACCCCATATAATGAAGGGGTATAAATAGACCTAGAGTGACTATGCCAATACTCTTTTCAATCTTTAAGTAATGTCAAAAATTTTCCTTTTTTTTTTACTATGGAAAGCCTGTTTTTCGACACATTTTTATTACGCTCCCCTAATATAAAAGCGGGGGAGGGGGTTGGGGTGCGGGCTGAATAAAATTTAGATTTAATGGTCCAGGCATCGTTTTTGAAAGTGACAATTTTGACAAGCCAAAAGGAAAAAAAGAAAAAAAGGGCAACTCCTCAAGATCATAAAAAATCTTAATCGGGGTGGGGGTAAAGATTGGGGAACGGAAAAGTGAACCTTTAACTTCAATAACGATTTGGATATGGTAAAAAAAACCTTAAATTAACAACTGTGATTTATATATTTTATTGTGCGAATCCTTTCTCTAAATTATTATGAAACTTAATTTTCATTTTCATTTTCATTTTCAATCGCCGTTTATTTGTTGAATTTGAA
The DNA here is from genome assembly GCF_963853765.1 of Magallana gigas. Lineage (NCBI taxonomy): Eukaryota > Metazoa > Mollusca > Bivalvia > Ostreida > Ostreidae > Magallana > Magallana gigas. The sequence continues at coordinate 33,058,525 of NC_088855.1, read as the reverse complement.
AAAATATGTTTGATATGCCTTCAGCAGGTGCACTACAGTAAAGTTTAATTACCTGGTCCTGTGGCCCTAAAGATTGCCCTCATATCTGTCAGTGTGTTCTCATATCCGTGGTACCCTATAGAAGTGGTGCCACCCTTATATTCCTGTCGAGTTATAATAATTGTGTTAAATGAAGAGTTTTTTTTTATTATATGTAACAAGAGAAAAGCTGTCAATGTGAGAGCAAACCGGATTTTCTTTTGTGTGAACAGTATTCATAATCCATTTGTCAACCCTGAATTGATAGACACAACCCATCCAGAAAAATGGGGTACCCTACATATATATGCAATAATCTGCAAGAAAATAACTAAATTCAACTGCTGGTATTTTTTTCAAAAAATTACAAAAAATCAAAATCCAAGTACTGTGCACAGCTCTAATATATATACAATTAATCTGCAAAACAACAACTTCCTATCTTGAAAACTGTACGAGAAGTTATCGGTACAATAGGGGTACCCTACATGCAATATTCTGCTAGAAAATGAAGTTCAACAGCTGGGTTTTATTTTTAAAAATTACCAAAAATCAAAATCCAATTATGCACAACTCTGATATATGTTAACTGATATTCAAAACAACAACTTCCTATCTTGAAAACTGTAAGAGGAGTTATCCGTACAATAAGGGTACCCTTTTTGCAGCCGCCCGCCCGCCATTTTCACTATTCCAATAACCGGATTTTTCCTTCTGAATACCCGGCTAATAAAAATATAATAAAAATATATTGTCCAAATTTCTTTAACGAACTAAAACGTGAGGCGCATCTTCTTTATGAAATATACGTGTACATTTTCTGTAATCGCATGTGAATTAGTTCACCACAGAAATGAAATGATTTCACAATTACCAGGATTAAAACCAAATATTGATATAAACAAATTATTCCCGGAAAATTGAAAGTTAACAAAAATTGCTAAACGCGTCATAATGACGTCATTAATTTTCCACCGAAGAGAATTTTTACAAATACGATAATTATTGTGATAATGGCATTTTATAAGGCAACATTATTAAAAATTATATTAAATGTCCATGTCATTGCTGATCTTACGGAACACTCGGTGCATTTCCATGGCGCCACGACGGCGACCCGGCTGTCTGGTCGGATAACAATGAGCGCCGTCCGAGGATGTCTTTTGAGGTGATACCGCTCTGGAAGATCTTCCTTCTTAAACACTGTTATATTTGGTTTGTTGGCTCTCACTAAATCATTGTAAACCTTTACAAATATCCATTCAGGGAAAGTGAGGTGTAATAGATAAAGTTAATCTCAATAAGTGATTTTTTTTCCCAACTTCCACATTCTTTCATAGGAATTTAAACCTAAAAGTTGGAATGAAAATAAGCTGATCTGTTAACTATTGTATGAAAGTTATGACCAAAATGCAGCTAGTTTATATTGTTTACAAGAAGATCAATGCCAGCTTGAAAATATAGATATTTTAAAGTGAATTATCTATAAGAACAATTTAAGTTGCAATAATTTCAAGTACTTGTAAATCAATGATATTAAATAAAAGTAATACTGGATATTTTAAAAGTTCCGGTATCTAATTGCAAAACAGTGAAACTGATTACTGTTGTAGGCGTATTTATACAATTAACATGCATCCTGGTTCTCAAGACCTTCCTCTGGCTAGATGTATAGGAACGTAACTGTTGAGAACATGACTTTTATATCGGAGTAGTCAATTGTATCAGTGATATTGACAAATTTAGTAATATTCGTCATTCCATGGTCGGAAAATATCATAATATTGACTTCATCACCAAGACCATATATTTGCATTTCCATTGTTCTTTCCCACTGTAAGCCCATACGGAGGAGCTGCAATTATTTCTCTATAATCGCAATTGCTCTGTCAGTATACTATGACGTCATAAAGGTGTAACGTTATATATACTTTTCCATGACGTTATAGATTTAAACCACTATATGATACATCATGTGTTTTTCTCCAACTTCATTAAAATTGACGTATTTACATGTAATATTAAAACATGTTTTTGATAACATTTTAAAGGAATTACTGTTATAACATATCATTGATTCTGTTAACAAATCTATGTGAATTAAAAAGATACATTACAGTCTGAATGTTTACTTTTGATGTAATAGCTAAATGTCAAGGTCTAGGCTAATACAGGGTATTTGCGAGTGGTAAAATGCAAATATAAGTAATAAACAACGATTATTTAGTGAACATGGCGTTATGAATAGCAACTGCTCTGCTGGCATATTTTCCATATGCCAACAGAGCAATTGCTATTCATAACGCCATGTTCACTAAATAACGTTGTTTATTTCTTAAATGACGTCAAATTCTTCCGGAAATCTTGCAAAGTTTTGTCAACATCAAGGAGCACTTGGTTTAACTGAGGCGAGTTTACACCATATTTATGGTCAAAAGTGATCGATTGCTTCTAAGTATATTCCTAGAGCAAAAAATTGAGTAAGAACATCTTAATTACAGATAAAATAAATGAATATTATGATTTAAACATGGTTAGAATTGTGATTTTAAAATTGAAAATCTTAGTGTAAGTAATTTTTTTTTAAAAATTAGATATTTTAATGCTCAATTTTTTTTCTGACAAGAATGCTTGTTCGGGTAAATATTATCATAGTTTTATAAAATGAACCAATGAGATCGGCCGAATTATTTCTAAGTAGGCCCATTGTTTGCTGAAGTGAGTTCTGAAAGTCTGCAAGAAGGGTAACCCGTGTATATTGATCACAATAAGTTGGGGTAATCCCTCTTATTTTGATGTCACATCCTCCCCAGTAAAACATGAATGCCTTTTTCCCCTAAAAAAAAATTCAGCAACAACACCAAAACCAAAAATGATGAAAAAAAAATTAAAAAATATAACAATAAAACATTAATCAATTGATTAATTAACAATTTCAAATAGAAAAAATCGGAAGTTTAAAAACATTAAATATATTAACATATACATCTAGTGCTGATATTCTAATTATACTACTTAATTATGTTTGCATACTTCTTTTTCATATACAAGTCTTTTTCTCGCACCTGTTTCTCTGCAGTAATCCACAAGGGCTCGGCATCCTCCCACCAAAATGATAATCCTTGGTCTGGATTTTGCCCGATCATGAAATTTTTGTCACGAGTCGTATCATACATGTAATTCCCAACCATTCCATGGTTTTCGCAGTGCAGACCTACATTAAGACACACACATAAAACTCCACCATCTTAACAATAAATCTATTTTGAATTCTCAAATAAAATCATCAATTACTTTGAAGGTCAAGAGTTTCAATAAATAACAATCTATATATCCAAACCTGTCATCAGAGAGTAAAAGTTTGGATAAGATAACGATGGATAATCCGGCACAATGTAATCTGATGCCACGCCATCGTGTGCCATTTCAGAAAAACCAGGCATGTGGACATTTTGAAAATAATCCCACCGGAATCCGTCCATAAGAATGACAATAAGCTTAGATGCATCTGAGATATCAGAGCTGCTAATCCCAAGATGTACATGAACATCATCGTTCAACTTCACCTATCTGTTATAAACAAAATCTGATAGATAAGCCGAATATATTCAAAAGTGTTGCTTTCTCTGATCAAGCGTGTTAAAGACACTTTACGTTTTATATTGTAGACACCAAATTATGCAAATTATGTAGGAGAGAAAAATTGGGTCGTATCGTTTAACCCAATGCGTAGTTACATATAGTAACATTTTTTTCCCAAAAAATGAAGCAAATAAATGCACATAACGTAAAAGTAGGCATATAGTCAAAGGAACTGTGTGACATTAGTCTTCTGTATATATATATATACGGAGAAATAATTCTATTTTATAAAAATATCTACATGTTTTATTCAATATGCAAAAGGTAATCATTATGTTTATGATTTGTTGATATTTTAATTTTATAATATCTTATCTATCCTCTTATAGGCAGTTTACACGCCTAATTCACCCATCTTCTTTATCTTGGTATTATGAAAGAAGAGATTTTTGTTAAAAATCAATTGACAAATAATAATCTTATTCGCAACGAATACATTAAATGATGTAGACAGAACATATTTCAGAATTCAACCCCTTTTTGACACACTGTCCAAATGTTACAAGCAAAGTAAAAATGACACGACCGACTCTGCACCAAACTAAATGAAAATGTTCCATGTTCACATTAAAATTGTACGAACTTATTTTCAGGCATTCGTTCATATCACAGCGAAATAATTATATATTAATTCCGATGTTACACAGTCATGAAGTTAAAGTATGAAATCAATGCAGATAGATAACCAACCGCTCAGAAACATTGCTTAACAGCTCATCTTATTGATGGCATTTCTTCTTCTGGTCTCTTGTACAGATGCGCGCGCATAACAAACTATCATACTTAATATGCATTTTAAAGATTGCTGCAATTAACTTGGTAGGGTAAACATTGAATTACTAAATACATGTAAGTAATGGGTTTGAAGACTTTTCCGTCCTCTTAAAGTTATATATCAGCGGTCAAATATGCTAATGTTAAACCCGAAGTATATATGCATCCCTACCGAACGAGTTTGTACAATTATGTTACAGTGTACGTGTGAAAGTATTTGCTTTCTTCGGGAATCTTTTGAAAAAGATATTAATTGAATTAATGTAATAAAAAGCATACGATACTTATATTTAGAATAGAAATAAAACATACATCTAAATATACATATCTAAAAAATTACATTAAAAACTGGACATATTCGGAAAATATTACAATTAATTCTACATTAATATTTTCAAAATTTTCACATCTGCAAATGTAAAGTGTCAGTCAAAACTTTGTAATACATGTATATTACATAATAAACATCAACAGAGTTGGCATTTCATTCAAATTCAATTGCAATTCTATTTATAAATTGGCACATGAACGAAAAACGAAACATTCATAAAAAAAACCACACAAAACAATTCATGCAGCGTTAGTTAAAGATAATGTAGCCTAAACATAGTTGCAAAAATGGTAGTCAGTATGAAAAGAGTTGAGATTCCGTTCTTTTTTCCAGCAGATGTACCATCTTTGATCATCATCTCTGCAACATTGCTCCAAGTGCCATTATGGGCGTTAGGTTTGAGTCCAAGAATATGGCACATTATTTGATAGAGTTCAATAATAGCAATGGGTTTATTCGTAAAATTCCCTTTGAAGGCTAAAATGAACAAAAAAAATTACAAATTATAGAGCACTGAATTAAGATTTTTAAAAATATACAACCGTATATCATTTTTACGTAATATGGTTGCTTTGTTCATCAATAACATGTATATCTAATATGCGAGTAAATGAAAGCAAATATGAATGAAATATTTATGTAATCATTTTTTATCACCTGGTCCAACGGCGCGAAAAATTCCCCTCATTTCTGGATTCACATTGTCGTATCCGTGCATTCCTTTATATGACGAGAAAGTTATGTCCTGTGATAAAAAGGACATATGTATTATATCTGCATAATTATACATGAAACTAGTTTAAGTTTTCTCATTGGCAATATCTGGTTTGTGTAGTGTAAGTGTATAATTCAGGTGTGGACAAATATAATAAAAGATATGCCCATGACTTTTACACACAAAAAAAAAATCTGCTGTAACTTTGAAATCTGGCATGGACACTTAAGGTCATAGTACATTATTTTCATACAAACACTATATAAGAAAGCATGAGCCTGTTAGAGCTTCAAATGAGAAAATAAAAGTATTATTCTGAACAAGACTAGCAAAAATCTTGACTTTGACTTAAAAGTAAGTTGGAAGATTGACTCAACCTACAATCTACTTTAAGAACCATGCGCGGATCCAGTATATTTTCGTAAATTTTACAATGTACATTTATTTAACTAAAGACGTTTGATTTTTCTAGAGAGGGAAAAGGTCCGGACCCCCCAACACCCCCCCCCCTCCTCCTCTAGATCCGCGCCTGAGTACATATTACATCCATGAAGCCTAAACTTTGATACTTTTATATCAGCACTAAAATATTCTCGGAAGTTTCTGACGTCATCGTGTGCAGAATGTCATTTAGGAACATCATTTTGTGTATCAACGGCTGATGCATACGAGTTGTATGCCTTCTTTATTTTCAAATGTCAGTCGAAAAAACGAAATTATAAAAACAGGCTTAAAAAGACGAATAAGTTACAGTATCAATAAAATTAAATACATACATGTAATTTTAAAACCAAAACAAGAAATAAGTGTGAGGTGGGCTCATTTTTTTTTAAATTTCCAATAGAATAGATAGGGAGATTCATGCCAAAGGCAGGCACGTAGCATCAGGGGGGGGGGGGGGGGGGGGGGGGGGGGCGGGGGGGGGGGCCTGGCCCCCCACTTTTTCTCGCAGCAACAAATTTTTTAAAATCTACATATAAAAAAATGAATTATAATGGAGTTGGCCCCCCACTTTATTGGAAGTAAGTAAAGAATTGATATGAAGATAAGGAAATGAGGAGTGAAATTGAAGTTAGCCCCCCCCCCCCCCCCAAAGGATTAGGAATTTCATGATTTGGAGGGAAAAAACTTTTGGTAGGGAAGAATTTTTTTTTTGGAAGTATAGTTTAGTTTATTCCCCCCCACCCACGGATTAGGATTTTGAAGATTTTTGGAAACTTTGAATTTCCTTTTTTTTTTTTTGCTTGTCAAGATTTTTTGGATGGGTCTGGCCCCCCCCCCCCCACTTTCAAAAACGATGCTACGTGCCTGAAAGGTGCCTTTGTAGCCCACGCGATTTTACATTTAAATTCATTTACATACTTTTTGAACAGAAAAGTAAGAGCTCATGACCATGAGGCGAGCACTAAAGAACTTTAAACTAGGTAACTGAGTACCTTTGTAAATAGGTTAACATTGCAGTTTACGGCCAAACCAAAGACATTTTGACATTATATGATTGATAAATGATTCAAAATATTTAGATCTAGCAAATAAAATGTCTCAATAAACTCTAAAATACATGAATAAACCATTATTTCAGTTGAAATACAACCCTACATTGCATTCGCTGCAAATCCACGGCGCTTTGATGAGCACTCCTTGGTCAGCCTCTATAACTATCGGGGCAGTGCGAGGGTGCCTCTTCAGGAAGTATCGGTCCGGAATAGACTCTCTTTTGTAGACTGTAATGTTGGATTTGTTTGCAGATATCAAGTCGTTGTAAACCTATCAAAGAATAGCAACGTCAAAAAAGGCAACTGCCTTGGATGTCCTTGGTTTGTTTTTAATTTGTTTGCTTGGGTTGTCCCAGTTTATGGTCATTTATTTACCTTGTACGGAAATTGTCTTTGCGAAACAGCAATAAATTTGAACATGTGGTCTGTCTGCGTTATCAAATGAAATTACATAATAGCCTTTGATTTTAAATCTTTTTCTCCAAAATGAAAGATTTTGACAAAAGCGGATACTAATTTACAAACTTATTAAATAAGAAGCAAATAAAATTTATAAAAAGCATAATTATAATATCCAAAGCTTATACATGTAGTAGTCAATAACCCCCCAAATCTCTATATCTTTACGAAGGTTCCATTCATATATTCTTTAAAGTACTTTTAACTTAATACTCAATCTGATAAAGTGATAAATCTGAGGTAGAGAATGCAAACCTTTTCAAGCTTTCCTTCCATTGGCCAGATGCTAACGTATGGCACTTCCGGTAAGAGTACCTTAATGTCTTCTGAGACATAAGCGTTTGTGATGTCAACAGTCTTGGTGACGTTTGCCATACCATGGTCAGAAAAGATCATGATATTGACGTCATTATCCAGACCCGATGACGTAAGACTCTGTCTAAATCTGGCTAATCTATCGTCAATTTCTTTTAGCACTTGAGTTAGGTTTTGAGATTTCACTCCAAATTTATGCCCATAGTGGTCTGGGGCCTCCAGATATATGCCTATTCATAAATCACAGCTAATGAAAATCAAGCTTATAAATTTTGTCTTTTAATAAAAATGAGTAGATAATTATACTAGAATTGTTTTCCAAGCTCTGTCAATGATGTTAATGTTTAATTACTTTTAACCTATATCAAGTTCCTTAACTGATTAACAAATAAAAATTATGATAATTTATAATTTAAAGGTTTACGCAGTGGCATACATGACAGTAAAACTAGTTTCGATTTCTGCCTACCTTTAAACATATATCGCCACACAAAACCAGGCTATATATTTATGAATTATCATGTGACGATAACCTTATAATAATTGTTATAAACTAGAGTTTGACCCGTGCGTGCACGGGTTGACATTGCATATCGGACATTTACGAAATAGGTGTATCGACACACCTTATTATTGACATTTATAATGCTATTAGTTTCACTTCACTTTCCTTAGTTTCAATAATCTAACTGTCAGAATGCCTCCCTTATACCCGTAATGTAGCGGAAAATTGCAGAATCGCTCCGGAACGATGTTGGAGAAAATTAATGAAGTTGCCTTGAAAATAATAGTCAAATTCATCACAACAAACCTTTTTGAGACTGCTAATACCTTTTAACTAAAAATTTTAATCCATAGAATGGAAGAATTCAACACCTTTTCACCAACGTACACGTATTTTCTTTGTAAAACTGGGTCCGTAGGACATTATTCATTTTTACGATAAAACATATTCTATCTTTACTCCTATTAAATATAATGTGACTTTTTTGCATGTAATCAAATATTTTTTTGTCACCACGAAGACAAAAGTAAGTACTTAGTTGAAATGTGTATTTGTTATTTTATACTTTCTCTCATAAGAAATCATTAATATATATGAACAGAATATATAGCAAAAGTCCAATGAAAATTTACCCGTATTTGTATTACCATCATGCAGATGTGATAGTGTGGAAACATAAACTAAAGATCCCGTTAGCGTGAATGTATTGCGCATGTGCAAGATTGTAAAATCCAAAAAATCCAGGTGATTTCCGGGATTTCTTGAGGAATTTTCGTTGATTATTAATTAACGAAGCTTAACTGAGAAAAAATAAAAACAAATTGGTAATCTTCAAGTACCAATGATGTTTAAAATATATAAAACAAATGACAGTATTCTTCCGATTTCTCGGTATTAAAGACCAAAAATTCGAGTCTATTATTTTAATATAGTAGTATAGATGTTCCAGCTTCACAATATAATTATAATACTATACCGATTAAATCAGCTGAGTTATTTTTCACTAATGCGCTGGCCTGTTGAAGGGAATACTCAAACTGCGGAACCAGACTCAACTCATAGTGCTTGCAGTAGGTGGGATTGACCCCTCTTATGGTCACCTCACAGCCCGGCCAGAAGTAAAAGAACGACTTCTTTCCCTATGAATCATACAAACAAATAGAAACATAAACGATGATCTTCAATATATATAATGTAACAAAACGAAGAACTAGCACATAATTCGAAACTAATTCATTTACTTAATTTAGTGTAAGAGACTTAATTTCAATTGGAAGATGCCAAAAAAGCGTGATTGTAACAAATATAATGCAATAGAGCCACTGACAGTTCGAGCTATTTGAAAAGGCTAGTATATTGACTGGATGGTAAATGTAGATAATGCGATGAACTTGAAAATAGACAAAACTCTTAGATTTGTTACTTTTATCCTTCATATTTCATAGAGAGTGGTTGTTTTAAACATGATTTTTCATTGTGTTTACCAAAAATTTAAGCCCCGTTACACCCTATGAAACAAAGATATTGTTATGAAACATCATTAAAAAAAATTCATATCTTGAATTCATAAACCTTTAGGCACCTTTCATTTACTAGATCTTGACCTTAACGTCTAGATTTTTTTAATCAATTTCAGGTTTAGGTGAGTAATGAATTGCAATATTTATAGGTGAAGCTTTCGGCGGTGGGTATGCACGTGTTATCAGATCAATGTGGTAGGAAGTATATTAAATAAACTTGCCCTCTTTTCTGCTGTAACCCACACGGGTTCTGCATCATCCCACCACAGCGGCAAACTCTGGTCCGGATTAGCACCAATCAGGAAGCTCTTGTTTTGATTAACATCATACATGTAATTTCCTACCATTCCGTGGGATTCACAATGAAGACCTGTAGATATACAGTATTATTTTAGTTTGAACATGTTGTTAAATGTGAATTACTATGAAATATGAATCAAGGTACTAGGAAAATAAAGAAAGAATATTTATAAAATCCTAGGATATTCAAAGGGCGTTGATGCAACATTTAAGGAGGCTGGCAGGTCAATAAATTAAACATAAGGCCCCATGATCATGAATCAAACTCAGACTTACGTCAAAATTTTACACTGCTTAATGCCTATTGATTGAAGACATTGACAAAATCGAGATGCTATGAAAAGGGACTTGATATAACGTTGTCGATTAAAAATTTTAACCGTCATTTTTTGATAAACGATTTTTTTATGACTAAATGAAATTTGAACTTAAGTCTGAAATTTCTTCATGATCCTAAAATTTAAATTTGTCTTAAAGTTTTACATATGATATATCTGGCCATAAACTAATATTTAGTAAAGAAGAAATCTGAACATGTTAACTTTCATCATTTTCCTACCTATTATCTTTAAACAGAGCTCTTCTACTTAGGGAGACCAAAATAGTCTAAAAATGGCCTCGATCATCAAGCTCTCTTAAAGCAGGAAACGAAAAGGGAAAATGAATATTTCCAAAGAATGCTCTTTACAGCATATATCGCATTAATTACTAATTTAATGGTCAAATGATAATTTCAGTGAAAAAAATGGCGTCCATGTTTGCATTTATTAACATTTCTCGAACGTAATGGCCCGAGACGTTGCAGTAAACAATGCAAGTGAATAATAAAAATTAAATAGGTTTCTATAACCGTACCTGTCATGGCTGAGTAATAGTTGGGATAGGACAATGAGGGATAGTCAGGTTGCATGTAGTCAACTTTCACTCCGTCTTTGGCCATTTTTGCAAACCCTGGCATGTCCACATGATCGAAATAGTCCCATCGGAACCCATCCATTAGAATTACAATAAGTTTGGAAGTATACCCGACATAGGCACAGGAACACAGGAGCACGAACGTGAAAATAGCCCTATCCATAGCCGGTTAATGCCTCACCTTCAACACACTTTAATAGTCAGGAAACGCAATCTCTGTCGACCTATATCGCTTGGGTTTTGTTGATGGAAGCTACGGATTTGAAATTGTTCCGTAATATTGCAAATGATTGATACACCTGGGGCTCCGACCTCGTAACATGAAGCATGCTAAGAGTTTGACTTAAGTAGGGTCATAAGCTAATTAGGACTGAGTGTTTTCTTGTCCCAAGAGGTAACAGTTGTTTATCTATACTTCAGGTAACATGCACCTGGTGCACCTTTTTATGACCCACATATTTGTACAACTCGCATGAAAATATTATGAAAACATATACTGAAAGAGTGACATCCGCGGATCCAGAAATATTTTTGTTTCCGGGGGAGGGGCGGGGGGGGGGGGGATATCTTAGTTTGCCGGGGGTGGGGGGGGGGGGGTCCGAGGCATATATTGGGTAATTTTACTTTGTACCCTGACCCCCTTCCCACTCTAGATCCGCATATAAATGAGTGTTATAAATTTGTAAGTTCAAAGACTTGAACTTCTTGAAGGTATTCTGTATGGGTCATCTCGATCATTTGTGTACATATTTGGTGCAGAGGATGAAATCACTGACATGCCAAGGATTTTCACTATTTTTTACTTACATGCTGCCATAATTCATAACATACTCTGTGAAACAAACCCACAAATCATTAAAAAAAAAACCTATTATAATCGCAGCAAAGTCACCACGCGTCGTTTTCCCCCAAATGAAAAGAGAGATATTTAGTAGAGTATATTAACATGTAAATGTTTTAAAATAATGTTGCGTTGAAAGGTTGAGTTAAGAAATGTAATGATATTTGAAAAGTGTGATATTCATTAACATCAACTGCAAATATTCTGATTCTTTTCTTAATTGGTTCCAAAATGTTGATAGTGTTTACTACTCATGTTCGAATTCCAACCTTTTAAAAGCTTTTTCTTTCGCAACGGTAAATAAATCATAAACAGCCAACATTTTTCATTATTTTTTAACCACTTATAGAACAAAACAATTCTCCCAAAAATCAAACAAACCAAGAAAAAAAATGTATTTTTTGTGACTAAAAAAACCAAGATGATATTAATGCTTCGTCGAGTTAAAAAAAAAATCAAGATGGCATTTATGCTTCATCGTACTTCCTTTATTTTTTTATTTGTTACATTATCGATCGCAAAAAACAGATAAAAAACATGGCGAGTTTTATTCAGATGATCAATGAATGCCAACATTAAACGGGGTCAATAATTTATCGTACAAAACAAGTATTGAAACAGGAACTTCCTACACTTCCGCCAAATTTCCGACGCGGGTACAATTTTATGTTGATAATGCGCTCCGTAAAATATAACCTCTGTCACCTTCCTTGTGTCATTGTACATGTAGTCAGGTGAATGACAATTGTGATTATAGGACTGTGAATCCTTGGTTAAAGAACCGTTGGACGGCCATGGTGCTGTATAATAATCTCTCCGGATTTTCACGATGGATATTTTCAATAGTGTGTTTGCACCTGCTTTTTTCCCGGAACACGTCGGGATCTCGTCTGCTTGTGATACTCTTGGACGGATTCCGATGGGATTATCTGGAACAAGGTGGGCACATGCTGCCTGGGTTTGGAAGCATTCTTCAGCGCGGTGTGAAGGCCGAATACATGATACCTGTGTATCCAACGCTGTCGTATCCTAATTACTATTCCATCATGACAGGTTAGAGGTTAAAGGGGCGTGGTCACGATTTTGATCAAAAAATATTTTTCGATTTTAATGTTTATAATGCTTCTGAGAGGCATTTTTAATAGGCGACCGAAATTTGAGTGTCATTCGTTGAGTTATATATGCGAGTTACATAGCTTAGAATTCTTTGCTATATGTAAACAATCCTGTTTACATTTTGAATTTTGAAGTGAAAATTCCATATTTAGATCAAAAATAAATGTATGTTATGAATGAATAAGAAGATAGACAAATCCGCTTGAAAAAAGATTTTTTTACTGGCATATTGAACATATGTAAACAAAAACAGAATTGTGAGCCCTGTGTCTTGCTGAAAACTCAACGACTGTCTCTCAAATTGTATTTGATCATTAGAAATGCATTCCTAAAGCATTGTAAATAATAAAAACAGAAAAAAAGAATCTGACCAAAATCGCTACCATGAATCTTTAAATACGTACCTGATAGGTCATCTATAATGTAGAAACGATAACACTTGATAAGTTTCAAGGTTTGCATAGTTGTAGCTCTTTTGGTTTAGAGATAAGGTCAGTGTTTTACCTTTAGTTAACCTCGCCGTAACCTGATCTGTAGATACATTTTATCTCCAGAAAGACCAAGGAGTCCGACTTAACCAAACTAAGACCCGTGCGAATGTAGACCCCCCCCCCCCCCCCCACACCCTCCGAAAAATTCAAACTTATTAAAATTACATAGTTAAGTTATTACCCCTCCCCCAGCAAACAAAAATTACTCTCCGGACCCCGGGGAGAATTCTCTTGACCTCGCATAAAGATGAAGACATGTTCTTTGTTGTTACAATTTCAGGTGTCCATACAGAAAGTCATGGTTATGTCTCAAACCTCATGTTTGATGAAAAACGCGGTCGGAACATTTTCATGGACGATGCTAACTTTCCCAAAGAGAAGCACGAGCCTCATTGGTGGGACGATGCTGAACCACTATGGGTGACCGCAGAGAAACAGGTAATGGCCTGTGGATGGGGGTCAGGTGTACTTAATATACTGATTGGCATTTTGATGCGGCTTTCTTTATATTGGGTGATAAACATAAACAGTATCTAAAATCATGTTTTTGTATCATATGCATATATGTCTTTGAAGCATACAAAGCAGCAAGATATGCAGGAATTATAAAAGTCTGGGTTGGTAAAAAAGACAGACATAAGATACTCTAACTTTTGAAATTCTTTTTGTTTTCTGTAAACCAATTTTTATTCGCAACGGCTTTATTACGCAATTAACCTGAGATAAACTGGTTTGCAGCGACTATCCTTCGCGACCAACCAAGTCTGATCCACACCCGTGTTGTAATAGCAACCTTGTTCGCGGCGAGAAATATGCGCAAATTGAAGTTCAACATGGTTCACATGTATATGTAGTTTTCATGATGAATTATAATAATCAGCATTTTTTTGGTTAGAATATTGACTTTTTTTTTTACAAAACTGATGACAATTATTATCATTTTTAGGGTAAAAAGACATACTTTTACTACTGGAGGGAGTGTGATGTTGCCATCAGGGGAGTTAAGCCTACGTTTTGTCTACATAGACCAAAAGTGTCACAAATTCAGGAAATGCAGTATTCAATCCAAGAATCGCTCAATCTATTTCAAAATGGTTCTGCGGATTTTGTTGGTAATTTGAGATGTTAATTGATTATTTATATACTTTATTTAATTATCAAATATACATGTAAGTGAAGATTAAAGTTGATTGAAATCTTTTAAATCTTTAAAGTTTTTTTGCCAAAAATTGGCCGAGAACACATACTTATATTTTTTTATGAATTGATTCATAATTATCTCCTCTGTTTTTGTGTTGAGTATGATTAATTTCGTCTGAATCGTTTAAAAGTTTGGAGCATAGTTTTGTAATGCGTTTCTCGGTTAAAATGTGCATTTTACTATATATTTCATTGAAATGGCGTTGCTTGATTTTATTAATGACACTGTATTTGAAACACGATAACATTATTACCGCGCAGACGAATCTTAAATAAATTTTAGAAATAAAACTATAAAATCTATGGATCACGTGGACAAATTTTCAAGGTAGGTTTTCTCACAGGCAGGTAAACCCGCGAGCTACCTTAAGCATTTTTTTCTAGGGATATACATTGAAGCAGTGGATCATTATGGCCACAGATACGGTGTGGGTTCCAAAGAACTTAAGGATATGATCAAGAAAGTTGATGACGAGATTTACAATCTGATCAAACAAATGACGTCATTAGGGTTGGATGACGTCAGTCTGATGGTATTTTCTGACCATGGAATGGCAAATATTCAAGAAACGGTTGATTTATTTAAAACACTAGACATGGAGGATGTGACAGCATTAATTCCCGAGGGATCCACGGTGAAAATCTGGCCAAAGCCTGGTTTGATTGACAAGGTAAACTAAACTCGAGTACTTGTGTTCTCAGTTGACAATAAATTTGTATCAATCGTCATCATTAAAATTTTAGAATCGAAAAACTCTTGATTTACAAAGTAAGTAACTAGTTGGTTTTGGTTTATTATAATATATCTCAATGTCGTATCTGATTTCATTTTGTTTATGGTTTCGTAGTTTTATCACAATTTAGCAAACCCAGACAATAAACACGATGTTTAACAAATAAAGCAATTTTTAATTTCATCACTGTTTTGTCGATTCTTACATCGATTACATTTTGTTTATATTCAGGGTTTAATTTGAGGGCGTTTGACTACATATAGCAGCTTTACCTCACTGAACCATTTCTTTATTAGCTTTGGATTAGCTTTCAGAAACTTCCTCTCTGCGGGACCATAAAGCCACAAATGTCATTACTGGGAAGCACTTTTAATTAGATTTGCCTGAACTTTGTTTGCAATGTATGTTTAAAGAGGCATGGTCACGATTTTGGTCAAAAATTATTTTCCCGGTTTTTTTATGTTTACAATGCTTCAGTAAGTCATTTTGTAATGGTCAACCAAAATTTGAGAGTCAGTCGTCGTGTTTATTAACGAGAAACAGAGCTTACAATTCTTTGCCATGTAATCAAAGCTTTATTTACGTTTGAAAGAAGTGAACATTTTAGTTTTAGACCAAAAATTAATGTGATAAAACGCTACAGGTACCATTTATTTATAAAATACGCTCAATACGAAGGAGAACAGAGAGAAATAAGCTTGAAAAAAAAATGTGTACCGGTATATTGAACCAATGTAAACAAAACCAAGGTACGAGCCTTGTTTACATGACAAAGAATTATGAGCTCCGTGTTTTGTTTATAATTCACAACTGACTCTCAAATTTTGGTTTATCATTAGAAATGCATTTCTAAAGCATTATAACACTAAAATAGACAAATGAAATTTGACCGAAATCGTGACCATGCCCCCGTTAAAGGAAATAGATTTATTATTTCTAAGAATATACTTTCATCTTAGTTCGTTTTCAAGACATGCATGCAAAAAATTAGTTAGTCTATCAATGTGTTACTTTTTAACAATATTTATTCGTCAGATTGTTCAATAAATCTTTAAATTAACCATTAGATATACGACGCTCTCCAAGAAGTTGCCAAGAACGGTAAAATAACGGTGTACAGAAAAGACAACATACCTGAGCGCTACAATCTAAAGGGCCATTACCGGGTATCCCCCATCTTTGTGGAGGCAGATGAAGGGGTGTACATCACCTCGCCCTGTAAATGTGTGGGGTGTCTACAGTGTGTAAGTGGACGATTCATACCTATTATAAATTCCAAAGATGGCAATGCCATTGTCATCACCTAGGCATTAAATAAAATTGATTTGTTTTCATATGTTGATTGTAGTTTCAACTTCCAAGTGGTGAATGTTTAGAAAATCAGTCTTCATGTTTTCTATTTTTGTTCAGAATATCGTTTATACCAGTATTCCTCGATACGATGGCACTGATCAGATGAAAGGGATGCATGGCTATGACAACGCTGACTCTGATATGAGAGCCATATTTCTGGCCTCTGGACCGGGTACGTACAATGTGATTTATATTCTAAAGTAGATTCAGCTTAAAAATATCTCATTCATCTGTTGCCCATTCCCATATAAAATGAGGGGAGATTACAAAGTGCAAGTTCTCTCTCTCTCTCTCTCTCTCTCTCTCTCTCTCTCTCTCTCTCTCTCTCTCTCTTCTCTCTCTCTCTCTCTCTCTCTCTCTCTCTCTCTCTCTCTCTCTCTCTCTCATATATAACAGCATTTGTAGAGAAAGACAATTACAACTAGCTATGGAATCCAAGGCCATATTTAGTTTTGGTAACATGATTAGCAAGTATAAATTGTCCAATGATAGTGTCCCCCCCCCCCCCATATCCTCGCATGTACATTTAGCCTTCACTGTTCCACATTCTCTTTTTTCCATTGTATTGGAAGTTGTATCGGTAGTTTATACCGAGCGCAGCGAGAGGCGGGCGAAGCCCGCCTCGCGAAGCGAGGATTAATGGTAACACGTATATATAAGAAATTCATTGAAAAATGAAAGTTGAATCAGGGGTACTAAGGCCAAAATAATTTTCTTCCAGCCATGGGCGCCGCCATATTGGCAGCCATTTTGTTTTTAAAAAGTTAACTCGATCATTATTTGACCGGTACTTATCGATGTTTGTTGCCCTAAACTCGATTAAAATGTTCCAGTATTTAAATAGAAGGTAATTTGAATCAAAAGAAATAAAAGAGGACACCGAATAAGTTTCAATAGTGCTTCAGTCAAGAAACACGACTAGTTCTATGTATGTCTTATCAAATTATCAGATGGAAAATAAAAACATTAATATCAAGGAACTGATCTTTTAGATACTGAATAAAGTATTCAATTTTATAACTGCGGCATTTATATGAATTAAATTGATAAACAAGTAAAGAAGAAATATAAAAAAGTTCGGAATAACGTAACTCTCTTCGGCTAATTCCGAAGATAAAACGTGTATTACGTTTGAAACATGACGTCATAATGTAGACTGAGCACGCGACGTTTCGTTAAACTTTGGCTAATGCTTTGAGTAGTCAACCAGGCGGATCCTACTGTGTTGCATTTCAAATAAATTTTATTCTACAAAAATCAAACTGCACTGAGTTAAATCTGCGCTCGGTCCAACGGTCACACCGTTTACATATTAATTTTCCAGGTTTCAAAAAGAACTTCGTCAGCCCACCTTTCTATAATGTCGAGCTCTACCAGCTGATGTGCAATATTCTGGGGGTGAATCCTAACCCACATAATGGAACCTGGTCGAAAGTATCCCCCATGTTGCTAAAAGCGGAACCGGAGCGTTCAGATCATACCATTATGCAAGAACTGTGATTGTAGACTGATAAAGCACGAAGTTCGTTGATAAAGAAAACTTCGAAACTTGTTACATACCGGTATTAAATAATTTATTTGTATCATTTTGCCAAACGTGAAGGCTTTTCTATTTATTTGCATTCACGGTCAGTATATCTAAAATAAGATTTACACCTTTGTCCAAGAACACACATTATTAAAGAAGCATAAACGTTCACACAAATAAGATTCGGTTTCTTTGAAATTTACTTTGCTAAAAATCGTATAAATAAATTAATATATTTTAATCAATAAAAAAATAAAGGAATCTTTATAACGAAATTGTTTATTTTGTTTGAATGTACCCTTACACTTGCATTCATGAGTATATATCGAGACTGCAAAGTACACGTCTGAAAGTACACCAGAAGAACGGAGAAACAGTCCGTTATTATAACTATCTAGTCTTGTGAGAATGGCTGGTTGACAACAATTCTAAACGAGTCATCTATGCCATGCTCGTACTTTGTTGTATTTAATTCGTTGAAATTCTGTTTATTGATAACGTTATTTTTGGTTGCATTTGTAAAATTAGTATTTGATGAGCTGTACTAATTTTTTTTTTAATTTTTTTTCAAAATCAACAATTATGTAATAATTTATAGTCAATAAAAAGATTAAAATCTGTACTGTGTCTGTTTTAATTTCTCTTCACTGTTAAATTCATGTCAACAATATAACAATTAAAAATAAAATATATTAACAAATTGCGTAAAAAAATATTATGATGAGATTCATGACGTCATTCCGATTTCGTCATAGCGGTCAGTGTACATCTCATATCCGGTGCACTAGTACTAAGCTTTGGCGGCCTTTTTCAAGCCATCTTCATCGTCAACATCACTGTCCTTCTTTAACAAACAGCATGCCGCTACTATACCGATCAGCTGAAATTGGAAGTGATCGATAAATTCTAAATTATAGATTTGATATAAAAAGTGGGAACAGTGATTTATTTTAACATTCGAAAAAAAAAATGCAGATGTAAATTAATATTAGATTGCAAATATTGACTCTTTCATGACAGCTGTTGACAGTAACGACGGTCTATTTAATCAGATTAAACAGATATTGCTACAACTTTGATTGTCAAGAATTAGAAATTAAATGAAGTAAGTTTCTTCATTTGTTTTATATGCTACAGTAACATAATTACATGTATGCATGTTATATGATGACTTAATTCACACACCTGTAACAAACCAACGCCTGCTGCTATTCCAATCAGGATATAAAGATACGATTCAAATTTAGACTGTAGTTGATCATAGCATCCCTGAAAGGAAACAGCTTATTATTATTTGCCATATTTTTGTGATTATTCTTTATTTTCCATTTGTTGCATAATAAATTTTAGCCCCTCCCCCATCCTTCATCAAAAAAGGTAGACTGTGGAGTTTAGATGTGAAATCATTACGCTTTAGACGTGGCTATTAGATTAATAGTATTTCTACCTATAAAAATGAATATATAGCTACAACTTTTACAAAGAGACATTATACGTTCATAAACTGTGCTGCTTCTGAAATGCACATCGAGTATT
Source organism: Magallana gigas (assembly GCF_963853765.1). NCBI lineage: Eukaryota > Metazoa > Mollusca > Bivalvia > Ostreida > Ostreidae > Magallana > Magallana gigas. The sequence goes on along the minus strand of NC_088855.1, from coordinate 33,038,736 downwards.
AAAGGGGCATGGTCACGATTTTGGTCAAAAATTATTAATTCGATTTTAATGTTTATAATGCTTCAGTAAGGTATTGGCAACCAAAATTTGAGTGTCATTTGTTGAGTTATAAGCGAGTTACAGAGGTTACAATTCCTCGCTCTGTAAACAAAGCTGTTTACATTTTGAATGTTTGAATGTTGAAGTGAAAATTCCAGTTTTAGACCTAAAATGAATGTGTTAATCGTTAGGAACTGTTTATTTATGCTTAAAAAGAATAAGAATATAGACGAATCATCTTGAAAAAGATTTTTTACTGGTATATTGAACATATGTAAACAAAAACAGGGCACGAGCCTTGTTTACATGACAAAGAATTGTGAGCCCTGTATCTTGCTTAAAACTCATCGACGAGGACCCAAATTTCATTTGAACATTAGAAATGCATTCATAAAGCATTGTAAAAAATAAAAACAGAAAAATAAAATTTGACCAAAATCGTGACCATGCCCCTTTAATGTTGAATAAAAATCCATACAGTTACTAGTATTTTATTTTACTTATAATACCTACTGTTCAATATACACGTTCAGTTTATAAAAGCACTTTGTTGCTTTTCTATTTGCATATGACGGTGGCATTTCATTGTCTGAATCATACTACATGTAGAAAAAGAATGTCTGCCATCTGGGCTATATTCACTTTAATAATTTTCATTACTTGTCATAATTAATGATAATTATGCTTCTGATTTAATGTATATGTCCCTGCACGTCTTCATTTGTGCATATAAAGTTTACAATACAATATAATACAATACACCGAGACTTCGTTAATTTACATTAGGCCTATATTTGATCTGATAATTGAAAACTCAGTCACATTTCACTGAATAAGGTCCAAGGAATTCCAAAGGATGGCGAATCATGTTCTATAGGAAGATCAAAAGTTGCAATTTGTTTGTCCTTAGCACAATCAGCGAGCACGTTCAATGTCCGTAAAGGTCCGGTTATTTCCGTTTTAACCGTTAGCATCCATATTTACATTCAGTGTACATTTCCCCTTATGTTTGCATTGGAAATCTGCGACGTTCATCTTTTGAATACACTTACGCTATGAGCACAAATATAAACGTCATCACGCCTTTTGAGTATATTTATATATTATTTTAAAATTAAATAAAACGTTCAAACTTACGTCACCAATTTGAACTAATGGAAAATGATCGTTAAATTAATTCTATTTGTCAATAAAAAAATATTTTTTGACAAAGTTTCTGGTACTTTGTTTTTACACGTAGTTCCGGAAGCGAACTAAATATCAATCTCAACTTCCCGAGCCTGCCGGAAAGGCCCGAGAAGTTGCGATGGGTTAAATATGACTGTTCCATGTATGTTTCATATCCCTGACTAAGAGCGTATATAATTATGGCTTAAAACCGACGATACACCAAATATCGGTACACATCAGTATGATGTCTAACGCGCGGTATCCAATTTGTCTGCACCGCTTGGTGTGTTATAGGACCAGCGACTTCCAAAAATAAGGATTCAATGCTTAATTGATTTCTGCCTCGATACACGCACTCTGACTAAAATCATCTGTTTTGATAGACTGGTATGCTATCAGACGCGTATCAGAGCAGTTGACTTTAATCAGATTGCAATACGCTGATCTGTAGAACCTTCAATATACATGTACGTGAGGACGACTTTCACCAACGTAAATTCAGCATGCCACCGTTTATCCTTCCGCCGGGCGTCTGTAAGCCTTTTTACGGTGAGGTGAGAATGGGCCAATAAATTAATGTGGATCAAAGTCTTAAGGGGTTATAGTTTTTTTTCTTTCGAAAGAATAACTTACTTTGCAATTTGGTTGTAAAAACCGAAGAAGATAATTGAAATGAAATGAGGGTGTGAAGTTTTACCTGATTGTAATAAGAGTTGGCTTGGTTAATTGGACATTGGTTGTTTGTCATTGAGTTGTAAAAAGTCGTGACGTCTGTAGGAAATGCGTCCTTGTTGGAGAACTCGCAACAAGTGAGGGGTATTGTGGCAGTAGCCACGGTGTAGCTACCTCCACTCTGGTAGACATAAGTGGTATTCCAATTGGTGACCGTTGAGTTAAACTCTGAACCCGATTCAATTCCACAACACTCCAACTGAAAAAAAAATGAATTTTTTTTGAGGGAGGTGAGTGGGTTTTTTTAATTTTATTTTTTGGGGCCTGGCAATTTTTCTTCGTTTGTGTGTTATTTTAAAGACAATTTTACAATACACGATATCGAGAATTATAAATGACATCTGATTATAATCTACCGACCAAAATGAACGTCAAATCGAAAGCCAAGCTGAGGAAGTCTGACGTGTCATACGGGCCTCTGTATCTCGTCTGCATCAAAGTGTTCAGATTTCCTTTGGCGTATTTGTCAAACTGTAAACAAAAGCAAATGGTTTTTAAATGATATTAAAAGATTAATTTTCGTGAAGATTAAGCTATCTTTACTGATGTGTTCCACCAACTGTGTCTCTTGTTTGACCGGAAGTTATACTTACGTCACTTTTGTAAACAACTGCCAAGATGCAAGCTGCAGCTTCCACAGCGAAAATCAGTCCGACGATTATCGCATACTAGAGTGTAAGAAAACAGGAGTTACGCGTGCATGCATATCAGATAAATATTTTAATCATGTATAACAAAAATATTGTTTAAATCAAATTAGATAAATATAATGTCTGTTTTGTTTGTGGCATTGTGAATACCCGTGCCCCTGAACTATATATATAGAAGTAAGTAATACTCTAATCATAGCTGTGGTTCGGACCCTCCCTCTTCTAACAAATGATCAATTCCTTTCCTTTGTGTTTAATATAATATGATTTTATATGATGATCAATTTTATAATAGATTTAAAATTCACTGGAAATGTAATTTTTTTTTTAGAATTCTAAAGAAGTCTAGACATTGAGAATAAAGATATAGTTTTGTTGTCGTCTTGTTTTTATAATTGATAGGTACAATGCATATATACTTTTATAGATAACTCCATGATAATGCAATGCCATTGTTGCCTTAAGAGTTACATTTCTTTGATTACACATACATACAAGTCGTGTTCTATAACTTCTGAATATGAGCTCGTTGGTTTTAAGCAAATACATGACGACTGACAATTCTAATAAAGTAATAACTATCTTATAAGTGAACAGTTTTACCACTGTGAGCATGCATTTGTCTCTTTTCATGGCCCCGCAACATCCTAAGAAAGCCACTAGAAACACGAACCCTCCTCCAGCAATGAGGGCATAAGCGGCCGATTCTAGCAGGGACGGGACGTCAAGACTATCTGTGTCCACACTTCGAGTCAGAACAAGGATTTGATTCTTGTCCACCAGGACATATATCCCCAAACTGAGGCATGCTGCACCAAACAACTGCAAAGCAACAGTCAACACACTGGTAAAAGTAATAGCGTTGATTTATTTCAAAAGCTCTTATATACGTGAAAACTTCAAATAATATTAAAATGTTCATAGGGAAACTAAACTTCTGAGAACTTTTTAATCTCTCTATTTATAAAAAAAAAATTTTGGGGGTGATCAAAGAATGTATAATGACGTTCAGTTATTGGATTTTTTTTTCTTTTTCTGCAAATTGAGTTTCAATACATGATCGAGAGAGAGAGAGAGAGAGAGAGAGAGAGAGAGAGAGAGAGAGAGAGAGAGAGAGAGAGATTTACATGAATAAGAGTATATGAACATTCGATATTTATGTTTATTAAAAACAATTACCAAAAAGAAGGTATTAAAAACAACCAGGAAAAACTTCGAGCAGCAATTACCACACCCCATTATACCTGTAAATAAATAATAGCAGCATTATAGGAAACATATATCATTCTCATAATTCATAATTTAAATTGATGTTGAACATTTTTCGGTATTTAAACTGACCTTTTCAAAAGACATTTTGTAATATATGAAAGTTAAGCTTTCAAATTAAATCTTAAACGCAAATTCCAACAAAAGGCACCAAGCCTAAAATCAAACAACCTGTTCTACATTTTATACTTAGCATACCTTTAATGCTACATGTAACAAATACATTGGTACAGTGTATATACTAGACTAAGTATAAGTCTAATGTGCCAAATCATGAAACTCAGTTGTAATTGCAGCAGTTGTAATTTAGTAGAAGTTCTTACAAGTAGACTGCAATCGTGTTTTTTTAGGCTTCGTGGCAATAACGTCAATTGAAGAATTTATAACAGGAAATGAAATCTCTACGTCATTACTATAAATTCGAAATAATCAGAAAATTGGGGATCGAGAAACATTTTTCCCTTCGAACATCTACATGAGTAGATATAACGATGATTTGATTTGATCAAACGAATTTTGTACAGAAGATGAAACACATACCAAAGGATGTAGATATTTTAACATAATGTACATGTATACATGAACAGGTGACAATTTAAACAATACCATTCAGATAGAGAACTTAGTTTTACATAACGGATACTGAAATAATCGTAAATTGTTATTTTTTACAATTCAATTTAATTCAAATTATTTCACCCAAACCGCCAACGTGACGGTACCTGAGGTCCAAAATAGATAAATATTTTTAAATAAGATACAATGTCAGATATCAGTAAAATTTTTAGAAAAAAGCAAAATTTACAGTCACCCTGCGGCTGGTGAAGGAAGGGGGGGGGGGGTATAAGTCAATAGTCGATGTGACATTCACACTGCCTGAGTGAACGATTTTACAAGCAAAACAGATAAACCACAAAACAACATGTAATAATATAAATTACCGGAACCTCTTGATTGGTACGTTTTGATCATAATAAATAATAAACGGTTATTGTAAGCTGTTTATCACTACAAATTACACTTGATCATTCACCTCTATATCTCAGACTTAAACAACAATTAAAGAAACAAAATTATATATCTATTCTATGAAGATTTTCAAAAACATCTTTCCAGATATACCATTTCCTGAGCAAATTAATAGAAATATTCTTTAATTTCGGTTCACTTACCTCTGTTTCAATTAACACTTCCAAAATGTCGATAGAAAAACCCCGAAACTTAAAACTCGCCCCACTGTCAAGGGGGATTTACAGAAAATTAAAAAGTTTTGGTCCGAGACGAACAGCTATTTCACAAAAGAAAGACAGTAATGGTACTTGAAAACGTGTACCAATATTTAGAGAAAGACTTATGATGTCGACATGTTGTTTTTAATTTTTATTATGAACGGTGAACATAAGGCGTAAGTTCCAATTGTTAGACTATTTAAAAAACCTAACACGCTGTATAAATTGTCATTTTAGAATACGAAGGTAAAGAAGGCTTTTATTGTTTAATTCCTCATTTAATAGTAAATTCAAATTTTTCATGCATTGGTGCAAGTATGAAAATTACACATAACGTTATACATTAAACCTTTAATGCGTCTTTATTAAAGAATTTTGATGAAAATGTTTCGATCTGGATGCAAAATGTTCTTTTCTCAATATTGGCTTCTCATGTTAAAAATGTTAATAAGAAAATAATTTCGTCAATACTTTTTCAAGAATTTATTAGTTTGAATTTTGTGCGATAATGATATAAGTAATCTTATTGATTACTTGACATAATTAAAAAATACATGTACAATACGAAAAAATATAAGCACGTTGTTAAATTTTTTCAAGCATTGTTTTTCAAATCATTTCCACTTCCATACTCGATATACATGTATAAAAGTGTATGTGATTGATGAAACACTAAGTAAAGTGATAAGTAAGAAATAATATGTGAGTGTTGCTTTTAATTAAGAAAATACAGAATCTTGCCACATTCAATCGTTCAAAGGTATAAAACAGTGCCGTTAAGGCTCCCTTTGAGTTAAAACAGCGCAAAGACTCAAACAGTTGATATTATTTCATGCGTGGATCTAGAGAAGGGACAGAGGCGTTGCCAGTGGCTGAGGGTATGCTTTAGGTCCCGGCCCTCCCATCCCCTCGTGAAAATTCCCACTTATCTAATTCACATTGTAAAATTACCGAAGATTGGCATCGGACCTCCCCTGTAAACAAAATTATCCCGCCAACCCCTTAAAAAGAAAATCGGAATCCGCGCACATATTAAACTTTATTAACAACCTATAATTCTCTTTCAAAATGGTCCTAAAATGGTTCGAATGCATTTGTAATTGAATGGTCACGAGACAGGTTGATGTCAAGAAATCCCATCAGGAAATCCGAACAACATGGACGGATCGTAACCTACGGTGTGAATAATGTCTGATGGTCGTGAACATTTGATTTAAATAACATGAACATTTGTAAGGAAAAACCTGATACTATAATATATGTATGTGTTAATCTTAAGCACGTTGTTAAGCTTGTGCGATTTTGTTTCCTCACAAAGCCTTTTTTCTGGCCCAACAAAAAATTCCAACACTTAAAATTCGTGTACTGTCTGTTATTTGTAATTCGATGAGTTGTCAATTTTTAAGAAAAAAAAACCTCAATGTGAGATCAGCTTTAAATAGTGTTTGTAAATGTGTTATTATTTTTTTCGAGTTGAAATTATCAAACACAGTGTTTTAATAGTTTGAAAATACAATGATCAACTGGGCATCTATAATAATATTATATCATAGAATAGGCATTAAACCTTTTCTTCGTTCTTCTACATGTATTTTTCGATTACTCATGGCCATAAACTAATTACATACATGTATGTAATATTCTCACCTAGCATTCATGGCGGACTCCTTTTACTTGGAGCCGCCGAGTAAGTAAACTAGTTATAATTGTACACGCACTTTTTGTAATTAATGCTCTTCTTTTATCTATACATAGACTTGTGACTGACCAAATGCAATATCCAAACGACTGTTGATGAGAAAACGTGACAATACCTGCCAAAGTGCACTGTGCTACATGCTATTTGTAAGTTTGATAATTGGAAATATATTAATATTTTCATGAAATTTTATGCTATCAAAATTTGAGAATCGTGTACCTTTTTCAATTGAGCATACACCAAATAATAAGTAAGTAGAACGAAGCTTCAAGATTATTAATATCATGGCCTAGAAACACGAGGGGTAAAAAAGATGTGGAACATAGTTTTTTTTGTTTTGCTTTTGTTTTTCATATCATTTATAATAAATTGTATTAAAGAAATCTTAGAAATGTTGAAACATTGGATTTTATTCTAATGCTCAAGATAGATAAGCGCAAATATTTACACAAATACTTTCTGGTCTTGCATATGTATTTATATCAAAATGACACGAAGTAGCAGTTTTAAAACAAAAGGAAATTTATTTATCAATTGCTTTTGTAATATCTATTTGTCATTTCTATCCAAAATGCGTGTAGTAAAAATTAGACCTTTATTTATCACTCCATGCGTCAATTTCTTTGTTTGGCCAACAAACATTTAAGATTCACACGATGTTACTTTGATTACTTCATACACTAGGAAGTGTGTAGAGAGTGAGTAGAAATTTATTAATAGCTGCATGGGAGGTGGGGGAGGGGACAAGAGAGTTCGAACAAGAAATATATCAATATTTGGAGAATAAATAACAAAATATTGTTGAATATTTTTTTATTTATGTAACACTTTTTTTCATAAATTATGATAATATAAAACCATGATGAAATAAACTGTAAAATAATGTAAAAAGGAATATTTCTGATTAATTTTAGTTTTGATTGATTTTGTTTGGTTTTTTTTTTACAATTTTTTTTATTGTACTTTATATTAGACTTGTTACACCTGTATACATTGTATAAAACAAATTATTGACTTTTTAATATTGCAAACACAATCTTTATGAAATATTAAATCATTAATTATGTAAAAGATTTTAGTAATACAAGTATGCTTCGATTTTTATTCGATGAACAGATTGCATAATTTTTAAACTCCGGAAAAAAGAATACCCTGCTTTTCAAAGGTGATACACTGGAGCAGGCATTATTTAGAGCTGTCAACTTGTTATATTTTAAAGTCAATACAAGTATGCAAAAATGATTCAAAAAGGATTTTCACTAACATAGAATATTGCCAAGTTTATACGTCACTTCCTCTCTGCGCGTTCATGTGCGTCAGTGTGCGTATTCATGTGAGTAATTTGCCATTTTTTCATCCAGGGACCTTGGATCGTGGTGTCAAACTCTTCGTCGACTATCACCTATAATAACAATAAAACATTTGTAAATTACAATCTTGTTTTCCTTCATTTTTATACATGTACTGTCATTATTAATGACTCATTAAGAGTCCATAACGGTACTAGATTTTTTAAAAATGTATGTAAGCCCTTAGCCCCCCCCCCCTCCAACACTATACAGCAATGCTATAAATTCATGTCAACGTGCATGTAATTGTGATTCTCGGTATTAAGCAACTTACGTCCACGAATCCCTCGACTGACTTCTTCTGGACGGTGGTCCTATCCACCGACTCGAATTTTTCCCAGTCAGGCTCCACATTTTTGCCGTCTTTGCGTAGAAGTAGACCGTCTTTGAGGCCATATAGTCCAAAGGGCTGATCCGGTCGCTGCCATCTGAGATCTAGGGCCCAGCGGATTTGGTTGGAAATGTTTGGGAGACTATGAGAACATTTAAAATGTTGTGGTAAATCTGCAGATTTTGAAATTCAATGAAACTGACACCATATCTTGTAAAGTACTATAAAAGTACTTGTAATATAGAGTGCCATCAACCGCACCCTAATGTGAGTGATTGGAGTAATTACAATTGAATAAGATCATATTAAGCTCTGTGGAAATCTTTCTAAACCTTAAAAAAGCTTCGAACTCGACATCTAATTTCCTGTTGATTCTACGCCTATGAAATGTATCACTCCCTGGATATACATGAACATACATGAATGAAGGTCGAATGACATGTCGTAAGGGTTTTTGATCTCATTGTTTAGAAGCATTGCGTATTTTATATGTCAAAATCGGAAATGATCTAAATAACATCTCTGTGGTAAATCCTTCATTAATGTAATCCACAGCTAATGAAAAACGGTAACGACTGAAAAGTGATAGCACAAAAATATCTTCTTGAATAACGAATTAACGTTATTATTTCCTTAAGATTATTATATTTGCTCAAACCTTCGATGGGGGGTCAGGTTGTTAAACAGCAGCATTCCTCCGTAGGGTACTGGACATGTGATTACGTCATTGTCCATGTCCACTCCTGCAAATCATGTAAACAAACGCATAACAAACAAAATATAACTCTTGGAAGTGAATTGATATTTCCGTTCACGTCATACTGTGGAATCATCAAATTGCGTGGGGGCCAATTTTTGTAGATTGCTGAAATTTTATAGGTTCGTGGGGACGTCATTTCGAACATTTGGAAATTCGTGGAGGGTGTTAATTCGTGGATGTGAGTTACCCACGAATTCCATGAAATTTGAGCCACCACGAAATCTAATAATTCCACAGTATTCATTTTCAGATCAGGAAAAGCATTCTAATAAAACGCCGTTCTAAAAAAATACTTACAAATATATCATTATCTAAAGCTTGTCAATAAATGACGTACATTTTACTGTGTTAAATTACAGGGGAATTAATGAAAATTAATGTGTCAGATTTCTATACATCGAGTTGATCTGGGTCCAAAATGATCTGCAATTTCTTTATTTATTCAAGAATAATTTATTCTGGTTTTAACGCGGCATTTGGTTGGATAGAAAATTTTTAGTTAAATTTGTATAACCTGGTTTGCACGTCACAAGACACGTCACAATTCACCAACGTCAAATACGTACTAATCCGATTGACGTTACGTTTGAAATTTGAACAGATTGTTATTTTTAAAACTAAAACGCACTCAACATGTACAGTAAATTACAGAAAATTAAATTATAAGATATGAACTCAATATCTACCCAAGTTATACGAGTATAACCTGGATTGGAGCATTTTACGCTTTTTTATAATCCGCTTCACGAATCATAAAGCGTAAACTGTCCCAACCCAGTGTATACTCGTATAACTTGGGTAGACATTGAGTTCACTTCTTAAATAGAGCCATTTTGACATGCTCTTGGACTTTCTTTGTGATTCTTCTACATTTTGCATCAAAACAAGTTTTAATGACGCTGTTTCAAGTGAAATATGCAAAGATAATGTAGGTACAGCACTAGAGACAGACAAATCTCGTTAATTTCAAAGAGCCATGATTCAATAATGAAACAGACAGACTTTAAAAAATCGCATTACTGCACCTTAAGTCCAATGTTTTAATTGCATAAAACACTATAGGGGATCATTTATGAAAGCTACTTTCCACTAGTCTTGTAACTGTATAATTGTTATCCTCAAGCATGTCTTTGTTTTAAAAAAATGTTATTTCAGTTAAGGTTATTTTTATATTCTTTACTGACTATAGACATTTACATCACGAGACATCATAAAATTATCTCAAAAGGATTGTTTCTACGCCAGTATAGATTTTCATGTTTAATGATTTCATTGGTTGATATCGTAAGGACGTAATCCAATCAAAATGTAAATTGATATACGCATACCTAATGTTTTCTTCATTTCTTCTTCCTCTAGCATGACGTACCACGTATTTCCCCAGCAACACTGATGCGTTGCTACGCGGCCGGTGCGATGACCTTTCTTTGCAACCTAATAGTTCAAAACATCAGGAGTACCTTTTCCATTTACCACGTGTAAACGCATTTCATATGTTTAATGCTATTAATCATACACATGATAACATATAAATTCTTTCTTCCATTAGTTTTATAAATAACATTTTGCAAAACCTTTACAGAAGATGTATGATATTGTCATGATTTCATACTAACCATATACTCAGTAACCTCGTGCGTGGATCCAAAAATATTTCCGGTTTGGGGAGGGGGATAAGGGTGGAGGGAAAATTGTGTTTTTTTTTTGGGGGGGGGGGCCTGGTTTTGTTACTTTTTTCATTTTCCTTGTGAATTATATTTGAAATTTTCCGGCTTCAAACCTCTATGAACATTGCAACATTTGGTGTAAATATACGGGAGAGCTTACTTGCATTCCTCCGTTGAATTCATCAGTGTCTAAAAGGGGGATCCACGCAGTAGGTATCAACACGTTGTACGATTGGTTGTCGAAGTATCCACTATCTAGAATTAAAATACATCTAGCATGAAATCTTAAATAAAAGGATCTTACTGAAATAAATGACCAGACTTTGAAATACAAAACCTAAAAAAAAAAATCCAATACAAATTCAGAAATGAACTTTAGTAGGAAACAAGAACATTGTATACAATATACGTAATTAAATCTCAATTTGTAATTATTTGCACTGGCAAGTGCTTTATGGACCTAATGAATAAAACGCGCACACACTTACACATGTACCCACGCATACACAAACACGCGCGTGATTTAATTTGATGTATTGGTGGTATCATGTCATATACTGAGTATATATTTATGATAAAATCAAACATTATCGAGGCAATTCTTTCAAGTTAAATATTAAAACATACTTCTTATGATTTCTTTCTTAACTAAATTCATGTTTGGAAAAAAATTAACGACAAAATTGACATATAAACAATGTATATACAAAGAACATGTACAGTGTAGCAAGTTTATTCCTTAATTATTCACCTTGATGCCAAGGAACAATAGTGGCATTGTTTTTTGGCGTTTTTGTTCTCAGATTCCATACAGGTGACGTAGCAATGTCGGGCCCAATCAGCTGCTCGATGACGTTTAATAACCTGTCATTTGCCCACAGATCTCGGAAAGCCTGGAATCAGAAAACCAACCCTTGAATTAGTCATCCGCAAGTTTCTTTTTTCATCTGATTAAAGGCAAAATTGTACTCATCAAGACGTCGCGACGAATTTTGCAAAATTGCGTTTCAAAAACTGATGTGAAACTTTGACGAATTGTCTATCATATTGATTCTATCATATATAATTTGCCAATGGGGATTAAGACTTCTAGTTATACAAAAGATTGGCGGTTGATCTTTATAAACTAAATTTGTCTCAAAAAGAACTTACAACAAATCTTTCAGGAATTCTTATTGAGGCAAATATGATATAATTTTTTCAAATATCAATCGGCAATTATAGATGTTCTCAGATAACATTTTAATGGCGCTAATAATGTTATGCGTTAGGCTTCTTTTGATATGTTTTGAGCTTTTTAAAAGTTAAATAATATCATTAGCACAATTTATAAGCTGGTTTGTCACTCTGTGTGGGCATATTAATGCATGGCGAGGTGTGAAACAAATGTTCTGATTTTAAGCGAAATTTCGCGGTAAATTTTATTGTTATACTTTCATGTTAAATACTGAAATCTGATTGGTTAAGACGCAGTTAATAATATTTACTATTACCCTCAGCGTTAGCAACGCACTTGGCAACGGGTAACATTAAAAAATGTTACATGCGCGAAAATTATGCGCGTACGGTTCGCTGTAGAATTCACGTTATTCCTATATAAAAGCAGTTAAATTTTCTTAAAAATTTTAAAAAAGACATTCAGTATAACAAAATAAATAGTGCCTGTTTGGGAGGATAACAGTTGAAATTGACACCCCTCGAAAACCATTGTCAACCTCCGCTTCGCGTCGGTTGACAATGGTTTTCTCGGGGTGTCAATTTCAACTGTTACCCTCCCAAACTGGCACTATTTATAAAATATCTACACCAACAGCAAAGAGTTAATAAATTTCGTCATTTTTCTTTTAGAATAGCGATTTAGTGAGTCAATATGTCCACTGTGTGTTCAAAATATGACAGTTCTAGTGAAGCATACTAATATTTCTTGAAAATAAAAGTTACATACTAAAGTGGATGATAATTATCATATCATCCATTTCAACAATAATAAATATCGTAGTAATTATACTTTCAATCGTTTGTTTAAACTCTTGTTTTATCATTTCAATGATTAAATCAAATGCCAGATATTACAAATCCTATCAAATCGCTGGATTCAGTACTCCCATACCAGATACTACAAACAGACCATTTCCTATGGAATGAATTTGGTTAAAATGTTCTTTTACCATTCACCAAAAAAAGTTCAATGTTGCTCAGTCGGTCCACACATAAATTAAATCAAATTAACATACACGGCTCAGTTTCAAAATACAGTATATAATTGTACCTGAGGCAGTTTACCCGTCTTGTGAAGTATGATGTTGGCCCCAGGAAACTCTGCCTCGATTTTTGTCAGCCGCTCAAAAAACCCGAGGTCCTTGTACAGCTCTGAATAAAAAAGTATGTACTTGAGAGAGAGAGAGAGAGAGAGAGAGAGAGAGAGAGAGAGAGAGAGAGAGAGAGAGAGAGAGAGAGAGAGAGAGAGAGAGAGATTCTTCAAGTGCTATGTCTAAAAAAGAATTACACCAGTTTAAAAAGAATGACATTTACCATAAATGTATATTTACATGTAATTGTGGCATAATTCTTTAAGCTAAGGAAGTTGTCATACAATATTTGCTTACTTTTAATTTTGCCAGCGTCGTACAGTTTCTTGGCCAGGTCATCCACTAAAGTGTTAATGGCTTCCCTGACTGGGTCCAGCTCTTTCTTTACGTCGAAGAAATCTTCTATCAAAATGTATCCCTGAAAACAAATCAAAATGTAAGGGACTGCGAGAAGATATTTTGTTAGAATGATAATTGGAAATTTTTTAAAAAAAATCTGAAAGTCATTGGGGTATCTCGTAGAAAAATGACTAGCTCCAGGGGATTTCGCGTTGAGTTCAGTTTGCGTTGAGTTAAAAAAAATGTACTTTTATGCATTTGAATGACCCTTGTCTAACATATTACTTTTTTTATTAATTACATTTATAGTTTATTACATCACCATATTTTCCAATGTCGTTATGTATGCATTTCAAATAAATTATATTCTTGATATTTTCTTTATTGGAAGTGATACTTAAAAAATAAAATATCACTTTTGGACAAATAATAAGCAATTTTGACACTGCATTTCGATATATCATTTCTTAGCCGTGACAAGCCAACTTACCATGATCTGAGGCTGAGGCTGTTTGGAGATGTTAATTAAGCGGGTAGCATACTGAGCTTTCTGCTGTTAGACAAACAAATAGTATATAATTATCTTGTCACTGGGGACAAGTTGGACTTGTTTCATTAGCACTATCTTCCTGTATCATTAATATAACTAAATTCAAAAGGACATTTTTTTTCCCCTAACGAAACCAACTCAATGGAATCCCACCGACTGATCTTCGTCTTCAAGTATTGGAGCTGTTTTTATTTTGTTAATTTCTTTTTCATTTCACCCGAAGTTCAGTTACATTTATCTAAATCTTTGTTTATTAGAATATTGTTTATTTGTTTTTTTAGTGTTGCGGCAGCTTTATGGGACATTAATAAGATTACGAGGAATCTTAAAAAATTAATAACTTTAAAACCAAGCGATAAACTCCGTTACTGTTACATGTAAATGCTGTGTTGGATAAAATGGTATGTTAAGATCTGCGCATGCACGAAAGAGTCATGTTTTCTATTTCCTCACCTTCATTTAATGGAGCACTAAACTAACCCGATCGTAGGCGTCGGAACCGGAAGGGGGGGGGGGGGCTTATTTTGCAAAGTTAGACATAACTATCAGGCACGTAGCAATAGGAAGGGTCAGCTCCCCCCCCCCCCCCTTTTTCTCGCAACAAACATAATTTTTCTTAAGGTGGTATGGGACATCTGTTGATATTAATGTGGATTTAAGTACATTATACATTATAATTGAAATACATTCACCGGTTTAGAATTTTCAAATTTTACAATATTTACCCCAAAAATAGCTTTTTAAAATATTTGGAGGGGTTAAAATTGTACAACCACAGCGGGGTTCGAACTCATGACTTACAGATTCATAGTAAACCCTCTAACCCACTGTGCTACGCTGTTAGGTGACAATATGGGAAAGAAACTACTTAAATAATTACTTTTGGTTTTATCGTCTATTTCGATAAACAATACGTCACAACATGGAAGCGTCCTATACCACCTTAAATTTGCATATAAAAAATTGAAGTATCACAAAGCTGCCCCCTACTTTTTTTTTTAAACGATGAAATGAAATTAAAGGAAATCAAGTTACATTAAGTACTGAATGACATAGAAGATTGAAGTTATATGTATACTACACCACCCCCCCCCCCAACACACACACCCACGGATTAGGAATTTCATGATTTTTGGGAGTTGCGTGTTCTTTTTTTTTGTATTTGATTTTTTTTTGTTTTTGGGTTTTTTTTTGGTTTTTTTTTTATAATGATCAAGATTTATGATGATAAGTTTACCCCCCCCCCCCCCTCCCACTTTCAATTTGCTTCCGACGCCACTGTGAATAATAATTCGTTAAAAAATATATTATGACATGTTTTATTGCATTCGGTTTACCTTTTTTTCTTCTTCTGGAAAACGTGGAGGTTATAATATATATTTCTACATGTAAATAAGATTAAAAAACACGTGCACAAGTATGACAGGGTCAACACTCAACATTATTAAAGACAACGATCAAGGGCCCCGCCAGTCTGATAATCAAAGTTGAGAGACCGCGATAATCATTTAAGTGTACATACACGCAGATAGGCGGCACGTTCTCAGTGCTTGAAGCCTAAATACAATTAATCCAGTCGCGTGATCTCAAAAATATGGTGGCATATCTCTGCCCCTTGTGTGCAAGTTTTTTTTCAATCAAATATGTCGACATGGAAGAAAAATATGTTGACATGCAAAATAATTATGTCAACATGCAACATAATTATGTTGACATGCAAGAAAATTACAATCAGAAAAGAATTATACAAAATCTCAAAAAATCTCAAATATCGCCCACATGTGACATCCAAGATACTAGATGCTACCTTTTTATGTCGACATGCAACTTATTTATGTTAACATGCAAGATAAATATGCTGACATGCAACTTCTTTATGTCGGCATGCAACTTATTTAAGTCGACATGCAACTTATTTATGTCGACATGCAACTTACTTATGTTGACATGCGAGACGAATATGTTGACATGCAACTTAGTCATGTTTACATGCGAGATAAATATGTTGACATGCAACTTATATAAGTTGTATGTTAACATAACTAAATTGCATGTCGACATAAATATGTTTCATGTCAACATATCTATCTTGCATGTTAACATAACAAAGTTGCAAGTCGACATAAATAAGTTGCATGTTGACATAAAGAAGTTGCATGTTGACATCAATAGGTAGCGTATCTAGCATCTTGGATGTCACATGTTGGCGATATTTAAGATTTTTTATAACTCTTATAACTTTTATAATTTGATTGCAGTTTTCTTGCATGTCAACATAGTTATGTTGCATGTTGACATAACTATCTTGCATGTCAACATATTTATCTTGCACGTCGACATAATTAATAGAAAAATAACTTGCACACAAGGGGCAGAGATATGCCACCATACAAAAAGTTTCATTGGTGTAATATGTAAGCGTTAACAGCGCGTCTATGTGTAATTGACAGTATAAGGTGCTTACAGTTTTGATATTGGGTGCTCAAATGCCATCACTGGTGATGACAATTCAAAGATATACATTCTAATGTCGATTTTCCGATAAAAATGTATGAAATTATAATCCTAACGTTAACCCGATCACAAATGTATGAATTTATAACCCAAACGTGTGACCGTACAGGTTTGTGACTGACGATACAGATTGGCATGTATAATGTCTTAGCTTCATTCAATATTTTTATAATTGTTATAACCGAAAGCTACTATTTATATTACATGTGCACAAGACGAAGTAATGTCATAATAGACGGTAGATATTTTTGACGAACCTCTTCAAAGAACTGCTTTACGAGATGTTCAGGAAGTTGCCCTGGTTTTTTCTCTTTGGGTTGGGCCGGCATTGCTTCCTTGTTGAAGCATTCTGGGTGACTTTCACTGGTCATTCCCGGATATTCAAATTCTGTCGAGTCCATCGTGGATGTCTCTAAGTTCTATCTCTCTCTCTCTAGTTACCGACGCCAACTGCCAGCTGTTCCAAGGGAAGACAACTCTAAATTTCACGAGTTTTATAGGTCAAGGTGAATGTTCAGATTTCCAGGCACGTACCAGGATGGGGAGGGTAGACTAATCTAAAGAATCTTGAAAATAAGGGGGGACATTTTCCCTAAATAAAAAATAATGCATGAAAATCCTAATCAGTGTGTTTATGTGTGTGTATCACTATGTGTGTTTGGGGAGGGGGGGGGGGGGGGGTATGCGTAGTATACATATACGTGTATATAGTACCTGTAACTTTTATTTTAACTCTTACAGATGTAGATTTTTATATTTTTACTTTCACATGCTCTCAAATTAGTGGGACCAAGTACATCATAATTCACTTTTTTATTACAAAATGTACAATGTACAGCAAAATTCATTTTACAAATACGTGTATTATAAACATACATGTATAATTATTTGGGTTTTTTTTTCCTAAAAAAAAAATGTACGGCTTAAAAAACCCCAACCTGGACTTAAAACTCAATATGACGCTCTCGTCTTTTCTGATTATATATCAAGAATTTAAAGCCTGTGTTGTATAGCAGTTTTTCTCCCATTGTACATGTAGCCCCAACGCCCAACAAGAAAAAGAGGCTATTTTATAGTAGCCACCACCCCACCAGATGTGGTTAACTTGGTTATAAAATGGAGAAATTACAATGTGTAGCCAGCTTTCCGTGAAAGGAAATCACCTATATTGTACATAGCCATTTTCCCGGGATGGGTGGGTTGGGGTGTGAATACTTATATAGTCACTTTTAAATGGGGGATGGCACACAGCGCCGGCTTATCAATAGATGTGCTATTACATGCAATTCTTTACATGTGTACATGTAATTAATAATTGTCATACATTTAGAACATCATGCAAACGTGGTCATTAAATGGGGCTATTATTACTATGCCGCCTAATAATGTCAGTGTATGTACATGTAAGTGCGTTAGTGTCGTAACCCGTCTCGGATGCTGTTTCAAATACATAATTGGTATAATTAATAGGTATGATAGGCAAATTAAATGCATTAAGAGTACTGCATGGATTGTCATTAGCATTTTTAATCTACCCTCTTTTTTTTACATCAAAATTAAGAAAATTTGGCATTTACCCTGGTAAATATATACAAAATATATATATATTTTACATATAAAATGATAAGCTAATAATGTCATGTTGAACATCATAATACATATCGAACTGGTTATTTACTTATCATCCATCCTCTTTCATAAACTTGTATTTTACATTTATAATTGATGGACATTTGTATCTCACACCCTTAAAATGAGGTATTCAAAGAAATCTATCATAAAGTCATCTGGGCTTTATTGGATTTGATCACGCTCCGACCAAAATTATTACCTCATGATACTCAGAGAGTGATTCGTTATTTCTTCCATAATTTTGAGCAGTTATACGAATAAAATTTGAATATTACGTATGCAAACCCCGCAAACAACAAAACGTCATTTGAATTTGACTGTATTGTATAAAAATTCTACTCGTACATGTCGTGTTATTACAGACAAAGACACTGGAAAATGTATATATTTACATTTATCAAAAGAATCTTCACGGATATTCTTTAAAATTTCCGAGGGAAAAAAATTCTCTGTGGGATTTTAACTAAAACTTTCCACAGATTAAAATCAGGCACATCGTTTATTGCATATGATGTGAAGCTCATTCAAGCCCCTTTTTTAGATTTCAAATCTTTAGATAAAAAACAGTCTGTACAGAAACGCGCCAAAGAGCGTTTTCTCCTGGAACTCGAGTTTTCACTCTAGATACCAACTTCTTGATGCGCACGCACAAATTAAGACGAAAAGAAATCAAAGTACTCATAGTACTGAAAAGCGCTAACCCAGCCTCTGAATGTATATTAAGGATAAACAGTGTATGTATATAACATTTCAGCTTCTGTATTGCCACTATACTGTATTTCCTCATCACTGCGTGACACTCCCTGCAATGATTTTATGCAAGTCCCGTACATTAAATTTCCAATAGCCCGTACGATTCACAATAGCCCTTGCAGTTATGTGCATAAACCCCTGAAACTGGTTCCCTAACCAGTTTAAATGATATATACTTCTGCTCATAGGGGGCGGTTATTCGATGCACCGGAAGTAGAAGTCTAACGACAATAAAGCGCTCGGCTATGCTTAGCGCTTTAAAAATCACTCCATGTACTCTCCAAAATGGAGGTTGTCAATAACATTATGCACCGTAAACTAGAAATTTAAAATTTGGAATGAAAATGAGATGCATAGGTACTTTTCCATGAAATTTTCCTTAAAAAACAACAAAAAATTATATATTACTTCTTGCAATATAATATTTGAAAGTTGTTTTCCCCTTTTTTATATTTAAAGAAAGAAACATCAGATATCGGTAATAAACGTAACTTCAATCATTAAAATAAAAAAAAATTGTAGGTTTAAACTAAAATTAATTTTGACAATTTTTAATTTTATAGAATCAATAAGTTTTTAAATCGGACATAGACACATCATACATTACTTGGTATCTGTACAATGTTTTTGAAAGATTTTTATATGGAATTCGTTGTAAAACAAACAAATGATAAAGTATAAAATTTGTGTTTCAATTTATTCTTTAACTATGCACAGCATATGTGTTTATTTTATAATCACATATGTACTCATCGATATATTACGTAAATTTAAAATCTTGAAGGCGTCTGACGCATCCGTGTCCGCCATGTTGGAGAGTCCTTACCCTATTAGATCGAGAGTCGGACTCGACGTAAACTCGGGTTTAAACTCTCGCTGTTTATCTCAAAAACTCGCAACTAGATACCGTACTCGAGTTCCAAAAGAAAACGCGCAAAGAAATCGTTACTCCATTATGTAGAACAAGCAGCAATTCACTAAATGTAGTACATGTATAGGTTACGTAAGCATTTAGGATCGTAAGCGAATATCGCACGCGAAGAGAAAATGATGTCATATTTGTTCACAAGTTGACTTATTAGCAAACAAGATGAGATGATGATCATAAAAAGATCTATAGCCATTGACATGCATCCAACAGTCTCTGAATGGAGTGAGCGCGTTAATTGCTTGTGAGAAAACCTGACATGATAATTTGCCCGCGTGATCCATTGATTTCAAAGTTTATTGGGTTTTTTTTTCTGAAATATATCTTAACATGCACGCTCAAAAACTTTGATCCTTAATTTTACTCGAACTCAATACAATCACAGAAGACAAATTAAATTAATAGAACCATTTTACCGAGACCTTAGACTTTCGGTAGGACGTAGCTATCTAGAACCATTGTAACAAGACCTTTGACTTTCGGTAGGATGTAACCATCTTTTTCTTGCTTCAAAACAAGTTAAATATGACGCTGGTTTCAAGTGAAATATACACAAATTGCATAGTCTTAGCTCAAAAGCCAGACAAATCTTGTTGATTTCAAATAGTCATCATGATGACTGAAAAGCCAGCAATGAAACAGACTGACCAACGTCACATTGCTCTATGAAACAACTACCTAATGTCCAAGCTCTTGTTGAAATGGTTCTAATAAACGTGTTCTTGGTCAATTTTTTGCAAAACTACTTAGTTTTGAAAGGTTTCATAATACGTATCATTCGCTTACATTTACATTCAGTGTATATTTCTCCTAATGTTTGCATGGGAAACGTTTGACGTTCAATTTCCTATGAAAACACTTCAGCGCATGTATATATTACGTTATCGCTTGTTTTGCATGTTTAAAGTTGCAAGATTATATGAAACGTTCAAACTTACATAACCAATTTAATTCGACTTATGAACAATAATCGTTTAATCATTATGGGCATAAAACCCCCAAAACAAAACAAAAATGTAAATGCATCATGGACATGTTTAGAAAAGGGAACCGTTTGATTTCGTCCCCCGAATGTAAGAGTTTATTCAACCCGCATGTTATGCATCGATTGTAAACAAAACAAACTTCAGAATTAAAAAGTGATGAAAAGGTGAATGTCATAGTTTCCTTACATTTCATTCCCTCGACTTATAAAGTCGGGGAGGGGGGTCATCCAAATTCAAATTTTCTATATTAAGATTTAAGAAAAGTTTCTTGTTCCGAAAAACAAAAGGGAGGGGGGTGGGCTAGTTCTCCAAATTTCAGGCACGTAGCATCGGTGGGGGGGGGGGGGGCAGGGGGAAAAAAGGTTTTTCTTTTATTTACATACAAAAAATTGAATTAACATGGAGTTGCCCCCCTCTTTTATGGGGCCATGTAAAAAATTGAATTGAAAGTAAGGAAACAGACAGTGAATTTGAAGTTAAAGGTATATCATTTTTGGTGTGAGGCATCTCTATGGTAGGAGGAATTTAAATTGTGAAATTCATGGCTCTACCCTCCCCAGGGCACCACAGGTGGGGCCAAATATGCAAAAAAGCCAAATTTTCAAAAATCTTCTTCTCTACTCCCACACATGGGTATAGTCCACTAATGCATTTTCCATAGGCGGTAATGTTAACGTTATGGTTCATAGCTCCGGCCCTAATTTTCGTTCAGCAACGAGGGACCTCTTGAATGAAAGCTCATCAAATTGTCTCTTTCCTGTTAAAATTTCGTGGTGTGAAGTCAGATTCGTTTTCCGGCAAAATGCGTCTATATTGGAAAAACTCTGAAAATGAAAGTAAAAGTAGGGAATTTTTCAGTTTTGGAAAGGGTGTACATCAAACAATTTCAATTCTTTTCTTCAAATGATAATTCAATTTTGACACTTGTTTTTAAAATTGCAAATCCTCTTTTCTGACTTGTGTCAAGCATTCTGATTTAAAATGTCCCAATAAATGTATATACACTCTGCAAGTATAGGGACTATTTTGCTTAAAGGCACTACTTTGTTGTCCTACCGATTCTAAAAATAGTTAGAGGGATATACCCACATGTGAGGAAAAAAATTGGTTGCATGTTTATGATGTCCATGAAGACCTCTACCAAAATTGTGAAATTCATGACACCTGTGTCAGGGGTTCACACTCTAGGGTGGGGCCAATATGGCCATATAGTAAAATGTATTAAATCTTTGAAAACCTTCTTCTCTACTCCCATATGTATTTGTTAAAAATTAAATGCATGATTATAATGTCCTTGAAGCCCTCTACCAAAATTGTGTAATTCATGACCCCTGTGTCAGGGGTTCGGGCTATAGGTTGGGGCCAATATGGCCAAACAGTAAACATGTATTAAATCTTAAAAAATCCCTTACATGTGGGCAAAAAAACTGAATACATGGTTATGATGTCCACTAACTCCTCTACCAAAATTGTGAAATTCATGGCCCCTGGGTCAGGGGTTCAGGACATGGGGGGGGGGCAATATGGCAATATAGTGTTAATGCATATAATGTTTAAAAATATTCTTCTCTATTCTCACACACTCACACATCTGTATGAAAAACTGACTTCATAATTATGTTTGCCAGGAAGTCCTCTACTAAGATTTTAAAATTTCATGTCCCCTGAAGTATGGGTTTTAACTCTAGGGCAGGGTCAAAATGGATGTATAGGTGTTAATGCATATAATGTTTAAAAATTATCTTTTTTACTCCTACACGCGTGAAAGAAAAACTGAATTAATGATTTTGTAGACCAGATCTTTAAGTTTTTCGCCAAAATTATAGGTTTCATTGTTCTTTTTGAAAGATTTCAGGCAGGGAGGTGGTCGTCATTACAAATTTATATTTTTTCTACTCCAGAATGTAACCTAATTAAATGCATATATATATGAGACTCCTCGACAAGTTTGTGTCTGGGTTATATGCTACTCGGTGGCCGTTAAGGCATATTGGCCTCTTGTTTAGCCTGTCAAGATTTTTTGGATAAACCTGCCCCACCCCTTTTTTTAAACGATGCTGCGTGCCTGAAATTTAAACTTTCGACATGTAAATTTAAGAAACATTTTTCCATCGAGAATTAGTGATGGACCAACCCAACGCCCTCTTGTCCCCTCCTCTCTCTCCCCTCATCGATGCTTCATCCTTGGACTGAGGTCTTTTATGTCTGATCTTGCCGTTAGACTGTGAACTCCGCCTTCCTTTTTGGCGTGTCTTGTCAGATCACGTTTGCTGTATTTAAAGATGTTTCTCGCGAACAAACGGCTTCAGTATCTCTGTCAACATGCGGGGGATAACAGCATCTTGGATGGTCTTCGTCATCGTAGCGTTTGTAGCTACCTTTGGTAAGTATCCTGTTTATCAAACCTTGAGATATTATTTTTAATTGTCACATTGGATATCTATATCTTGGAATTCATTGAAACGAAATTTTGCTCATGATCAAGTTCAGATGATTAATTTTAAACAGTTTCCTGTTTGATTTCTTGCCTACATTATTGCGTAATATTACTTATTCGTTCAACTCCCTCTCGACTCTGGTATGATTAACAATAGAATTAACACCCATTTAATCAGATTTAAAAATATGATATAAGATTCGTAATAGCAATTTTTGAAATAGTAATTATTGGAATAAATGCCACGTGGGAAGCACAATGAAGTTGGCCAATACTAGTATCAAAAGACATCGGAAAAATAAATTCTGATACCGGGATGATATTTAATTCAAAAGTCCGTTTCCTTCTTAAAATATCAACACATTTAGTCTGCTTCTCTTGATATTTGATTTAATATAATGACAACAAGCACACATGTAGCTTCAAATTTCCGATTTAATGACCAATGGTTGCTAGTATCTCCGCTGGTTTTTTTGTTTTGTTTTTTTTTTTTGTGTACACAAGGCCATAGGTACTTAAATATAAGATTGACATAAAAGTCTTTTTTAGTTACGGAAGTGCTATTCAAAATCCAATCAGCTAGTAAATAAAGCACTTGAAGGAAATGCTTATAAAAGAATACATCAGTGATGAACAGGGCGAATTTATCGTCTTTTTCATTTTTAAACTTATTATTGTTTGACAGAATAAAATGTGTTGAAATCAAATCAAAAATATGGACATATTGTTCTCACATTCCAAAATTTCATTTTAGACATTTTGTTTGAACTTCATGATAAATAAAAAAAAAAAATCAAAACAGATAATGGTACACTGACCGTAGAAAGTTTCTTAAGTTAATTGTAAATATTCTAACTACATGTACCCTAATTTTTTTTTATTAAAATTAGGTAGACGGTAATAGGAAAAGGTCTGGTATGATACTTGCCGTGAAAAAAAAATTCATAAATGTAGTCTCAGTGCCAGAATTATTAATCTATTTTTAAGTTTGGGGGTTTTAAGATTTAAAAAAAAGAGTGGAATGTGTTTGTTATCAGAACTTTGAAAGTCATTGTCATTTAAAGAATAATCAATAAACAATAAACACCCATACATAGACCATTTCCTGCTTCCCGGTTTTTTCTTTCTTTTTTTAAGCATTAGAACATGTACTTTCCATTCCTGTCATATAATTACTTCAAAAGATAAATGTATACAATTTAAAACGTTAACATTTTGTTATTTACCAGTACGGATGATTCAATAACCCGGAAGAATGTTCTCAGAATAATAATTGACGAGACGATAATTAACACGCGGGGTATCTTTCTTTTCCAGAATCATATGGTTCTGCGTGTGTGGAACAGAAACCGTGTGTAAATCGATGTCCTTTTCGATACCAACACGACAGCAATGGTTGCAACACCTGTAAATGTAAGTACAAAGGAAAACTGAGGACTGTCCAATCACTGTGCTCATACTATATTCTCTCCTAACAAACATAATTATACATATGATTATTAGTTTGGTTTTTAATAAAGGAATGTAAATAAGCCTTGCTAGTTTGAAAATAATGAAAAACAGCCAAGATCAAATCTCTGTGGGAAGCAATGCGGCTAATCCTTTTTAAATTGTAGTTTTGCTTACGACTGTGAATTATCAAGGGGTGTTTTCATTGCAGTACATTAAAAACAACCGTTAATTTAATTTTTTTTTATCATAAATTATTTTTTCCTGCAGGTTGCCCGGTGTTAAGGTGTCCGTTTTGCTGGCGTGGTTACATCATCGCCAAGAACGACAATCAGTGTCTGTCTTGTCATTGTAAATGGGGACTCTGAACGTTTCTTTCTGTCCCTATAGATTATGTCATCTACTTCAACTTATTGTCAAATTATGTACATGTATATTATTCCCGGCTTGATCTCGATCTCCTAACAAGAATGTTCTTTTTACGTTGTCATTTATATGGGTTTTTTTGTGTCTGTGTACTAATATCATATAGATTCATTGCTGTAAAATTACTCAAGAACACAATTTTTAACGACGTTATTATTTACTTATTTAGTTTTGTCTCCAATGAAATTGTTTCATGAGAACAATCACTATCATTATTCTTTGTGTTCACAATCTCAGACGAATTAGCTTCTAACTTGTAGCAAACATAACATGCGCATATTTTTACCAGCATTCAAAATACAACTTAATTGTTTTAATCAATTAAGACATATAATAAATGTTAATTTTTCATTGGTTGTGTCTTGTTTTTGTATAGAAAATGCCGAGAAAAGAAATTAATTATTCTTATTGGTTCCAACATCCACGGATCTTAAATCAGTAAAATATTATTACCCCCTCCACCATCATCTTTATTTATTGAAAATTAAAATCTAAACTAACTAACACTTGAAACGTGTTTAAAATGCATAATGCTCTATTTAGATAAGCAATTCATTTGTCTTTTTAAACTTATTCTAAAAACAGCGTTTTTCGACTTACTCTTAAATAGGAGAGAAATGCGAGATTTTTTTAAAAGCTTAATACAGAGTCAAAAAAAATTTTCATTTTCTATGAAATATACAACATTGGAATATCTTCATTAGAAGAGAGTGAGTGTCGGCCTCAGTTTTTTTTTTACTTTAAACAAATCTGAATTTGGGAAGGAAGTAGTGCCCCAAATAATTGTGAGATAACTAACATGCACAGGTGCTTATATACTAAGCTCATCCTGTTAGGAATAACTGGTATATCAAATATCAATTAATCCACATATTTGTCTACAGGTCACATGTCTGTAATGTCATTATGCAAATAATCTCCCTGTCACTCGACGCCAATCGATAACGCTAGGCAGTGCAAAAACGGCACCAAAACGTACTCCTTTAATATTTCGTTTATAAAAGTCATATCACCATTGTGGGAGGATTTCTTAAAAATCTTAATAAACGTGAATTGTTCGTATATAAGCATAAAGGTTTAAGTTTCACATTCTCGTTACAATATACAGCTCAAGTACTAGTACTCCATTGATATAATTGGATGGTACAAAAATAGGCCATGCCTGCTGTCCGATCCTATTTCATTTTGAAATAAAATATTGTTTAAACTATTATAATTGGATAATCTATCAGATTTGTCACGTGATGTTCACTTATACAGCTTATCATACCGAGAAGTTTTGGTTCTGGTTTCTAACATTGCCAAGTCAACGAAAAATACAGCGCACATGCGTAGTAATGCTGGCACTTGGGTCATCCGAGACTGATAATCATTTACTTCAAATGAAACCATTATTTATAGAAAATAATGATGAAACATTTTGACTCTATAAGCTACAATTTATTTCTAAAAATCGCTTTTTTGACTGACATTTTTAAAGATGAGCAACTCTTTCCTCGACGTCTGTTTGGCTCGCCTTAAGAAGCTCCAGTGTTCTGTTGTGTCATATTTTTTTGTAAAACTTAATATTCTTTGAAATTTGTGCAAGATAGTCTTGAATATCCTAAATGAATATCGTCACCGACAAGTAATTTAAATTAAAGTTAAGCTCAAGATAATTTCAAAGCTTAATTTTTCCCTTAATTTTCAAAGTCTAATATACATTTTATCATTGCTTAGGGGAAATAACTCTTATTTCTGATTTTTCTTTCAGATGTATGTCTAAATATTATAAATTTTCTTATACCAACAATTATTTTAACATATGCTTGTAAGTTAGTTTTCTGACACAGTTGACAATTAAATCAAACCAGATGAACAAGTTTCTTGCAACTTAAATTATACTTTTAAACAAAAAAGTACGATTTTCTGATGCTAAAATGTGCTGCAGTTTATGTTTAACTGAAAACATAAATGTATGACGAAAGATTTTCCTGGTATTTCATTTCATTATTGATGAAATTGAAATCAGTTCTTTTTTCAATTTCTGCATAAGTCGAAAAACGCTATTCTTAAAACAAACTCAAACAGACGAATATGTAACATTATTGATATACATATAAAACATAAATACGCATTTTGTGCGAATTTGCCTTAAATTAAAAAAAAATTCATAGGAATAAACACGAGAAAGGAGTATCAATGCCCCAAATGCCTATGATCAGTATATTGCTTTAGCAGTATGAAGTAAGAAATCATTCATCACAAATACACGAGTTGCTACTCAAAGAGACAGTACGGCGCATCTTATCAAAAACCGACTTGAAAAATTTTTCCGATCGGGTTCGGTATTTTTGTACTACTCATGAATGTATAAACTTTCAGAAAATTACAAAGTTCTCCATGAAATAAATCTAATTATTTCATTAAAATTAATAATTATACGTATAACCTATTACATATTTACATCGCAACATGTTACTGGGTTCAGCCTTCTACACTATTACGCATGCGTATTTAGTGTACACAAAACACATGCGGGGCTCGCGAAGATTCTCCTGGACATGTTTGTTGATAAAAATTTGTCTTTTCTGCTTCTCCCAGGTAATAATTGTTCAAAGTTTTTAAAATAACCACAATTATTATTTTGTAAGCATGTATTTTGCGTGTTTATCATAGGAGTTGCTACAACGTAAATTTATTTTTGTAAATTAATGAGGCCCCTTGTGGGGTTATTTGACATATTGATGTCTGTTCATTTTCAAATGAACCAAAATTGGTAAACCATTAATATATTATCGAGAAAGTGACGATGTGTTCCGTGTTAGAGAGTCCCTGTAACCTCGTATACCATGATGACCGTAGTCGGATGAAGATCTTGTAGTTTTCAGCACGTGTCAATTACTGTCAATCAAAGTCCACGTGGTACAAATAAACGATAAAAGGTTATTCCGGTTTGTACGACCCTTGAATTTCCGGAGCTCATAATTACGTTAATTAGGTATATAAAAGAGATTTTTATGTATTTCAACTATTACAATCAACGTTATTTCTTATTCCCTAACGATACAATATGTAAATCTGAAGTTATTCACACATGTGTTTTCAGCTGTACTGTCTCTTTAATGAACTGAGCACAGTACATGCACATGTATTACGTTAAAAGGCAAGAAAAACATACGAAAGAAATACACTGTATGTATCATGATAATTATTCATACGTATTCATACGTAAAAATTGATTTATTTAAACTGGCTCGACGAGGGTTCAGTTTTGTCAGTAGATATGCTACATGTATAACGCACTTAGAAATATTACGCACTTTGAAAACAAATCAAAGTGCGTTAGATTTAGGATCAAGTCAACTCACTTTGAGTAAAATTCATTTTTTTCACAGTGCATAAATATAGTCGATATTTACGCACTATGAAAAAAATATTGTACAGGGTCCAGTCGAAATTGTTAAGACCCTCAAATACTATAAATAATTGTTTTAACCTAGTTTACAAAATTCAGTAGATACATGTATATATTTAAATTATTTAATAAATTAAAAAAAGAAAAGAAAAAACAACATAGAAATCCAACAGGTTCATTTTCATCAGTATTGAGCAGGACCTGTAAAAAAAAAAAAGAATAAATATAGATAAATAAAATTATAATGATTGTCTTGTAAAAAATAATAAATAAATAATTATATAAAATAAAGACTCTCCAGATAAGTAGTTCTTCAAAATGGCGATATTTTCCAATAAGTCAAAATATGAAGATCACAACATTTATACATGTAGAGCTCTATTATCATAAAAAATAATGTGTCTTAAGGTAGTCAATGTATAACGACCACATTTTGTACCAATTAAATGAATGGTCCGATATTCTTAATAACATTTTGAAGCTGTTATCAAATACTCCGACAAAGGAATTTTCAAAATTTTGATTATTGCCCAATAAACTGTACCTTGAATTTTACATTGAACTTCAAGGACAACGCATTCTTTAATTTAGATATTGTAAAAAGTAACTTGAAATTCATACAAATCTCTTGGAGAGTATTTGCTTAACAAACTTTTTCTTTATCAAAATAGGAAATAAAATGAATCATTTACCGCAGATATTTTGAAAAAAATTAAAATTTTCTTATTTCCATCATGGAAAGACATCTCCTCAAACAATTTCAAGATACAAAACGACGGGCTACTTGTATGATGTCATTCATGTGAATTTGGTTCATTTCACTTTCATTGTTATCTAACAATACCTATTCAAATAATTCAAAATGATTCAATATTGTTCAATATCTCTTCATTATACACTGAATACGTTAACCGATAATTCTAGGCGCATAGCCTCTCTTACCATCATTGATTTTCCTTATTCCTGCAAACATTCACCGTCTGACACAACGATGACACCCCTGTTATCAAAAAACATGTGTTATATACATTGCATAATTACATACATGTAAACATTGCAATGACTCTCTGATATATATATATATATATAGAGAGAGAGAGAGAGAGAGAGAGAGAGAGAGAGAGAGAGAGAGAGAGAGTCATTGCAAATTTTATAAAAAAAATTGCATTCCACCTATCCTATCACGAATAGATAGGTCAAATCTTTAATTTTGTCTTGTTGTCTTGTCCGATCTCTATGTCGACTGGTTAGTTATCACGATGAATGATATGGCAAGTAGATGAGAGTAACGCCAAATTAGCATGTGTTGAATAAGGAATAACTGCTAGATTTTGTGAGTTTATGACTAAGATAACTCGGTTATACAAGGTATCGTTTCAAAGTTGCACTGGTTTGATTTTTAAGATGAAAATAAGCAAAATAAAATGGACATTCTATCAATGGACCAGATGACGTCACACTTACAGACAGTCAGCGTCACATTGTGTTCCGTACGTCTTGCCGTCTCCGCCACAGACCGGTTTGTACTGGTGAGGGCAGTTACAAGAGTTCGGACATTCTCCTTTGGAAAAGATTTTGACGCCCCTGGGAAAAAGAATATCACCATGAATTTTCAAATAAAATGTGGCATGATTCCTTATTTTATAAAAACAACTCAAAGTATTGTTGAATAATAAGTCTATAAGCATAGGTCAATGTTCAGTTATGTAGATTCAATACATTAATTTTTAGGTTATAATTTCGGCTAAATAAATCTTCATTTTTTTTGATAGACAGTTTCTTACGCCAAAGACATTTGGCGAGACAAAAGAGCCAACACAACTTACGCGCATTCAGCATAGCAAGTGTTGTCATACGTCTCTCCATCGGCCCCACACACGGGGCTGTACTTGTAAGAACACTTGCAGGACTTTCTGCAGGCTCCGGTGTGTTGAACTATGACTCTCCTATACAGAACAACGTGATAAACTATGGTTACTTTACCTTCATTCCATTAAATGGAAATAGTTTCCAAAAATACCCAACCGTTTGAATTGTGAATGTTTAATCATATAATATATTTTATTAACAACAGTAATTATTTCGGTTTTATTTTAACATCTTTATCATTGTTTAATTAACTTTGTCTTTCTCTTTAATTACAATAAAATATATTACATTATTATCATTTACACGTACTACTTATTATTTAAAAGGCTAACAAATCATGTTTAATAAGCTGAAAAACAAAATGGATGATTTAATGCAGAAAATTATTACCAAACATGCAGAAAGAGTATATTAAAAATATTGTAAATGTCACCAGAAAGAGCAACAAACTCCATGCAAGCATAAGAAAACTCAAAACTATACATGAAACTCAATCTTTTACACTTTTAAACTAAAAAGAATCAGTATTTGATCGAATATCTTAAAATATACATGTACATCTTTCTCAGGTTACAGGTAGAAAAGGAAAGAACAGTTACTACAAGTCATGCAGAAGACTTAAGTTTCTTAGAATGCTTTGGAATCCGACTTACCGACCGGTGTCTTGTTCTCTTTAATTTTATTCGGTTTCAAAAGGTCATTTCAGCATATTGTAGAATTGAAATTATAAATTATCATAAGGATAGAAAAGTGTATTTGTTAAATTGAATCTCAACTGCTTCGATGTATTTTGTTATCATGCCACTGTCGTTTCAACTTTACGATAAAACTATACTCTGTCCCAAGATATCATTGATTCACATTTTACTTAATTACTCGATATATTTATACAAACGATGTTCATTCAAAAGTGTAACAAAAAATTCCAAGATTTCTCAGTTGAAACCCCCGGTAGCTTATCAGGTCTCGATACACGGCTAAAAAATGAGTGATGACTACGGGGATTTTGTATTGTAGCAAGCTCGGATGATAACGTCGAAAAATTGCACGAGGTATTCCGAGTGACCTCCAAATGAAGAAGATGTGTAATCTTCCCCCATTATTAATCTCCGTTAGAACCTGAGATTTTTTTCGAGTGAAAAATGATAAGGTGTCAATGAAGATATTTTACCTTACATCGAGTTTAATTTCACTTTATTCACAGGTATGTATATTGTTTTTTTTATTAAAAATCGTCCAAATGTGCTGCATATATATATTTAGGAACAGACTATACATGTAGTATCTTTTAATGTCATGTACAATTTATTTCTCATTAACCTAAATTGTAATGGACCCTAGCATCCAAAGAAGTACAAACAAAGATCAAGCCAGCTAATGGCGTGCCTACACATACATGTGTTTACCATTTTCAATTTGAATGGAAACATAGACTCGAGACTGAAAGTAATTTTCACTTGAAACTTGCAAAGCAATAACCGTGGATTTGGTAAATTAGTATAATCTAATAAATTATATTTTGATATATATAAGTTTATCCATGAAATATCATACTCTACTGTACGATCGTTCAATAATAGTTCTCGTTTGTGTGTATTTTTGTACATGTAAACCAGTTAACTTAAAGGTTGTGGTAAATTCCAAACTTATATATCATTACTAGAATAAGAACGTCTATGAGTTGTACTAACAGAAGAGTAATAGAATCATTCATTATTACGAGTGTAGGATAGTAAAATTCCACTGAGGGGACAAGATTCACGGTCTAGGACGAGGCTCTGCCGAGTCCTAGACGGTGAATCTTGGCCCCGAGGTGGAATTTCACTATCCCACGCGAGTATGTAATGAATGATTATTTTTCTCGCATTATTCTACATAAAAACTGATGTTTGACAACTTTCTATTTTGACGTTTAAAAGTGTACTTTCGGTTTATCCCGCCGCGCACTACAAATAGTGCAAGTGAAGACGAGATCATACGACAATATTTTCAATGAAAATATGATTGAATTGTAGTCATCTAAACAAAATAATGACTTATAGATGAGCTAATTCCATCATTTATCATTTTCTTGCAGCATACGATTTTTGTTTACATTTAAGAGCGGTGTAGTAATACTCAGTGTAAGACAGAAAAGTTTCACACTGCTGTCTCACACTGGACAAACCGATCTCACACCAGTGATTATGCGAGAACAATAGATCTAGATCTATTTAGTACACGTAGCATTAGCAGAAGGATTCGAAGTTGAATATGTAGTAGTAGTACTTATATGTATGTTTAAAATTTTTAACACGATTTCAAAGATTTTTGATTTTTTTTTCTACGCTCCAGGAGCAAATCTTCGATACTTTTTGTGTTTGAAGATTTCGGATAAACAAAAATGAACAAAAATAAAATTCTGTGACAAATTGCAACTTACGCACAGTCAGCCTCGCATTCGTTACTGTAGGTTTTGTCGTCTGATCCACAAACTGGTTCATAGTTTTCGGGACACGTGCACTTAGTGTGGCACGGGCCAGTATGTACTACTGACACACGACTGTAAATAGAAAATTCATATATCGTTATAGTATCCAGAAACGTACTTTTGTTTTGTACGGACCAGTTATGTTTTATTGTAAATTGTGAGTCAAATATCGCCAAAGTACACAAAGACATGCTTTGGTGTAGAAAGGGTTATAATGTATTATAATTTATGACACACTACTGTAAATGAATTATTTAAAATCTTATATCACTATAGTATAAAGTTTTTAAACGGACTGTAGTGAACTTTTAAGTGTTAAAATTGTTACAGCATACCTCATTTAAAAAGTAAAACAAGAATCTTGCTTGGCAAATAAGGTGCTAGTAATCATCTGTGTCCCAAGAAATGGGCATTTTGACAACCCCTAACGATGGCTTGCTATGCTCTTTTTGATTTATGATCTTCAAATTTTTTATGTTCAGTTGCAGACCTTGTTATTATAGTATGGGTCCATCAGTTCCAAATGTTAAGAATACTGTTTTTCTCAGAAGGCAAAATCAATCCAGGCAGGAAATTCGAATGTGTATTTACGGTAGTAATAATTTTGATTTATTATTTTTCATTGAAAATAAAAGGGTAAATGGCCATTTTGCCATGCCAATGGTCGCTAATTATGTCGCAACAAGATCCATCAAAATTGAACCAGCAGCTATTAATTGATTGATTATTTTAATTGAAAATATATGGGTAAATGACCTCAAAAATATAAATGAGATATAATATAATGATATTGACCTTTTAAAACATCAATAATGTGATGTTTTCCAACCAGTGTGTTTGAGCGAAAAACAATAAAAGTAAAATTTGGCCATATCTTTTTTTCTTGAATGTAAATTAACAAATGACTTTGAATATCTTATTCGAAAAGTTAGAGCTATCATATCATTATTTTTTCATCATTTTTACTTGGATTAGGAACAATATTTGTCTTAAGAAACTTTACAATAATCTGTTCCATTCTTTTCTTTTTGTTATCTCAAGCAAAGAGTAAACGGAATCCCTAACCATTACCAAATTATTAAATATTTGAAATGTATATATTAACGCTATTTCAATGTTTTAATTAGTGAAAGATTTAGGCGTTGTATTTTTACATCAAACACCGATGGAACATACGTTTTGTTGGTTTTAATATTTACGAATAATTTGGATGCATGGCATATCATTGTCAGAAACCCACGGCAAGTCTTACATAACCCCCGAGTGACGATTGGCCAACTGGCTGAACATTTATCGTTCTAACGAATATTTATCATTCTGCTCCCACCAATGAGTATCTTTGGAGGCTTGAAAACAAAGATATTTTCTGTACAAAATCATTTGCTTCAATAAGCATGCATACGTGGTTGATGGGATTTTTTTCTCAAAAGTGTGAAGGAGGCAAAGACGATCGGATCGAGTAAGATTAATATTCATGAGAAAGGAAAAAATATTCAGCAAGTTTGATCTAATCGGCAAGTGTTTGCAATCTTGTTCTTGGGTTTATGATGATGGTTTGTTTTCAGACAGATTAATGCATTTATATATGCAACAGATGAAAGTTCTTCAAAATCATTTGAGCATGTGCTACATTAAAAGATAACAAGCAGATAATTATAAATTTGTTACATATTTATGACAATTTATTACTTTGTGATGTTACTGAATTTGAAAAACATGTTTATTTCTTAGTTATGAAAATAAATTGTTGGGAAAGATGTATCAACTACAAAATTGCGACTGAAATGTACATGGATGTTCTATTATTTATTTTGTATTATATACATGTTCTTTGTTATAACACGTCACTGTACTAAATCTTTACTTAATACTTACTTACCTTAAAACTAAAATATAGAGTTGTTAAAGTTTAGTATATAGTTCTGTTGTAATTGACTTAGAATTGAGATTATCATTAACATAATACTGAATGTCTTACTATTCACATTCGGCGCTACACCAGCTTGAGTAGGTCCTTCCGTCATCCCCACACACGGGGGCGTACGATGTGGTCAGACAGCGGCAGGACTTACGGCATTTCCCCGTGTGTAGCACCTTAGTACCCCTGTAGAAAATCAACAGCATGTATCATAAAAATGACAAAAGATTATTGTTAATTAGTACCTTTGTAAAACATGGATAGAGTTATTTAATTATAAAGAATGATTAAAGATAATATAAGATTTTGTTGTTGAAATTATACTTCATTAAAAACTATATATTACTTAAATTGTGCATATTCTGTGTATTTGATTTGTACAATTTTATTGACAGTTGTTTAATTGTTTTATTGATTTATGATGTAAGCTATTCAAACTTGTTTCTAATCCTTTTGTATATGTTGTATACAATAAAATATATTCAGTTCAATCAAAGGTTATATATATATATATATATATATATATATATATATATATATATATATATATATATATATCTGTTTTTGCCAATAAACAAAACGGAAAGCACAGGCACCCAAAATGCAAAATAACCTTACACAAACAAGTGCTGAACAACGATGTAAGCATTAAAGGTTTATGTTCTTAAAGTATCAAGTTTCGCCAATCAACTTACGCACAAGTCGCCTCGCATTCATTGTCATAAGTTTTTCCATTCTTGCCACACACGGGCTCATTTGTGTTAGGACAAACACATCCTTTAGAACATGGCCCGTCGTATAACTTTTTTACTGATCTGGAACGAAAATAGCATTCTAATGAAGTTTGTATTAGAATAGTAATTGCTTTGATTTTCATTTGTCCTCGAGGAGGACATATTTCATAGTGTATTGACAATCGAATCATATATTATGGAATGACAAGTAACAAACGAATGAATTTAAATAGCTATTTCTATATTTCGTGGTGAAACTGGAAATTCGAACAAATCCGGTCGCAACTTTTAAATTATCACTAACAACCAAAACTATTAACCTTTTGATTTTTGTCTTCATAAGCAACGAAGATAAAACATCGTTTTAAAATAATTAAAATGCACCTTCCCTAATTATATTTGCACCTACAGCAAGAACAAAGGAAATGAGGTTAATTTGAAATCATTTTCTCAAGTGCAGAAATATGATGAATAACCGCCAGCCTGGAGAATGAATAAGACAACTTTAATCTGAACTTTTTCAACTTTCTAAAGACGTTCATTCTTAAAAATTGCGTATTTAGTTCAGCGATACTAATGGCTTAATTTTAAATATATATGATCGTGCACCGCTCGGAAAATGGATTTCGCAGATCGAGAGTTCAAACCCCGTTCGTTGTGGAGTTAAAGCGCAAGTAACTTAAAGATGAATGCATTCGACTAAGATACTATTACGGTGTAAGCGTTTTCTGCCCTGAAATTTTCCATGTAAAGTAAATGTACCGTTTTCCCTATACTTCTTTTAGTTCTACGGCATTTGCTAACAAATGTGTAAATTATTTAGTTATGTCTTCTTAATTTTAATTTTATAAGCATTATGTCAAAATCTTGAATACTGAATTTTACATGTGAACTATTCTAAATTTTTCAGTTATTAACTTTGGTTTTGATTACTTTAGAAAACAAATATTATAACAATATCAAAATTAAAGATTTTTTTAATGCTTAATAGGTTTTTTTTTCAATCTTTACAACATAATGATGTGGAAAATCATACTGCGTATGAAAATGGCATGCCACGTCAGTTCATGCAACAATTTCTGAGAGTAATCGAAAAAAATTAATCCATCATTTCTTTCATAATTTTGTAGCAATAATCATTCATAATAAATACGTATTAAATTTTACAACTGAAATGTTAAAATATGAATTTTAAAAGATCAGATTTATTGAAAATGACAAATAGGTGTTCGTTGTCACTCTTAGTCACACACATCATGGCGAGTTTTGTTTTATGAGCTTTAAAATGGGGTGATTGAAGATACATCATCATTTATATAAATTATAAAATCGTGATTTAAAAAAAAATTGACTACAAAGACTTGGTTGTGGAATAGAAAATGAAGTGATTGTTTTCCCCCCATTATTTCAGGAATATAATGGGCATTATTTTCATTTCAAGAAAAGATATTGTCGTTCACTTATTTGCCAATTTGCATCTGTCAATAAGGATATGACTAAACATCACCATTATAATAATTATGTAAAATGTTTAAATGGCACTTTATTATAAATAACATTTGCTTAAACAGAAAACGGAAGGTCATTGTTGTTCGAGTTAAAGTACATACATCTGAAAAAACTCAGCAGTTATTTGATTTTTGTTATAAATTTTACTCTTGATGAAGATAAATAATTTGAACCAAAAATAAGCATGTGAATGAGTAAATAACTGAATCAGATAGGAAATGTGCATTTTAAAAAAAGGACATTTGTTTCTTTTTAAGTATAAATAAAAAATTAAACTCTCTCATCGGAATAGTCAATAAATATGGTCTTACACGTAAGTAAAAAAAAAAAAAAAAAAAAGGAATATGAGAACTTAATCAGTACTTGATAATAGCTAATAGGAAAAATTAAAGTTGTTTTTTTTTTTTAGAATTTATTTCTTCTGTCATACAGCGTTTGTTAGATGTCTTGAAAATTCTTATAGAAAAATTGGTCTAACCTTTTACAGTCCAGAAGACATGGGTTGTTATACGTGTTCCCATCCGTTCCACAGATAGGCTCGTAATTCCACGGACAGGTACACTTTGGGGGTGGAGGTGGAGGGGGTATTGGAAGAAAAAGCGCAGAAGCAGTGGTCACGGATACAACGTAAATACAGATATCTCTCATTTTCAGCAGCATCTCTGTAAGTATGAAATTATTTCTATCAGTTTGTTATTAACATGTGTCACAACAGTTACCTGTTGCACTGTAGGCAATCATTCATATTACTTTTTTATTACGCAGTTTTTATTCTTGCTAAATTGAGTTGACTTCAGTAGTTTATGGCATTATTAATAATTCATAAACGGTTAATTTGTTTCATAGCCAGAAGTTCTAGGATTCTATTTTTAAGATATAATTTTTTCATTGATGTCGTCTAAAAGAACTTACTTTCGATAGTTTGCAAAATTGGTGGCTTTTATTCTATCGTATGTTATGAAATCAAATACATGTATGATCTGAACAATACATACTAGCATACGATTAAGTAAAAAAAAATGTTATTTTAATGAATTGCATAAATTTTGTTAATTTCTTGGCAGTGTATACAAGTGACCTAGTTTGTTTTCATCAATTTTTGTTTAAGTTTAATAGATTAACATTTTTTTCTCGTCAAATAAATAAATGAATGAAATATTAATTTTTGTATTCTTTTAAGTTCATACCTTGCTCTTTTAAAAGTAAGACGAGGAGTTCTGATTAAAATAAATTGAAATTACCTTTGATTAAATTCCTGGTGTTATTCAATTCAACAGTCCGATTTATATAGGTTTGGGAATGAGGATTGCGCTTGCTTATATTGAGCAAAAACAAATTATGATGAATGTCCTATTGTATTTTATATTGGTTCCCAATTCCTCACCTTGTTATGTAAATTTTGTAACAAAGCCTAAGGGAAATAAAATGAAATGATTTTTTATACTCAAAAGGTAACATATGCAGGAAAGCTACGGATTAACATATTGATGTTTAAACTGATATTTCAAATATAAATATTCGCTTATCTCGAGGACAGGTCACTAGTTGATCAAAAAAAATTAATTAAACCTTTTCATGATAAATGGTGTATTACTCTTAAGCATGTAACGAAAACTAACTATAGTTTGGCAAAGCTTTTGATTATGGGTACTTGCATATTGAATATTGTACATATTTTAATGCAATAAAAAAAGAAAACA
The DNA here is from genome assembly GCF_963853765.1 of Magallana gigas. NCBI lineage: Eukaryota > Metazoa > Mollusca > Bivalvia > Ostreida > Ostreidae > Magallana > Magallana gigas. Next base: position 32,999,921 of record NC_088855.1, on the reverse strand, counting down.
AAACAAACATTGTGTTAAATAAAGAAAAGATAATACCCCTTCCAAGAAAATCGAACGACCACACCCCCCCCCCCCCCAAAAAAAAAAATAAAAATAAATAACTAATCAGTGTATCTATATCTGTCTAATAAACTATGTACAGAAAGAGTTTATATCTTTCATAACTTTCATGTGAATGTACTCGATAAACAGAAAGTATCATGCTTGCTGAGCTGAATTCCACAATGTGTTTAGCATACAGAACATGGACTGTTATTTTTTCAGGAGAAGTAAAGTTTTGCTGTTTGAAATTGTATATGTAAAGAATGGTATTTTGTATCTGTTGTCAGTTTATGAAATAGGGTTTTTTTCCTACGTTTTCATTTTTTTTTTATAAAATTGCTTTTGTGCGTTTGGTTCTAACAGATTCATCATGAACAAAATATTGATAGATCATTTTCATTTCACCAATCACAAATGGCTTGGTACGAAAAGAAGGGGGGAAATTGAAGAACTTTTAAATAATAAATAATTTAGTATAGTATATTTCATTTGCTAAAAATCTTACGAATTACAAGCAACATACAATACATTAGAAAATTAATGGTAGCAATGTATAATTATAATAAATTTGTTCGTAAAATATGTACTTTGTATTTGTACATGAGAGACTATTAATACAGAGGGTAATATGCGTTTTAGTTTCATAATAAATATTAAATTGAGGAGAAATTATAGTATTTCATTCGTAAATGTTAGAATCACATACTATTGATGTAGTTTATCAAAGTATCAGAGACCATGATGAAATTACATGTCAGGAAGGTGACTTTGAAACCCAAAACTAGGCGCCATGTGCACAAATGGAACACGTAGATTCAATAATTAAGAATAACTGGATTCCCTTTTAATTCCACCTAATGAAAAACGGTTTGGTTAATCAATTCGTATCTACATGTACATCGTCCTTGACGCCTGGGGACGATTTTTATAATAAAAAACAGCATCGATCTTGATAATCGATTATTAATTAGACTTGATGACATGTATTGTTTTAATCAAATAAAAAAAATAAGAGGCTTGGTATGGAACATATGATTTATCATCATGAAATTGCTTCACAGACGACTAGTGTAAAATATACTAACAAAGAAACATTTTAAAATAAAGGACAGGATATGACCCAATAGTTCGGATATGATCTACATATATTAGATTGACCTTTCAGTACTCGTTTATTATATATGAAAGAAGTGACACTTTCCTAAAATTAGTAATTAGCTTATGTTTTAGACTTTCAGAGTGGAAAATCACACCGCACCATGCAGAGGAACTAGAAATTATACTGTTTTCTGGTATAAATATTACTATTATATGGCGGTTTACAGTCAGGTAAGATAAATTTTAACTGTGAATACAGAAATCTGTTTCTATGAAAATCAGATTTATACGAGATTAAAAATAATCTGCCAGGTTTGAATGAGAGAAATAAGACTCACTTTAAGTGTGTACAGAAGTCTCTTTTTACAATAGCTAATGTACCTTAAGTAAGTTAATAAAAAGTAACAATTAATCACTTAAGTTTATGTAAACTTCTGCCTAATGATCGATTGTGGGATTGTGTGATTCTTATATCTCAGTTACACCTCTCTTACCTTTATCTGACTGCATCATAAACTCGCTAACAAAATAATCTAAATACAATAATTGAATAGTCAATTGATACTTTTATTAAAATATATTCTCCAAAGAAGAGATTTATTGCCAGACAATATGTTACATAACTTGTACGCGCTTTAAGCTGAAGATAAACACAATTGAATGTCAGGAAATGTCAGTGACGGTCATTTTTAATTTACAAAACTTGCAATAAATGCGCAAAGAAATATACGTATATCTTTATGGAAAATTGACTTTTCATTACTTCTGTATTTTCATACTGTTTCATTAACTTAGATAGGTTATATCACTAGGTAACACCTGAAAAAAAATCTATAAAACCAAGACCACACATAAGCAGCATCACAGCTGCAATGTTACAGGCTCGGAAATGTATGACTGATTATGTTTTAATTGATCATTGCACTTACCTCAATTAATATATAGACGATGCAACTGGAGTGATTTTTTGTATTGTGCTCGCCGATATATATATATATATATATATATATATATATATATATATATATATATATATATATATATATATATATATATATTGAAACACAATAAAATCCACAGTGGTCGGCGAGTTATAGATAAAAATTAAATAAGAAAACACGAAAAACGTTCAATATAGCTTAAGCGCTTTCATTTTAAAATCTTCAGAAGCTATATAATGGTAACATAGTAACGTGACGTCAAAAAACTTGAACGTTGAACGGCAATGTCTATTATGACGTCATAGCTAGATTTAGCGGAAAAAAAATATAATTTGCAACATAGTAGATAACATACAATTCAATACATTATTATTACAAACAGTTCAGTTTGGGTGTAAAAATACGGATGAAATGTTTTTCTTTTTCTCTTCTTTGTACATTACTGTCACTCAACAGTTTGTAAAATGGAAATATTTTAAACTGTTTATTGCCGCAAGTGTCCAAATGCTCACTTAACGGTATCTGTCGATATCCCGGGGTGTTTATGTGTTGTTTGTGTACACGCACACGGGCCCGAAGTGGATTGCTTGTTTCCCCAATATAGTACTCGTTGCAGCCTGGACATGTTATAACATATAATACATTCTTAGTGTCACATGACATGTCCGTCTTTACGATGAATTCTTTTCCGCTGAAGTCGTACTTAGATCCCTCTGTAATATGGTCACAGGTCCCGCATCGTGGGTTTCTACACTTAGTAACTGTGTGTTTAGTATCAAAATGGGAAGTGCACAATATTCGTTTTAGATTTTTAGGCTGACGTCTGCTGTTAATGAAGTTCACATCTTTGTAAATTTCTTTCGTGGATTGGTCGTTGATGAGGATATTATTAAACTGATGAATTATTGGCGTAATGTTCATATTTCTTGGATTAAAAGTATGTACAAATGGAATAATATCAATGGTTTTTTCCGGATGTTTACTGGCTAATAATTCCGATCTATCATATGTCCTGGCTTTACGAATACCGTCGTCAATGAGACCTTCGGGATAACCTTGGTTAGTGAGGTAATGTTTGAGTTCCCCGAGGCGTATGTCTTGGGTGTTTTCATCGCTCACAATGGTACAAATGCGTCGAGCTAAATTATATGGAATAGCAGTTTTTGTATGATGAGGGTGACACGAATTAAAATGAAGATATTGATGTGTGTCAGTTGTTTTGTAGTATATATCAGTAAAAAGTTTTGAATTCTTCTTTATAACCAGAACGTCCAAAAATGGTAATTTGGTGTCACTACTTTCTAAAGTAAATTTGATGCTGGGATCAAGGTTGTTCACAAGTTGATGAAATATCTTTAAATTTTCGTCACTATTATTCCATAAAATAAAGCAATCGTCTAAAAATCGTTTCCAACTAGATTTAATAGATCTGGCTTCTTCTTCTCCCCAGAGTGAAAGTATTTGTTCGTGTAGCTTTTCTTCAAGGTATCCAAGAGTAAGAGTGGCGTATGTTGGTGCCACCTTTGTCCCCATTGCTGTACCTTTCACTTGTAAATAATGATTTTTTCCGAATGCAAAGGTGTTGTTTTGAAGTATTATATGTAATCCTTCGAGTATAAATTCTTTTGTAAAGCGATCTTGTAGAATTTCAGGATGCTTGTTGATCCAATAGCTCACCGCTTTTATTCCAAGCTCTGTTGGTATATTAGAATATAAACTGACCACGTCAAATGACACAAGTTTTGCGGTATGTTGAATACTTTCAGGCAATTGGTTTATAAAATTCACATCATCCTTAATAAAACTGGGAACTTTTTCACAGTAGGGTTTTAGTAAAATATCAATCAAATGACTTAATCTTTGGGTGGATGAATTAGGTCCTCCTACTATAGGTCTAAAAGAGAGGTCTTCTGGATTTAGGCAGCAAATATATTCCAGTCTGGGTTTCTACAGCATTTTTTATTTGTAATGATTTATGCACTTTTGGTAATCCGTAGAATTGACTTTCTCGGGCATCAAAGTTAATAAGATAGTCTCTCTCCTTTGTAGTGATATTTGACAAATTTTCATTCACAAATTGTTTTATTTTTGACAGAGTTTTTTTCTCTTGGTTTTCTTCAACGTGTTTATAATATTCTGGGTCATTAAGCATATCTAATATTTTAACTTCATAATATGTCTTATTCATTACAACAACTCCGCCTCCTTTGTCGGCCTCTTTGATAACAATGCTGTCTTCATCACATAAATCTTTTAAGGCTTGTTCCTCTTTTTTCGATAGATTTGACTTTGTTTGTCTTGGAACATTAGAAAGTTGGAAATTATCAAGAGTATTACACACTGTATCTAAAGTTTGATTTCTACCCCGTTTTGGATTAAAATCTGACTTGTTTCTGACGAGATCCTGTTCTTGTTCCTCATTTAGATTTTGTGTAGAAACGTCATCATCCTCGTTAAAATATTCCTTTAGTCGAAGTTTTCGTGTATATTCCTTAATATCCGTTTTAAGTTGTTCGTTATTCATACGGGGAGTTGGTGTATATTTCAAACCTTTTGATAATAATTTTATTTCAGTTTCATTCAATACTCTGTTCGAGAGGTTGAACACTTTAGGATTATGTTGCATTGGTTGCTGTGTGATATTAGCTTCACGAGCATCTACTACATCTGTGTCCGTTGTTGGTGTTTCCTTGGTATGTATCTTTGCCCTCGATTGGGCTTGCCTCCTCCTAAAAAATGATGTTGTACTCCACGTCCAATAAAGGTTGTTTTCCCATCTCTGTAGATGTTTGATGGTCTGTGCCGTTTAGGTCTTTGGCCATAATGGTTTTGATTTATTCTCCTGCGGCAATCCGTTTGTTGATTTTTTAGTTTATCGTTGTCAACTCTCTGATTCCTGTATAGCGTCTGTCTGGCGTATTGTTGTTCTCGCCCTTGTCTATTGGATGTTGAGGAATTTCCATGTTTTTTACTATTGTTGGTTACAGGAAAAGTGGTTTCCGTTTGTTCAGCATTCTCAGAATCCATACCCACTACAGAGGCATAGCTTGCATTTAGGTTTTGCTTTGTTGTTTGTTTATGTGAGCCTGTAGTCGGTTTTAGTTTCTTAGAAGTCGGCTGTATATGTGGTTGTTTAACATTATCTTTGCCGTAATTTTTCGCATAATCAAGTAACCAGGCTTCGGTGTACCGCCATCTGTTGAACGATCGGTCCTCCTCCTTTTGACAGTCAGATTTCCACATGTTCTGCAATTTTTCTAGGATAAACCCACTGGCATTTTGATGTAACATTTGATCAATTTCTTCATCAATCTTTAAAACCTTCAATTGATTGTTTTCTGCTCTCATTCGCAGCAATGATATCTCTCCGTTTACCCGATTTATAGCCATTTCTATCCGAATTTCAGTTTGGTTTTTCGGTTCTCCACGAATTTCCTTGATTCTGAATTTTCGAGGGATGATGGGATTGCCCTGACTTTAGAAAGTAGTGACACCAAATTACCATTTTTGGACGTTCTGGTTATAAAGAAGAATTCAAAACTTTTTACTGATATATACTACAAAACAACTGACACACATCAATATCTTCATTTTAATTCGTGTCACCCTCATCATACAAAAACTGCTATTCCATATAATTTAGCTCGACGTATTTGTACCATTGTGAGCGATGAAAACACCCAAGACATACGCCTCGGGGAACTCAAACATTACCTCACTAACCAAGGTTATCCCGAAGGTCTCATTGACGACGGTATTCGTAAAGCCAGGACATATGATAGATCGGAATTATTAGCCAGTAAACATCCGGAAAAAACCATTGATATTATTCCATTTGTACATACTTTTAATCCAAGAAATATGAACATTACGCCAATAATTCATCAGTTTAATAATATCCTCATCAACGACCAATCCACGAAAGAAATTTACAAAGATGTGAACTTCATTAACAGCAGACGTCAGCCTAAAAATCTAAAACGAATATTGTGCACTTCCCATTTTGATACTAAACACACAGTTACTAAGTGTAGAAACCCACGATGCGGGACCTGTGACCATATTACAGAGGGATCTAAGTACGACTTCAGCGGAAAAGAATTCATCGTAAAGACGGACATGTCATGTGACACTAAGAATGTATTATATGTTATAACATGTCCAGGCTGCAACGAGTACTATATTGGGGAAACAAGCAATCCACTTCGGGCCCGTGTGCGTGTACACAAACAACACATAAACACCCCGGGATATCGACAGATACCGTTAAGTGAGCATTTGGACACTTGCGGCAATAAACAGTTTAAAATATTTCCATTTTACAAACTGTTGAGTGACAGTAATGTACAAAGAAGAGAAAAAGAAAAACATTTCATCCGCATTTTTACACCCAAACTGAACTGTTTGTAATAATAATGTATTGAATTGTATGTTATCTACTATGTTGCAAATTATATTTTTTTTCCGCTAAATCTAGCTATGACGTCATAATAGACATTGCCGTTCAACGTTCAAGTTTTTTGACGTCACGTTACTATGTTACCATTATATAGCTTCTGAAGATTTTAAAATGAAAGCGCTTAAGCTATATTGAACGTTTTTCGTGTTTTCTTATTTAATTTTTATCTATATATATATATATATATATATATATATATATATATATATATATATATATATATATATATATATATCAGGCTTGGGGCGAATTACATTGTAAAGTAATGCATCACATTACCATTACTTCATGAATTTGGGCATTAAATTACCATTACCATTACTTGATTTTCTTGAAGTAATGCATTACATTACCATTACATGAGTAAAGTAATGCATTACCATTACCATTACTTTTTTTTAAAAGTAAAGCTAATAAAGAGTTTTTGCAAATGTTTCAAATATACAACACTCTTTAACATATCTACAGCTTCATGCTCAATATCAGGTTCAAATTCAATGAATAAACAAGAGCCATTCTTTATTTGCTCAATATATAATCATATTGTGGCAATATGAACAACATGTTACATAAGTAAAATGATATTTATAGACATTTGGCATGATACAATATCAGATATGAAATAGAGACACGGGATAACATGCGTAACAAAAAACAATTTATGAAATAATGTTGCGGTTTTTAAAAGCTAAATATAGATATATCCCCAGATTACACAAATCTTTATAATTTTGGACACTTAATTTTATTGATTTATAAACAGATGATTTTTCCCAGTTATATATCTTAATATTTTTTATTCATATTTCTTTTTACGGAGGACACTTTAAGACAAAAGATTGCTGTTGCACTTTATGATCGAAGTTTCAAAGGGTTCATCTTTTAAATGCATCCATCTTCCAGGCTATATACTAAATAAATGTTTTTCAGGAGCAGACAAAGCTTGGACTGGAAAATACTGTTTGACGATCTTTATCTTAGGATATATTAAGTGCAATAATAGATTAAATACATAAATCTTGTATTTTCTATCAGTCCAAACTAATGTACAGTGTAATTAATTTACAAGAGAGAGAGAGACAGAGAGAAAGAGAGAGAAAATAAGTAAGATTATTTTCAAATAGGTTATAATATTGGAAGTGATATTGATTTTCATCATGGATGGACAGTGCATTCATTTAGCTTTTAAAGGTGCATGTCTGTCTCCTATTCTATTGTGACTTAGCGAAGGGAGGGGGATTGGGGTGTTTAGCACTTCATATAACAATAGATTGTTTTGATACTTAGATTATCCTGGGGGCATAGTGTGTTGTTGACACATTTCTTATTGAAGTGCAAACTAATTGGAGTAAATTGTTTAAATGATTAAAAACTCTTAATAACAACACTCTTAAAAATGTTATGAAATTGTGCTTTAGTAATATAAACAATTCAAAAATGAATTTTAAAAAACCTTTTTTAATAAAACATGTACAATTAAAACATTTTTTTCTCAATAAGAATTATTTCTTTCTTCTTTAAAAATAAATATAATCAAATTCAATTTCAACTATTCATTTATTCATCACATTTTTTTTTAGTGAACATGCATAAATATGCATAGTAATGCAAAGTAATGCCATGTAATGCCAGCATTACACTAGATTTTGGAAAGTAATGCATTACATTATCATTACTTGTAATGCTAATTTTGAGGCATTACACATTACTAGCATTACTTTGAAAACATGTAATGCATTGCAATGCATTACCATTACATTTAGCATTACCCCAAGCCTGATATATATATATATATAAAGTTAATTATAGGTCCGATTGACAAAGCATACTTTATTTTAAAATGATTGATTAAAATGACATAGAACGTATTTTCCCTTAAAGACTACTGTACAATAGCTACGATACAGAACAATTTTTGTATGTAATTGAGATTAAAAAAAAAGTACTGTATCTAGAGGATAAGGAATTGTCTATTTTTAGCGATGATGATAATATGTTTCAGATCATAAGGATTCTTCACTCAAATGGTTTTACGATGCATACGTACAGAGTACATTGAGTTATATCTAGAGCACGAGTGTTAGGAAAGAGTGACAGCTCGAGCCGTGCTCTGCCTTGTGTTTTTCATACAATAGGGAATTAATATTTTGAATGTCTAACGAGATAACTTTTGAATTAAATTATACAATATTTTCCAGACACTCTATGTGATTCTGATTCCATAAAGCTGATAAATCAATTACGATTATTTATTGTTACAAAAAGGTGATACAGCTACTCAACGCCAAACTGCATGTTCTATAAAAGTGCGTTTCCATGATTATATGATTATAAAAGGTGAGTGACGTCTTGTCATTGTTGAAACTGTGGGACAATTTGTTAGGAGAAGGGGGGAAGCAAAAAATATATGCGTTGTTCATTAAAGAAAAGGAAAGTGTCAAAGCTAAAAAAAAAAACCCAGATATAGGTCTCCAAATCGTTACATTGTCTAACGTTACTACTCGCACGTAACCGTTGTAAAAATCATCAGATTATTTAGATGATCATTAAAAACGCTACTTAAAAGATACTACAACATACATGCATTTCCATCATTGCTAAAAAGCCAATTCTTTTTGAAAAGGTACATTTTTCTGATATACACACGAATCGCCTAGCAGAAGTTTTTAGAATTATAGTGATTGTATACTAGACTTCCAAGAAAACTGGACAAGGTCGCGTCACAAGTAGTGTACTATGAAAGGTTTTTGAGCAAAGACCTGGATTTTCTTTGTTTTTGGTGCCCTCTTTGGCGTGCTCTTCCTCTTAGCCTACGAAATGTATTTTTTGGCAGTTCCACTGGTTTAGAGTCAGTGAAAATACAATGACAAGGCGTTCCTTAGGTATAACTCTATATAACTCCCGAATTTATGATACAGTAATTTATGATATTCTAAACAGAACTTTGAAAATGTGGATTTTAAGGCATGCAACAATTTGCTTTCAAAATTATGAAAAACTCCAGCTTTAAGTTGGATGTCGATAGACTGTTATCGAATTTTTAAAGACATTACTGTCAGATGTACAGTTTCAAATCCTTACTGCGTCTTTTTTTTTCTCGAGCTCCGACAAAATATAAAAACAATGTTATAAATATATAGGTCAGTATTGTCGATAGACGTATCATCATTCATTTCCAAGTAAGAGTATTCAGTAACCTGAATCTTTGTAAGGTATTTACTTTTTCTTGAATAATATTTTTTAAATTTGATATTTTTTAGAATTAGTTTTTTCTCCTGATAAAAATTCTACACAAGATCAGAACTCCTTTGGAAAAAAGTCTAATCCAGATTAGTTTTTTACTAGATGATTATGTCTAGGAAAGTCTTGTCGGTATAATATCGATATCGAATTATGTAGAAGCACAATCAAGATTTTTTCCAAGTTGATATCGTATTATCTTGATATTTTAGTTTATATGTATTATCAGCAGAACGTTTTTACAAGTGTGTATTTGATCTACATACAGTACCGATCAGACCCAACCTAACAGAAAGTAAACCCCAACTAAACCCTGGGTTTACTTTCTGGGTTTACTTCGGGGTACTAGAGTGGACCCAGAGTAAACCCAAAGTAAACCCAGAGTGGACATAGAGAGTAAACCCAGTCAGAAGTATACCCCTGAAAGCAGACACTAACTGTGTATTCGGAATATACAAAGGGTAGGAATAACAGGCAGTAGGATGGTAAGATAAAATACTAGTCTGCTTCACACTTCAGTGCATACAGTTTACCTCAAAAGCAATTTCAAAGTAAACCCAAAGTAAACCCCGAGTGGACCCAAATTTTCAAAAGGTAAACCCAGAGTAAACCCCAAGTAAACCCCAAAAGTAAACCCGAAGTTTAGTTGGGGTTTACTCTGGTGTTAGGTTGGGTCTGATCGGTACTGTATAGTTCCTCATATTATGACTTTTCATTTTCAATTTATTCTGACTTGGAAGACCGCGGTTTTTCATGAGCATATAAATTTTAAATGAAGTGTTAACTCAATCATAACCATTTAATGAACTGCAAAAATATGATTTATCTTTATCACGACTCATTCAAAATAACAGGAGAAAACCGAAAATAAAGTTTTTAAAATTCTTATATTTTTCGTTAAATATTTTTTGAAAGTTGAAAAGAAAAATGTAAAGGCCTTAAAACAAAAGTTCATACAGCTGAATATTTTTAATTTGGAGGATGATTTTTGCTACGTCTTTTGAAAAAAGCTGACCTAGATATGATGTCATTTTCATCTTTTATCGGATACTATATGACGAATACGTTTTAAAAGTGTACTCTAAACTGATAGTGATGATATTCATTTTGATAACAATTTACAGACATGCAACGTGAACAAATTTTGTCATATGGGGATACCTCAGTATTTTACAATACATCTGCAACAAGTCAACAATTTTATTGGTCATTTATAATACAAACTACGTTTATGTAAGGCGATTATCTATAAGACAGACATGGTTGGAGGCAATATTTCATCATATTTCATCATGAATGATCAAATTTAACGCAGTTATAATTAGAGGTATTGTTAACAGCATACTAGAAATATTTTAAAACATTATTTGTTTCAAATTTTAATGTAACGCGCAGTTTTCAGGAATAATATGGCATGGCTGTAAATTCAAGATTTGGATCAGTAAGAAAAAAATTGTTTTGCACTTTTACATATTATATACTTTGTATCTAATTAGTGTTTGCAAACGTCCATTTCACGTGTATTTTCGAGCAACTAACAAAACAATAATAGAAACCGGAATGACAGAAAAGTATTTCAAAGAGCAGGCCCATAAAAAATCATCGATCTTAGATTTATTCACTAAATATTCTCTTAAATTATAACTCTACAGGTGTGCTGTGAACTGTTTCTGGCTAGTTTCCAGATTAATGAAGAACTATAACATCTATTCAAAATGACTTTAACGTAAAAAAAAAAAATGACGTCGGATCGATAAACACAAAAAACCTCTTTCAAAGTCATATCAACGTGCCTCAACAATGTTTGTGGACATAATTGCTTTATCATATATGATTTACAACAAAAATATTACAAAGGCTAAAAAAGAAAAAAATGATTGGTGGGGGGAAGGGGGTCATTCGTTACATTTTAGACACTATATGCTGATTCCATTTTAATTATTTTTTATTTTACTTTGTCACGACTAAAAGGAACATTAAAATTTGTCCTGACATACATTATTTGTTCAGTATCCTTGTCGAAAACTTATAGGGAAAAAATGATATCTCGTACATTATACCTTTTAAAAAAAAGCTACTGATTTCTTTTAAAGTGTTCCCTTGGAATTAAAATTATATATGACTGAGTCAAAAGTGCTTTGAATAAAGATCTATTTTTTTTTCATTGTTAGAAAGAACCTGTCGTGTACCTTTACTGAGTATCGTCCTTCATTTTACATGATATGTCCCCTATGTTCTTTTCAAATCGCATTATTTGTTTACGTGTATCTACATGTACTAATACGTGAATATCTTAAATCATTTTTAGTATTATCTGGTACAGGTATGCCATCGGATACTGTTGATTATAATTCTGAAAAACATTTTGAAATTATATAGAACAATTTCCTTTTGATCAAATCCAAGCAATCCCAACTCAAAATGATTAGGTTATAAAACATATAGAATACCACAGGAATCACTATACATGCTGATAGAACTCGATATCAAAGCCTCTTTCATGTGTATGAAAGAATGATGTGGTACTTTAAGTGCTCACTTTTTGAAGAAATTTTGCTAACATTTTTTTCTCTCTCTAAAAATTCTCTAGAAAATTTTAAAACATTGGAAATAATATAAACAAAGATCGTGATAAACTTGAGAAAAGGCCCAAAAGTACATGCATCATATCCATTGTTCTCTTACACACACACACACACACACACACACACACACACACACACATATATATATATATATATATATATATATATATATATATATATATATATATATATATATATATATATATATATTTATATATATTTATATATATTATCACTCTTTCACAATTGAAGAAAATCAACAATGCCATGATTATATGATATTACTACGCTTTAATTTACAACAAAGCATACATGGCTTATTTCAGTCACCAGTGAGACACAGGTATGTCTATCAGTATAGTACTGATGTCTAATTGGCTCCGTTGTGGCAGGTATTGATTGGTCCTCAGTCATGAAAATTCACGACAAGAAAAAAAACCTTGGCAATACATTAACTTATATATGCAATGTTTATAGTGTACCTTGACTAAAGAAGAGTGACAAAAAAAAATTGATCAAATGACGTTCTCGCGAAACTTTTCAATCTTTCAGAAGATGCCAGATGTTTCCGACTCACTACTGTATAAGTTGTCCCTTATCTATCTTCTGAGAGATGTTCGAAGATTACCAACCAATCAACTGTAATGTAGAATACACTGATTCCCCCTGTGATGGAATAGCAGAATGATGCATGACCAGATAGATCTTTAAATTAATCACTGTATAATTTAAATTGTCTTAATTTTAATACAGGGCCATGAGATGCATCTGTTTCATTGTATGAATTTAATAAACTGTACTCATCACTAATTTTTCCGTGATGCATGGCGTTGAACCCAACAGCACTGAAAAATGCATTCATGATATCAAAAAGTGCATGTTTGTGACTTTTTGTCTTTATTGTCACGTTTTAGCCACAGCAAATGTCCTGATGTTTGGGATTGTAGATAAAATAAATGGCTTCTTTTACATGTAATCTAAAGAAATTAATACGAAGTGTATTTACTGGATTACTAGATATTAGTTTTAGGAAAATGTTACATAACGAATTACAAATAGGTATCTCTTTTGCGTCGATATAAAAAAAACACATTAAAGTTTTATCAATACCAGATTTGTGAAATCAATATTGATGCCCTTTTAATTAAGAAATTTTATTCAATTTCTTTATAACAGAACTATTGTTGTTTATTTAAACGAATCTATTATAATAACGGCTGGAAAAAAATACCATGGACATGGAATAAAAAATCATACAAAAGAGGGTGTTTATAAAACACGTTCTAGTAAGTAATTAATAACGGAATTATCTGAAGTGAATAATCTTCAAATTTAGCCTTGTCTGAGGCGGGGTAGGAGGGGTTGTTATTCCAATGGTGATCTGACAAGTTGAAGAACATTTTATATTTTAATAAGTGACTACTGATACACACGGGCAACTGTTCAATTTTGTTTATGGTTTATGTTAATAATCAAATTTCCAAAATTGATTCGATATAAATGAAACTTTGGTAAAAACACCCGAAAACAAAAACCTTGGCAGGATCTTTGTTAACTTTAATTCATTCTTTATATTTTAGGCTTTACAACCCATCAATTTCTGCAATTCATACAAATACAACTGGGTTTTTTTTCATATTTATTAAGCAAAATCAATACAACTAATTACATAGCAAAGACTTAAGAGCTCTCTATCTTGCTCCTTATTCTAGAACTAGCTTTTAAGTGTAACCTGAAAATAACATATACTCATTTTTTGCATTCTAAATAAAAACCTCTAACGCAAATCATGACCACATTCCTCTAAGTATACCGTTTCACTATTCTTTCTAATTTGGTTAAGCTTGTCTTATTTGATAAAATTTATGATTCAATAATCCAGAAAACCAAAAAAAAGTTGATTTGAGGTTTTGTAATGACACGTTAGTCAACTTACAACAAGTGTGAATGTGATGTGATGTTTGTTATGCATTATATTGAAACTACCTGTGAATTTAGTGTAGATTAAAGACATTTTTTGTTCTAGTTATAAAATCCATTGTGCTACTTAGGAGTGGCGATGTACTCCTAGGAAAGACACACTTTTACTCTGTCTGAGAGATTGTATCTAAAATTAGAAAAAACAGTAACAATGCCTATGTATTACGTTAACAATGTTGTAGCAATGTTTTTTGTATTCCTTTGAAATCAAAATAGGCTCGCTTTGACTTACTTTTTCCTGTATTCCGTTGATCTTAATGGCGCTAATTGTCCGTTATATGGTGTTTCCATTTAGTGTATATCTCTGTATATAATAGATTTTATAGATTGTTTTTAACTTATAATAGGGACATGGTCACAATTTAAGCTGAATGCTTTTACCATTTAGTTTATTCATAATGTTTTGCTAGGGTAATTTTAACGAATAACTTATAAAATTAGAATGGCTAGATGAGTTTCAACGAGCATGCAAGAAACAGTACTCACTATTGTGAAGTTGTTTTTACGATTAAAGCAACAAAGTTTTCCTCTTTTAACATTAAAAACAATATCTTAATTTCCTCTTTTTAGAGCTGAAATTCAATAAATGGAAATACTTCTGTTACTAAACGTTTTTATCATGTTTATTGTTGTAATTCCTCGATTCAACATTATACACATATCATTTATGTTATTTATTATTAGTTCATGATGATTATTAATAGTATACAGTAATGCAATATTTTAAAAGAGTTTCATACTTTAAAATAAATAGAGATACAAGCATTGTTGTTAAGGTAAGCAATGTGGGCTCCCATTTTAGTTATTTTTGCAATAGGGTTCTCTTAAGGGAAATAAATAGAAATTGAAACTTGTATCTGATTTGGGTTTTTGGTGTTTTTTGTTTTTGTTTATTTGTTTTTGGGTTGTTGTTTTTTTGCATTATTGTGTGATATTAATTAAATAAGCAGATTGAATGCATAAGACATACAAGCTCAATGTGGCTGAGTTATAAATAATGTACGGTTGAGTTGTCTGTGAGTGTAGTTTGAGAGAGGAAGCAATGGAAAAAAATAAGGTAAATATCAGAGTTACCTTTACTATTTTGATGTTTATTCATTGTATAATCAGTTAAAATTTGACAATTTCTATAATCTAATTCAACTGAACATATTACAAGTATATGTATACTAGGATATACGATATACAAATGCAGGCTTCCAAAGGAAAGACTTTCAGTGCGAAGCAGGGAGACTGTCGAGAGGTTTGGTGATGGGTCTTTACATGGTTATTGAGCCAAGTGGAGCGTGCGAAACAGTAACCGAGTACTGGGAACAGTGGTCACGAAATTTGTAATGACCATTCTCTCTTCTTTGTTGTATTTGAGACGGTAGCCCTGGCTCAGAAGTCTCCATACTGCGGGTTAGGCATCCTCGATCACGTGAAGACATAAGACTGTGTTCAATACCGGAGTCTGACCAGGCGCGGTTAATGATGCATAGCGAAATAGCTCGACCTTGACCGACAATCTGTGTATGCTTTTTATATGAAATTTGGTTGGACAATGAATGAACGATTGAATGAATGAATGAATGAATGAAAGAATGAATGAATGAAAGAATAAATATAAAACAAGATATCTGTGAGCCAATGCTCACTAGTGATACCCCCGCTCTGATGTGAATATGCAAAATAAGCAAAGTCGACATTTAACAGAAAGCTGGCATCCGATTGGAACAGAAATATATCCCACAATATGGCATGCCTAAACAAATAGTGTCTTAAAATTTCAAGCATCTGCGATAAATAGCTGCTGAGAAATCTTTGAGGAATTTTTTTTTTGAAAATTTTGGCTAAAATAAACAAAGTACTCATTTAACAGGAAGATGACGTCCGATTGGTACAAAAATATATCCCACGATATGGCATGCCTTAACAAAGACTGTGCAAAAATTTCAAGCATCTCCGATAAATAGCTGCTGAGAAATCTTTGACGAAAATTTGTTTGAAAATTTTGGCAAAAAATAAACAGTCATTATTTAACAGGAAGATGACGTCCGATTGATAAAAAAATAAATCCCACGATATGGCATGCCTTAACAAACACTGTGTAAAAATTTCAAGCATCTCCCATAAATAGCTGC
Organism: Magallana gigas; assembly: GCF_963853765.1. NCBI lineage: Eukaryota > Metazoa > Mollusca > Bivalvia > Ostreida > Ostreidae > Magallana > Magallana gigas. The sequence goes on along the minus strand of NC_088855.1, from coordinate 32,983,453 downwards.
TGAGAAATCTTTGACGAAAATTTGTTTGAAAATTTGGGCTAAAAATAAACAAAGTACTCATTTAACAGGAAGTTGACGCCCGATTGGTACAGAAATATATCCCACGATATGGCATGCCTATACAAATATTGTGTAAAAATTTCAAGCATCTCCGATAAATAGTTGCTGAGAAATCTTTGACGGAAATTTGTTTGAAAATTTTGGCTAAAAATAAACAAAGTACTCATTAAACAAGAAGTTGATGTCTGATTGGTACAAAAATATATCCCACGACATGGCATGCCTATACAAATACTGTGTAAAAATTTCAAGCATCTGCGATAAACAGTTGCTGAGAATTCTTTGACGGAAATTTGTTTGAAAATTTTGGCTAAAAATAAACAAAGTCGTCATTTAACAGGAAGTTGATGTCTGATTGGTACAAAAATACATCCCACGATATAGCATGCCTTAACAAAGACTGTGTAAAAATTTCAAGCATCTGTGATAAACAGTTGCTGAGAATTCTTTGACGGAAATTTGTTTGAAAATTTTGGCTAAAAATAAACAAAGTCGTCATTTAACAGGAAGTTGATGTCTGATTGGTACAAAAATATATCCCACAATATGGCATGCCTTAACAAACACTGTGTTAAAATTTCAAGCATCTGCGATAAATAGTTGCTGAGATAAATGCGACAGAAATTTTTGTTACGGACGGACGGACAGGCAGACAGACACACAAGGGTAAAACAGTATACCCCCTCTCCTTCGGAGCGGGGGTATAAAAAGATATTAAACACAAACAAGCCTGCGCTAGTAAACTGTTTCCTTGAAGATACTTGGTTGACTTTTGCTTTATTTATACAATCGCAAAAATGAGATCAACATTATTTTACAAAAAAATATTTTTTCACCAAAAAGAAATGATTACTGGAATATGAATGTGGTTTTCTGTCAATTTCAAATTCATTCTGATAACTGTCTTAAAATAATAAAGCTACACATGAGATACTGTGAGCAGGTTCACAAATGATACTCCCGCTAAGAATCTATAATAACTCAATTATTCTCTAATAGATGCGTCTTTTTGCTTACAGTGAACTAGAACTTAGAACCCATATAACAAAAGTTCAAGGTCAGGGATATTTCCATGTCACAAGCAATCATTGTGTCTCATTTTGGTTTCTTATCATTTTCCATGACAAGATTTGGCCGAGACAAGAATAATCATTATGTATTTTTTATACAACGACCTTGACCTTGCACAACTGACCCTTGCACTGCACATTTCCTTCCAATGAACTTGGACTTGCCAAAATGACCTTTAGACAAAATCATGACACACCTTCAGGTCAGAAGCAATCTTTGTATGAAGTTAGAATTTGCACTGTTCTTCCATTAGAAAAATATTGACCTGACACGACTGCACAGACAGACGGACAAGGTGAAACCTATCTACCCAAAAATGTTGCGGTGTTGGGGTGTAATAATCAATATGCATTAATGTGTAATTACAGATGTGTCGATGGTGTCGGATCAAGGTCAATTTTACGGCTTTTCATCCCTTCCACACAGCTGGATGAGGGAGTAGTTGTGGAAGACTCCACAAATTCATTTTTTACCCCGACCATGCAGCTAGACGAGGTAGGGATAGTGATGCACATCGTAGAATCACGCCTGTTGAGAGGAGAACCTTCTCCCTGTGGGCTCCACGCCATGTTTGCAAACCTCTGAAAGTCAAGAGTGGGCGGATAATTAAGTTATATTCTCTTCATATTATTTAGTGCCGTAGTTAGGCAACAAATGAGGTGCATGCTCAGAATGACAAGCTTAGGGTCTTTTTCATCTCTTCAGATGCTATGTTTGGTATAGGTATTGTTAGAAAACAACTGCTGTAATGTCGATGTGTTTTTCTTTGTGAATATTCAGCTTTGTTAAGGAAGAAACTCTGTTTTAATGATGTGCATGCTGATTCTTGCTTACACAAGCTTTACATCTTTATGATCTACATGTAAGTTACATGAACTGCATTTTTTATTTCTTTACAAGACAAGGAGAAAATAAGTATTTATATGTACAGAGCATTGTGTTGTTAATGTTGTAGCTCAAAGCCAAGATCGTTGAATTAACGTTACTACATGTATACTAAACAACATATTCGTGTATACAATTAAACATGTAGGAGTTGACTTACCATTATTGCAGGCTTCTTGTTCAGGATAATCAAAGCTCCGGCAGACATTGCCACCGTGGGCTGTGGAAAAAATCATAGATAATTGAAGTTGTGCATTGAATTGAGTAAGGCACATAAAGTAGTCTGTTTGTATGGGTGTGCAAACGCACAATTTTGAATTTTATTTATAGTTAAGTATACGTGTATATATCCGACATTTCTGTGACCAACAAGGCGTTAGCTACTTACCAATAAACCAACTCCACATGTTTTGCCCAACTCAAGTGCCAACTGGCTAGCAAATTCAGATATCTTCTCACTGCGCAATGGAAATAATTGTGTTTAAGATAATAATCAGGATAATGTATTATTGGACAAAACGTAACCAGAAGACAAATATTTACAGACTTGCCTTTTAAAAAAGGCTAAATGTTTGTCGCTAAATCCGAACATTTTCAATAAATCTTCTTTCTAATCCAAGCAAAATAATATACGCGTTCCTTGTGAAGTAAGCAGTTACTGTGACGTCACAGTTAATATAAGGCATTGTGACGTCAGTTAGCCATACATTGTGACGTCAAGTTTTTTTACTCGTCAATAGATCACTCATTCATTATTTTAATACGGCAAAAACACATATTATATTGAATTACAGATAAATTAGAAGAGACGTTATAAATAAACAGAATTTTGGGAATTAAGAAGATTTTTTATTTACATATTTTATAAAATGAATTAGCAAACGCGATTGCAAAAATTGTAACTAAAAAAACCCTCCGAATCTATAGTTATTTCCTGTTATTAGTCTCCGACTGGTGAAACGGAATGGTGGGGTGGTGGGGATAATACCTTACAGTTACAGTTTGAGTGATGTTACTTTAGATCCATGTGTATTTATGTACAGTCCAGTCAAACATCGTTATCTCGAACTAGATGGGACTGTTTAAAAACTTCTAGATATCAAAGTATTCGAGATATTGAGGGTAGAATACTTAAAAAGATAAGTAGTTGGGACTTACAAATCACTTCGACACATCAATTGTATTCGAGATATCAGTGTTCGAGACATCGAAGTTCCACTGTAATCATATTTTTGATGTGACTCATATTTACGATCGGGCTAGCGCAAGTTCCAAAAAAATCAGGGTGAGAAAAAAAAGACGGGGCGTTATTGTGCAGATACTACGTACTCTACCATAATCTCAGCGAGATTTGTCGAGACGGAAAAATTTGACTAACGTCTATTCCGAATCTCAGACCAGTGCCAAACAAAGTGATTCGGGGAAAATTGCCAAAACGTTGACCGGTTGATACGATAGAAATATGTTGATTTGAAATTAATTGTCCGCTTAGTTGTTGTTGTTTGTTTTTTTTTTTTCCTTTTTTTTTTAGGATATCCTTTTAACTACCTTTTACGATGGCTCACTACACCTTGAAATAGTTTCTGAAATCAGGATGATTCAGCAGAAAATAACTAGATTGTGATAGATAGATAGAATTGTGAATAAGAAGTTTTGATATTAAAAAGATATGCAACTTTGGATAAAACTTCACATTTTCAAAGATTTGATTCGAACATTTAACAAAACATATTAATCCGCATCTTGTGACGTTGTGTCCTAAAAAGTATGTCTAGCTGTAGTGAGGTACCTTAACGTTAGTTTTCCACCGATAAAAGTTTAAATCCCACAAAATATCAACTAATTGTGTTACTATTTTTCAATTCATTTTCAGATTTTTCCAAACCTCCATTGCTGAAGAGTTAAAAATTTTGTGTTAAAACTTAGGATTTCGTGTCATGTTCAAGAAACATACTGCATACAACTGCATTGTTTGTTTCATTATTAATGCTATTACTAGATCAGGCGCGGATCAAAATTCTGAATTAAAAAAGAAGGAAAATTACATGTATATGCATGGTTTCTCGGGGTTTTTTCTTCCTCAACAAACTAATAATATATAAATTATAGAATTCTATAGTATTCATTACGTAAAACATGTTTATTTAAGTCTAAAGTTTGCATACATCAAAACGAGATAGAATTTAAGTTGAAAATGGCGTGCTTTAATACTTGAAAGGATTTCCTGTTAATGAACTAATGCGATTAAAGAGGGATAATCCTATGCGTTGTTAGACTCAGACCTACAGTAACTATTGATTGTTGGTGCAAGTTCTTCAAGTGTGTACAAATAAGAAATATGTGCTGTTTGTGGATCAAATCATTTTGAAAGATGACGCAGATAACTAGTGGTAAATAGAAAGTTGATTTTTGTTTGATCTAATTTATCCGAAAGATTATGTTTTTCTTGTTGATGGAAATTGTTATATAGATACACTTAAAACCCTTTTTTTTAAAAATATCTCGCCGATAAAACATTTCTTAACAACAAAGAAGTAAATTTTAGACTTTATGTCGTTTTTTGTTAAAAAAAAAAATCTGCACTAGAAGAAATCAGCTATGAGAAATATAAACCCGTTTCAATCGGCAATGACCCCCCCCCCCCCCCCCCCCTCCCCATTTCCTCGATGACTAAGGTTCCTGATATGTACCAGTGAATTTCAACAGATGGATATACATTGTATTTTAAAATGATACAAAACATATTTTTTGTTTAAAACGCTACGCTTCATTTATAAGTATTATTCCTTTTATGAAAAAAATATCCTTATTTAGGGTGTGGGGCGAAACAATAACATACAAGTAAGTCTTGTCACAGTTTGGGATTTATTAATATTGTTTTGTTTTATTTATAACTTTGTGATATTATGGCCATTAAATACAATAGTATATCAAATAAATATGGGTATGACATGAAATCCTCAGGTGAGTTCATATGTTGATTTTATATATTTTTTTCTTTATATCCTAGACTTGGACAAGTATCTCCGTGTCAGCATCATTGTTGGGTTGACAATGCTAGTGATCTGCACATGGCTAATAACAGACTTTTGCTTGTTTCATCGAGAGAAAGTGAAGCAAAGGGAAAAGAAAACGGCATCTGCCCCAGTAAAGAAACCCAAAAGACTACAAATGCACCATTTATCTGCGCCTGTTTCGTCAGATTTACAAGAATGTTCACGTGAACTACAAGTGACAGGAAAAACGCCGAGGTGTTTGATACCAATGCAAGAATCTCTTTCGTCCCCAGCAGAAAATAGGTTTGTCCCAAAACAACATAAGCTTAAAAAGAAACTCAAAGCAAAAGCAATCAACTCGCCACGAAATCTTCAGAGAAAGTCTTCTGATGAGAAAGGTTCATTTAGACTGTCGGAAGACGAGGAACTTGATTTGTTTCCTGTGATTCGGAATGACAAACAGGACGAAAGCGTGGAAAATGAGACAGATGTGCCTTCAGATAGTGTAAACCAGTAGAAATTTGTATTACAACTTTATTTGCTATTTTTGTAAAAAAAAAAAAAAATGAAAAAAAAAAAAAAAAAAAGGATTGGAAAAGTCTGTTTTACGATACGGCCGTAGCTGCGGCGAGCGCAGAATAAATATTAATTGAATAGTAAATGCACACGGGTACTTGATTATCAATTAAAAGCGTGGTTTAACAAATGGATGCATCGATTTGAATAAAAATGAAATATTTTACGTTCCATTGTACATAAACAGTTTTGTGTTTTACGGTGGGGCGATCTGGAGGGCGAAACCATTAAAAACGATCACAGTTTCACTTTCAGATTCATCAGGAACGTGCACAGTTGGATCCGCCGAGCTATTTATTCATTACGCTTAATGTCGCGTGCTTAGTCTAGACATTGTGACTTTACGTAAAAAGAGCAGGCATTATTCCACAGAATCCGTCAGAGTAACAATGTTCCGAATAATTTACTAAAAAAAAATGAAAAGCAAATAGTTGCAAAATGTTATTTAGAATCAGCAGAGCGTTTTATTTATCTTTTAAATGCATGACATTCTTACTTGGCCGATTATTAAAAAAGAAATCAAAGGTGAATATCATATGAATACGTTATTTATTTTATTGATTTCTATATTAAAAAAATATTTCTTGTGAGATCATTAGTAGTCATTTGCGATTTACACGGACTTGTGAGTACGAATCTGACCACAAAATTTTCACTATGGCAAAGGTAGCAGTAGTCCGAATTTGCTCTTTGCTCAGGCGTTCTCGTTTTAAAGAGTTAGCTTTGCGCTCCCTAAAAGCAAGTTGTTGGTCTCTCGATATGAAAACTATATCTCTGGAAACGACAATGTGTAATAACAGGAAACATCCGTCAAATAGAGCCTCGTTATCGATATAAAGAGGAACAGCGAGTTTTATTTTATTTCATTGTCAATCAACCTCTACCCAAACCAATAAGTTAATGCACATGCATGTATGTATATCAAATGATCGATGTCGGAGATCTTTTCGAAATCTTTGGTAATTAATGTCGTATTCAAAATACTAAGAAGTTAAAAGTATTCTTATCTAGAATAATCAACCTTGTACATACGTCTATATACATATATGTATGGCGGGATGCATGTTTTCAGCATGCATTTATCTAATTAATCATACCCATTCAGAAATCTCTGTCTAGGCAATAAACATGGACAAAACCATTTTCTTTGCTTTGCATTTATTAACCCCATGCAATATTGACAGGTTTTTTAACACGAATACAAGGCAAGGGCATGAATAATGCATCATGTTGTTGCTTTGGTCTTATCAATAAGGATTGGCTGAGATTTGTTCCTTTTCCTTTTGGTTAATGCATTTTGGACTGCCGTTAAATGGGGCTCATGCTATGTTACCCATGTATGGTAAGATCGTCCATTATAGATCAAAACATAATTTTACCAAAAATTATATTTATACAGTTATAACATTTGAGGTTTTTTTTAAACATTATTTTTTAATTTGGATGTCTGATAATTGTATGAATTTGAGTTAAAGATGAGGATAAAGACGTGTTGTGTGAAGTGATAAGTAAAACATTAATATTTTTACAGCTTAAAGTTATAATGTGAAATGTTTAGTTAGTAAGGCCATTAAATATTCAAAGTTGCATTTCCTCAGTTGTACGCATGAGTTGCAATAAGACCAGTAAAAGTAAGTTGGTGGAAGGTTTTTTGTTGTTTTATTTTAATGGTTTTGCTGTAATTTTTTCTTTTTATAGGGGGGAAGGGGTAATCCGACAAATGAGTTGCTTTATGGTGTGCGTTTTATTTGTTCAGCAAAAAATGCAGATGGAATCATTCTACATTTGACTTGCAAATTTATCTGATAACAAACTGGATTTGAATTAAATGCAACAAAAACTAGAGTCTTAAATCTAAGCGTAAATATCTTTTATTATGTGAAAGAAATATTACACGTAAAATGAATCAATGCTTGATATTTTTTTTGCAGATTTTGGTAAATACGAACTGGTGCTCCTGGTTGTCGGGTGCACGACCTCCCTTGTGGTCACGTGGCTCATCGTAGATTTCTTTTTGTATCATCGAGCAAGACGGATCAAAAGAGAAGAAAATGACCACATGCATATTCACTCCAGAAAAATGGGAATGCATCTAACCGTTCCGTTTGGAACCGAACAATCACTGACCACTGCCTCTGATATGGTTTCAGGTTCAAAGCTGAATAGACAAACGAGTATCAGACGATTACTGAATTTCTTCAGTAGAAAAAAGTCAAACGAGGACCTTAACATGAGATCAAAAAGCCTTGACGATGAAGAAACCAACCATAAGAGGACTTTGTGGACAAGAGCAAGGCGCCTGACTGAAATGTTTTCAAATAAAGTATCAAATTTAAACAATGAGACGGATTCCATAACATCGGCAAATAAAGTGCAATCTGGCTTGGAACAGCTGGATCGGGCTCAGGTGTCTGACAAGGAAAATTCCGGAGGAAGTTCCGACAGTGGGCGTTTCTCAGCGGACCGGAAGGGGGCCGAGTCGAAATTTGGGACGGATGTAGATGAAATGGATGTGACAGGAAGGTCGTATAATTTTGGATTTAGTGATTTGGATGAAGAAGGCATGAGGAAACCTCAGTCAAGGAAAGCAAGAAAGAGCAAAGAGGGAAAACCCACGAAGAATTTGGCTCTCTTGCAGTTTCGATATTATTGAAGAAATATAAAATCATCGTTTTTGTAGATTCTTATCATAGTTTGTTCTTGTTATATGCTCTAATGACAAAGTAACTTATTCAAGATCTCAATTTGATCATTAATACAAATCGATGTGAAATATACATGATCAATGAGTATTCAAGATAAAGAATAAGGTTTTACATAATGACTCCTAATATATATTTTTGTAGTTGTGACAGATATTGCTTTGGTACATAAAAGATCAATTAGTTTCATTTTGATGTTGTTTGATTGGTTCTCGTTTGTCTTTTGTATTTAAGTGTCTCTTTGAGGTTGGAAGGTACAGGTTGGTTCAACGTTGTTGGACAACTGTCAGTCGACTGCACAAAGTAGCCAAAACTTTTAGAACCTACTAGTATTTTGAGAGAGAGAGAGAGAGAGAGAGAGAGAGAGAGAGAGAGAGAGAAGGGGGAGTCGAAATTAAGTTTGTTTGATTGTTGCTTGATATGCCCATTTGGGTAGTAAATAACAATAAGTGTTCCTGTTCTATTGATTCACCATTAAATATACATCAGCTTTTATTGATGGTTCGGGGTATTATCCTTTCGGTGTTATTGACCTAGTTACTGTAATACCTTTTCCATTAAATAACAGATAGTTTTGTTGCTTAGTTACTGCCAGTCACAGTAAAATGTAAACATTCTAGGGTAACGAATAAACCGAATTTAAGATTCTAAAAGGTTTGTTTTGTTTTCTTTTCTTTTTTTGTTGATAGCGTTGTAATCCCTGATATACATATCTCAACAAATTATATAGCAAATATGTGTACATGACACGTAGGAAATTCCACGCAAAAGCAACCTGATAGATCTTTCTAAGATTAACAGTCCACGAATATTGTCCCACGCAATTGCAAATGACAGAAAACAACATAATTTGGACTTCAATTTTGAGTGGGGAGGTTTGGAGAAGTAAAAACAATGTAATTAAAACCCACATGCACTTGCAATGTCGACAAACAAATTATTTAAGATTTTAATTCTATGACGTCATTGTGTTTGTCATACATGTACGTGAATGTCAAGCTGAAAAACATTTCCCAATAAATAATTTAATTTCACTGGAGATAGGTCACACAAGTAATTCATAGCCCTGTTTTTAATGTAAGGGACCTAGGTTAAAACATTTTTAGAAACATGTATTAATATTTTTTTTTCAAAATCAATTGTTGGTGTGTTGGGTATAAAAGCAATATATTTTCTTTTCTCTTTTTTTAGGGAAACTTATGCAAAAAAACTAGTCGTAGCTCATGAATAGAACAACTGGGACGAGTTGTCGAACATTGTTCACTGATACACATTAATAAAATTTCTTTTTAAAAAAAGTTTGCTTGTATTCGAAGGAAATGTTTATTGTTACCCTCCCTACCAGTAGACTAGACAAAAAATAGCCTTTTTTCAAAACACCTACACGCTGCTCCCAACTGATCTATCTACCCGTTTGTCGTTTGTATGTAGAAAAAAATCCGCACACTCCTCATAGTTTTTTTTAGGGGGGGGGGGGTAATTTTACTCTGTAAATTTTAGAAATCTGAAATTTCAAGGGTGGGGGGGGGGGGGGTCTGGATATTTTATCTTAATATAATGTTAAATAATAATTAACTGATGTTTATAATTGCGCTACATTGATGGGGATATCGATGTTGTATACAAAGTTCACCACCATACTTCTTTCCCAATCAAATCATTTGACATTTTCTTCGTGTTGCATTATTTTTTCTGAACAACCTCCATCATGACTTATGAATAATAAATTTAATTCCCCCCACCCCCACCCCTGCTGCTGCTCTCTCTCTCTCTCTCTCTCTCTCTCTCTCTCTCTCTCTCTCTCTCTCTCTCTCTCTCTCTCATTATATATAAACATAAGAATCTATTCTAGGAATTTCTATACTTGAGTTAGACGTGATGAAACACGTATAATCAAACCAAAAGACTTGACCACGCGTGTCTTTTGGTATTACCTATACTACATGTATTGTTATGAAATTACCTGCTTGGATTTTGTCAGTGACCAAGTTTGCTAAATATATTTAGTACTCCAGTCGCCATAAAATGATTCATTCTTCATGACCTGGTGTTTATTACTTTTTCTGTCGATCATTTTGCCTTTGATATTAAGTCTTAATCCCCCTTGAGGATGTAAATAATCTAGTTAAAAATATATGTTTACAACATTCTGAATTTTATATAACGTAATCTCATATGTCTTCACAGGCAGTAAACCTCATTGGTACCATGCAACTCGATCGGATCTTGAATAAGTTATTGAATGTTTTGAATATTTTTGAAGTTTTCTAATATTATTCGAAATTATCGAAACCAATATTACTTTTTTGTAGGATTCTACAAAACTGCCTCGACCTTTTACCACCAGGAAGAAGAATATTACATTCCTCCAGAATCAATTCAAAAACTTCTGCTTTTAAAAATGCATTCACTTTAGTTACATTAGAAAAGAAAACTTATTTAAACAATCGCCGACACCTCGGTCATTTTCAATTAACATGATGGACTTCAACTTTAGTATTAATTAACTAAGGAGGCTGGATGTAAATTACCCGTCAGATCTAGCTTAAATTTTTAGATATGATTTGTTTATCTACATGTTTAAATATTCCATATATTTTAGTTTCAAATTTAAGTATTTTCCTTTATCTTTACAGGGCTCTTCTTCTAAAGAAGATCAATACGGTCTAAAAATGGTCATGATCATCAAACCCTCTTAAACCATATACAAAACATTACGTAGTCCTTGTACAAAGTCTTGATAGTGCAGTCCTACTGCATCAATGTGTTAATGTACAGTGCAATATGCTTGTTCCTGTAAATATAAACAGTGCAATATGCTTGTACCTGTTAATGTAAACAGTGCAATATGCTTGTATCTATAAATGTAAACAGTGCAATGTGCTTGTACCTGTAAATGTAAACAGTGCAATATGCTTGTAACTGTAAATGTATACAGTGCAATATGCTTGTACATGTAAATGTAAACAACGTACTACATGTAAATGTAATGATATACATACTACTTAACCGTAAATGTAGTCTGGTGTTTTTTGGGCAGGCATTAAAGAAATAAATAACCAAGAAATGATCGGTAAAGTGCAAGATGAATTCTTGAAATGAATGAAATGTCATTTGCATTTCTATGGTCAATTTTTTTTTTATTAATCTTCACGAATTTACTTTTGTTTGTCAATCTTTCAATATTATTTATGAAAATACAGCCAATATGATATTTTGTTTTGCCACCTATTTGGCAGTCAAGTGATATATGCATTGTACAATTTCAATACCTTAGCACCAATTCTTATTTTATTGCGTAGAATTGTCATGATGACAAATACCCGGTATGATACATGTTACATATATTGTTTGCCATGGGATCAAATTGTGTCTTGTAAATGTTCTTGAAGCTGCATGTCAACTATTTAATATATTTTACATGACATTGTGCCTCTGACAAAATGTATACAGGCAATCGATAAACAGAACACGTCATCGATATATTGTTGATTTTAAATTAGTTTATTGTGCGTGCAATGGAATACATGCAAAATGTATAGGTCATGAAAAGTAAAGAGCTGTTACAGAGAAGTGACACAGATATACCGTTGATATATAAATACTGGTATATCAATGATAAAAACATGGCTACAATATGCATGAACATAACATGCAAATGGATCGGAACAGATGCGAATGTTGATTTTGTTTTTTGCCAGTGAGCTTGGTTTTCTCTGACAAGTAAGAACGTGTCTTGAAAACTACGACTTACAGGTAGTGGCATATATAGAAGAAAGAGTCTGGGCGAATACTTATAAAGATGATAGTCTCTCCGACCATCTAAATTAAAAATCAATCATTATCAATTCAAACATAAAAACAACTGCCAATAAGTGCTGTGCAATAGTAAGCATTCACGTTCTAGAATGGAATTACACAGAATTTGAAGAACTTTGTAGGGTTTTTACGGGACCGTAGTAATCGATTCCAATTTAACCGAAACCATTCCTTGGGTGTAAAAAAGTTTTGTGGATTTTTACCATAGCATAATGTTTGGATTAAACCTCACACTTACAATGCCGTTGTAGGTTTTGGCACCGATTTATGCTTCACTGATGGACGATAGCGAGATCCAAGGAAAAGGTGTCGGGAGAGAGCCAACCTCTGGCACTAAAAGGCGAAGACACGAACAAAACACAGCTCAATTTCTTTTTATTGATATTATCACGATTGATTCTTTTATTATGAATTAATTCTCATTTTTGGCATTAATGTATTAATATTTCCTTCACCTTTTAAGTCAGTTCAATATATATATGTAGGGGATATTCAATGTTGTCTTTTCTGTTCAACACATTTTCTTCGATTTTTCATCTGTTCCTATCTGTATACATTTCTGCTGAAATGCAAAACAACATTGCGTATGAAACTTAGTTTAAATAATGACCAATTAAGTTTAAACACGAGGAAAACTTTAAGGAATAATTAAAGAAAAGAACCAAGTAAATTTGAATTAGAGCCAGTTTTACAAGAGCTTGGACGTTTGGTAGTTGTGTCAAACTGCATTGTGAGAGACGTACATTTGTAGGCCTGTCTATTTCATTACTGGCCACTCAGCCATGGCTCTTTGAATTAAATCAACACGACTTGGCTGGCTTTTGAGCTAAAACTACGCAATCTATGTATATTTCACTCGAAACCAGCATCATTTTTGACTTGCTTTGATGCAAGAAATAGATAGCACCTCCTACCGAAAGTCCAAGGTCTTGTTAAAATGGTTCTAAACGGTGAATTGGGTCCGTATGAGTTTTCTGTTTCCCCATCCCCCTACATTTTAGTGAGAAATTCATTTGAAATCTGTACCTTCCCCTTTACATTTTCATGTAGGCATGAGGACAAAAAAAGCACATATGGAAAATAATCAATAAAAAAGTGTAGCTTTTGATGGTTCTTTTCTCCTAATGAAAAATAACACTTCCTTTCAATGTGGAAAAAAAAAAACTTTCATTAAAAGATCACAGTATTTCACAGTTGTAATGTAATTTAAAGAATATTTATGTACCGGTCTTTGACCAGAGACCTGGTTACCAAATATCTCTCTGTATATAACGAATATCCTGCCAATGTGATCTACTAATATACTATTGTCATAGTAACGTTAAAATCAGAGCAACAGCAGAAATTTCCAAAAAATGAATGACAATTTGTCTGACGAGGCGGAAAGAGAAGTCTGTGAACAGTTGACAGAGGCGTACATTATGATGAATCAATAAGATTTTGAGGACTTCATTTGCGCATTTTCAGTCACCGAATATTATTCATTTACCAAAGCAGGTTGAGAGACACTCTGCGTTCTCTCAATGAATAGCACAGATAAAAGGGTGGCAAGTAAGCGTGCGTATATATCTGTATGCTGTATGTATGCCAAAATTATGTTATCCATTGCTTTCTATCCCAACCCTGTATTTTGCCATAACCAAATTGAATTGTATATCGGCTATTCGCAATTTTTCTGTGTAAAACTGAGTAAAATTGATAGTTGGGAGAAAAGGGGATCTCGTTTTTTGGATTGTAATAACTGACTAAACCCCCTTAGCATGCATTCCGGAATATAAAATTACACGTCGATGTAAGTTAATTATGGGTTGTGCATGCAATTTGCCACCATAAATCAATTATGCATCAGTTTACGCCCCGGTCCGTTGCAGTTACAGCAATCAAAGATTGACCGCACTAGCTTAAGCCATCTTCCTCAATTATTAGCGATAAATTTCATTAGCTTAGTAGCAGGTAGAGTTCCCGCATTCACAGGAAATTTTTCCGGCTCCAGGAATTGTCTCCCGGTCCTCAATTTACTTTTATAGGAAACTTTTGCCCGATTAACTGAATAAATGGATTATAGATGTGGAACTAAATATGTTCGAGCCAGCAAGGCGGAATAAAGACTAAGTCTTTTTTTTCACTGAGGGCGTAAATCGGGTTTTTTTTTAATACAACCGAGACCAAAGCTCGCCTGGGATTAAAGCAATGATGCTAAGATTGGAGGAACGTTACACAGTAAGTACCAAAGATTACAACAGGATTTGTCAAATTTTCACATCAGAAGTATCTCTGATAGTGTTATATTGAATTTTTTAAATTTATGTCATGATAAACTCTATTAGAGTGAATAAGGATTTTTAATTAGTACAAAAGTGGGTGTATTAACGTATTTTTAACATCTTAAAGCAGTTGTTTTATAGTTAATACTTGTTATGAAAAAGCGATAGTGCTGTTTTTTTTGTTGGTATTTTATCTGTGTAAAGATATTACATTTTGCATGTTAAATGTTTTGTTTTTTTTTTGGGGGGGGGGGGGGTTTAATGAAATTTTAGACTACAACTGATCTGAAATTTAGTTATACTGACAATTTTCCTCTGATAAACTGACTATAAGTTAGAGCAAAACCCACTTCATTTATTTGTATATATAAGTTCGTGAATTAGATTGATCTACAAAATCCACGAACTTTGGTTCCCACGAACAATGATGATTGCACAGTAAAACACTTTTTGTTTACATTATTAATAATCGCAAATGCATTCGGGACTCCAACAATTGACCATTGCGAGGTCCACTGAATAATTAACTGACTGTTCGCGTTATATCGAGAAACCAACTTCACATTATGATAATTGAATAAAAGCTCCCTTATAAACGATTTCAACCTAAGCTACACTATATTGTTTCTAGAAATTAATTGTCATTCGACGTTCCAATTCGATGGATTATAAGAATTTTCGATCGATCAAAGTTCTGAGGCTAGGTCTGTAAGAAATTGACAATTGACTTTTTTTTAAATAGTTGTACCTTTTCAGTGAATTTGAATCTGATTTATCTTGCAAAGAGGGTCTAGCTTCGATTAAATACAACCATTTGATATTCGTAAATCAGATAGCAACGGTTTGAAAAACGTTGGTTTTTGGTTTAATTAACTACATCACGAACGTATATTTACAAACAAGATGAACAAAATAATAATTATAATAAAGTGAATACATGTAGTTGTTTATAAGCTTACTCTTTATTTCTTGATTGTCAAATTAATTTTGGAACCCCCAAAAAAACACACAATGCTTACCAAACCAATAACAACACACATGTACAATGCTTAATCACGGTTCCTTTAAAAATACGACGGAGAATGCGGAAAAACTTATTATTTTGATATTGTATTATAGCAAAGCTGGCATTAGTTTCCATCTTCTAAGTTGGTACAATATTGCTTAAAGGTGGTATTTGTTAATTAAGAATATAGAGCTAACACACCAAAAAAAAAAAAACCAGAAATTAAAATATTCATGAATCTCCAGGGGGTCACTTGTTTACAATACAAGCCCAATATAGGCAATGTTTAAAAAGACGTTCATATTGCAATGAACAAAATAGACTCATTATCATATCTCTCATTATCATGTAAACCTTGCTATTGTTCCACATATGTTACCTTTCTATTATGGTCGTGTCTTAGAAAACCATGTCTATTTTTTATTCTTTACAATTCATCTCATCCTTCTACTATTTTCAGTTTTAAAACATGCACGGTTGCATGTGTTTGTTCTATAGGACGAGGCCTTTTCTTTGATTTGTATCGGTTAATGAGTAGCGTAAATGGCACTCTATGGACGTATTTCATGAATTATTGAATCATACAGTTTTTGTGGAAGAACTGCGATGGGTCGTCCAACAACACTACCTTTCACGTCAGAATATTAATTCTGAGAGACGTAGGAAGTGGTTTATCTAAAAAATTCTTTCACAAGTATTTTAGTGGTCGCCAATAAGCTTCTTAGTAAAGATAATGACATTGACATACGGTATAAGGTTTAACGCCAACACATGTATATACCTGTAATAGATGTACAGATCTATCTGTCTATCTATCTATCTATCTATCTATCTATCTATCTATCTATCTATCTATCTATCTATCTATCTATCTATCTATCTATCTATCTATCTATCTATCTATCTATCTATTTATCCATCTATCTACACGTATCTATCTATCTATCTATCTATCTATCTATCTATCTATCTATCTATCTATCTATCTATCTATCTATCTATCTATCTATCATCTATCTATCTATCTATCTATCTATCTATCTATTCACGTAAACATATTACAATATACACGTATATTTACATCTATTGTATATTTTCTATCCTATTTCTAAGAAAATCCGATTGTGTTCTTGCATCTTCTTCCAATAGTTTTTTTTGCGTTGAACTGTGCTAAGTTGTCAGACATCTCCTTTATGTTATAACCTTCATAATGAGGTGTGTAAGACTAAGATTATCTGAAAATTCTTTCACAAGACGCTGAAGTGGTCATCATCAATTAAAATAAGGACATAAAAGGAATATTTGTATTCAACAATGGTCGCTTCCCATCTACTAAAAAGCAAAAGATAGTTGAAAGTTTGTGGCCATTTTTAGACTACTGTGAAAGTTTAGGAATTCATGGTGGCTCATTTTTCGTGGTGTTTGTAGGTAGCCCCCCCCCTCCCCCCCCCCCCCCCCCCCACCATGAATTTACATCCTCGACAAGAACAAATTTTGAAACTAAAACTGAAAACCGACGCATGCACAAAATTACATCCACGAATATTCGCCACAAGGAATTTTAATGATTCCTCGGTATATAAGTCTCGTTAAAAAAAAGAAGAATTCCATTTTATAAAGATACAAAAAATATTCATATTTTAAACTTTGTGAACATATTCATACTTCATTAATATAAATGGGAATTTTCCTAACTAAATTATGATGAATTAGTAAATGTTTATAAAAACATTAACGTAGATCTTATGGGTAATTTGTTGACCAGCCAGCCTCCCCGAATTTAGATGTAGAATTGTAGTCCAACCGTCAAAATAGAAATTTTGCCTTTAGTTAGCGCTGTACTTGTACATATTTGCGGCTAAACCTCTTTGGTGATGAACGTACGGAAGTACCATACCGTGCCATATCAGTGATATGAAACAACATAGGAGAATTACATAATAGATCATTCAACAATTCTCTTGTAACTTGTCAAAGATTATTGAGATAGCATGCAGTATATCAGATAGATCAAACGTATATTATACATGTACAGATCGTTTACAGCCGCAGGATTTTCAAAATTCGCGTACTAATGAGCAATAACATTGACCAGTTCTTTCTTCTCCTTCTTCGAATAGGAAAACAAGCTAAACTCTAATACTTTATAAAAGGTGGCCTCTTCTATTTTTATTATTTAAAAAAAAATTGCCAATTTTTCTCTTTGTCTTTTAACAGGAAGAAATACAAGAATAATATTGTTACCTTATCGACAATAAATCTACGCGCCTTCTTCCTTTGGTATTAATATTTAATGAGAAGGTTTGTAATTTCCTGCCATGGCAATGATTGGCAGTTATCTAGCCTTACGTCAAAATGAATAATGAATAAGAAGCACCGAAATTGCCTTTTTTCTATATTCTTAAATACAGAGAGTCACAGAAAAGGGTGGATGCACTCTTGATAAAGGTTCTTTGTCTGTCTGCAATCAGCGAAATTTATATGAAAGAGAGTTACATGCATTGTTAACTAGTAAAATACAAAGTAAAGCACAACTGAGCATCAGCTAGCAGACAAACATTGTTCAAAGTGCAGCCATTAGAGTCGAACTGCTTCCTGTTTTAAACAATTAACTCCAGACATATAATCCATTGCCTGAATAATTTTTGAAGGCTTTTACTTCCAACAACCCCCCCCCCCCCCTCCGTCTCCCCACCATTTCGAAATATCCGCATATACCAACAATCTTACTAGATGAAAATGAAAAATAAAATTCATTTTAGTCATAAGCCATTAATAATTCGTAAAATCTATGTCTATCTCGCGTTCATTTTTCAGTCGACACAATATGGAACAGGGGTACGATAAGCCAGTGAACAATGCAATGCAATAACAATGTATTGGTAAAACAACGTAATTGTTCGAGGTTTGTCTTTGGAATTGCTAATAACTCACAGATTTGTTGACAGTTAGTTGCAGGTGGTAGGGAAGGACTGCCACTGGAATCCGCGGGAATTATCGTGTCGGGATCAGATTTGCTTCATTTTGCGGACATCCTCACTATACATCATGCCGGTTTTGGTTGATATATATGCGTACACTACAGTAGTCACACAATGATAGTGTCTCGGACTCGGTGTTTAGGTATATCAGCTTTCTTAAATTCGATATATGGTCCAGAGAAACTCTAGCTTTATTTGCTGTATATTGCATTACATTAATTTATATGTGTATTATAAGTTCACATCATAATGACCGTACATTTGATGTCCGTGATCTATGAAAATGATACCTTTACACAGCTGAAACCCATTGTGTGCTCTCTCTCTCTCTCTCTCTCTCTCTCTCTCTCTCTCTCTCTCTCTCTCTCTCATAGTTTCCGGATAATTTTCACTTCTAGGTCCTCATTACCAAGTAACATGTATTTTTCTCAAGGTACTAACGTGATCCTACCATCAAATACAAATTAGCGCACAAAATTCCTCCTTTGTTATCACTTCATTACGATATGCGAAGTACATACATGTATCAGTCTCTAAATATACAGGAACCCTACCCTGGTCATTAGCAGACTGAATACAACATAAACATCGGCATCTTACCAACATTACGATAACGACAAGTAATTAGTGGACAGGATTTTCCACGTGCTTCCAAATGTTGTTCGTGACACAAAGATATCGATTGCTGTTTTCTTAACTGATTTTATATGTCTCACTGCTTTTGTATCGTTATTTTGAAAATTGAAACATAACACGTAAAAATTATGAAAGTGTCAGTATTGGCTAAAGTCAGAAAATAACGACTTTCATAGTTTTTTTTTAACTATTATTTCATGTATATACATTTATTTTTAGGCAATAAAAAAGTATTTCCTGTATTTTATCGTACAAAAATTAAGCTTTTTCCTCTTGCTTTTTTGTGCTTTTGTTCGTAATAAACAAAGACGATGCGTGACTGAAAACCTAACAAACGATCGGAAGTGTCCATGCATTCAATGGAACCTCTAATTTTTTTAACTCGGTCCAGCCCAAATTGGTGGCTTGTCTCTCGGAGGAAATCGCGCCGTGTCAAAAAGGGTAGTATTATAGGGCCTCTATTCCAATAGGTTACGTGCCGCTCAGGCCTTTGCTTTTGTTTCGTCAGTAGTCGTATTCTGCCAGGGCCCGTACGTAATTGCTCGCCTGGGTGTTCATGAGCAACATAAAAACGATCGATTTGCATTGTATTTATTGGCGCGCGCAGGTGATAACTCTTTTAACTAACCATCTGGTTAAAAATCTAGATCAATGTCGAGCTAGTATAATATATTTGTTCAGTTCCCTTTCAATTGTACCTGGAGAGTTTTAAAATATTTAAAGACATTGAGTAAAAAACCCACGAACATATTGAAACGGGTAACAATAGATCCGAGCATGTCCAAAAATTGATATCATCTTTGGCGAATAATGATTGAGTGCTTAATTGAAATGTACACCACATACCACGTGTCTTCTAACGCGTCTGAAAATGCCAACCTGGCTTAGGTAAATGCATGTATAGTACTTACAGCAGAAGCTGGGCTAGGTAAGCATTGATTAGTTAAGAAAGATGTAAGGCCTCTAATCGGTCTTTGTGCTTGCAGGAACTGGACTGCCTTGAACACACGAGGGCGGTAGTGATCCGTGTTAGATCACATCAGATGATATCACGTTAAATGTCAGCTGATGCCGAGGAGTAAGTACGTCTTCTTTTCTTTTATATCTTAGCACAGTACTTCTTTGTATTGTCCAGTAATTTAGTATAACCTGTTCGTTAACTTTTATCATAACTTTAGATGTTTGACATGGTCTAGAGATGTTTAAGTTTTTGAAGTAGTTTTTGGGTCGGTTCTTTGAAAAAATTAAATCAACATATTTGTCATGCTTAATATATAATTACATGGTCTTGAATTCATTTTTATCGAGTAAATTGCGTGACGTCTTAAATTAAAGTGTCCCCTAATATGAGCTCAACCAGTAAATATACAGGAGATATTTGCTTGTGGTTCGCATTCCAATTAAGAAATTTTGTAATGTCAAAAAATATTTTCTTTTCAAGTTCGTCTAAATTTGTATTTGATTCCTGAAGTAACTCTTTTTTTTTTAAATTGAACAAAAGAAAAAACCCGATTGTTTTCAGCAAGATAGCTAACATAAAATTAGTTAAATGTCAAACGCAACTTTATATGGCTTCAAATAAGTTGTCATAGCAACTTACAATTTTCCATCATGCTTGCATTTCAATTCCTTGGCATTTTTGAAAGATACGCCAATAACAGTCTCTGTGATATAGGGCTGGTGGAAGACAATATTGAGGAATATAAATCGGCGGCGGCTACTGATGTCTCACAATGCTGCTGCTTGATATATGTATTATGTTGCCGGCGAGAAGAGAGCGAGAAAGAAAAAAGGGGGTTAATTAGAAATCATCTCCTCGACATCCGTTTTGTAATTAGTCAAAGAGTTATTGTCTGGAAAAGGGGATATACAAAAGCTACAATAATCCCCAACAATTGCCAGTTATAGCCGGATATAAACAGATCGTTGCCTTTTTTTAACAAGAGAACATTTTTGGATGCGTGGTCGCAAAGTGCATGTACATGTATATGAACATCAATTGATCAAGGCAGATGTAAATAACTGGTGGCTAGGCTTAGGTTCGGAATTGTATTTACACGTAACAGGAAACTGGTGTATAAGGGCCAGTCACCAATAGATATATGTTAATTGTAACTATATAAGTATTTCCAGTTTTAAAATTTTTTCTTTAATACATGTACATGTATTTAGAATAGTTATCAAAATTTTGATTTATTTTATACCCCCCCCCCCAAAAAAAAAAGCTTAAAATAGTAAAAATACATTTTTGTAGTTTGTTTAAATAAAGAGTATTTCTGTATACTAGTATATGACTTCACTAAAGCCATTGCTCTTGAGGTCCATATTATGAAGTTAATTTTACTGATAACGTACTCTTGTGTTTTAAATTCAGAATTGATATGTTCACACTTATCTTTTCCTTGACATCAGGGAATCATTTCCCGGATTCCACAATATGTATTTTATTTAACTCGATTTGAAGCCTACATGTATGTGGTGTATTGCTATAGGTGCTGCAATAATTAGAATTGAAGTATCTAATCTTAAAAGTGCAAGGCCGAATTATCACAATGTTTGGGTGTCATGAGCCTTTGTCAATGATTGCTTACATACATGAAGAAGGTATTTGTTTGCCATATGTACTTTAAAAGTGAATACATTTCATGCTTTTCAATATTGAATGTAGAGTTTTAACGGTTTAAAACCACATCGGGCTCGATATTTGACCATTTCATCGGAAATAGTTTGAAAAGAAAAGGAAAAACTTAAAACGGTTTTCACTAGTAATCGTTGTAGCTATCTTAAACAGGATCATTATGCCTGAGGAATAATAGTCTCTCTTATTCTTGTTTTAATTACAGGAATTATACGTACAACGAGTCCCAAATATTGATTGTAACGCAACCCTGAAGCTTGTTATAGCTACTTGCTTTTGAATGCTGGAATTTACAATAACCCTTTAACAATGTAGGCAAGGAGTAGGGGGAAAAGAGAAAAGTCTGTGTCGATGTTTTAGAACATACTAAAGAACAAAAACCAGGAGCACAAAGGGTAGATGGATCATTCATGCTGGCTGAAAATGATTAAATGCCGCAGTTATTCATTCAGTGAAAACCCGTGATTATAGCTATGGTATTCTGTTTAAAAGATTATGTCGCAGAAAAAATGAAAAGCGAACAACGGGGCACGAACCCAACTGTCAAGTGCAAAATGTTGTCAAGCGAGGAAAGTCAAACGAGTTGCATTGTCAGATTATTAAGATCCCTCAATGCAGACTCACAATTCTGATTAGGCTATCTAATGCGGGCGAATATCCTTGGTACCTTCCGACCAATGTCTTAATTGCACGAAAAAGCATTTGGTTTTTGTAACCATGGTTTTAATGTTTTGTATTGACGTGTTACTTATTTTTTGGTCTGTCGTCTGCCAGCAACGCATACGACATATTCATGACATCCAAGGCACAGCCTCATTTGAGAGATTAATTAGAGGTTCAATGATTAGATGCTCGATAGATATTTATTGTCTGCAAGCAACTAGGAGGATAGGACATTCAATTGTGTCGTGATAGAAGAGTATGAAAATTGTCGAAGCCAATAACAGGGTCAAAAAGATATTCATTGACACGATTAACTGCAAAATTAAGATATGTCGGCAGATATTTAGATTCAACACGAGAAGTGTTTCTACTTTATTTGGCCATGGTGAAGTTATGATTTCACCAGAACAAAAACAAAACGGAAATAACTAAAAGAAAATGTATTTTACTAACGGCAACGTGTAATTGAATGCAACGTCATGATCTGTTTCAAGATACGTAATGCTTGTAAAAGATGGTATACATGGAGATGTATATGAATTAATAGGGTGTATGTACTTTATGAGTACATTCCATGTATATGAATACAGTTTGTCTTTTAAAATCTTTATAATTGAAATGACGAAATCCAACGACAATTTTATACATAACGCACCATGGTAACTTAAATTATTGTCAAGGTTGGAGGAATGGTTTTATGTAAGCATGATTTTTTTTCATTCACAGAAGACAACGATGCTGCTTGCTCTAGGCATCGTATGGCTGACGTGCAAAACCGCTGTTGTGGCCAGCACGTGCTTCTTCTCAGATCACCTGAAAAACAACGAGTGGCACTACAAAGTAAAATCGGGACAGGGTGCCAGACAGATTCTGCAGTTCAGCGGCGACGTCTTAGTGATGAAAAATCTTCAAGTTCCTGGGGATTCCTACGAGCTTAACTGTGTAGAGAGGCGTGGTGAGTATGCCTTTCTTTTTGAATCCAACTCCGCAACGAGAAAACAATTCAAGTGTTTTGAATTTTTGGAGAGAGGCAAGTCTATTTTACAAATGCGAGTTTCCTCTTTCTCCGAAAATACGGATGTGTGTGATGATAGAAAGTTAGTATTGGATGAGTGGTTGTTAGTTTCGTATAAAGAGATGGACAAAGAAATTGGACGGTGTCCGTTTAGTGGGGGTTTCAATTTAAAGATGCGTGATTCTGATGGTAACGCCCATGGTTGTAACTTCATGGAACTTCCTATGAGGCTAGAGATCGAGTGTATAGCAGGGGAGGGAATGACTTTTGACTTCCGGAGGAGTGAATGTACATACTTTGTCCCAATGAATATCTATCAAAAGACTTTTTGTGTTACAAACTGGTATACAAAAAATTTCATATTTGTGGTTATCAAAGCCGTTAATGGCGACGGTATATGGATTATGAGAGTACCAAAACGGGATTTGGGTTATTATAATAATCAGATCATAGTGGAATTGTTTCCCGATTTGATTTCGAGTGAATCGAATACGAACAGCAACGTAGAGAAATCGTATTCTCTAACATTAGAAAAAGAAGTACAACGAAGTTTTTGTGCAGACGAGTACGAATCTTGCTCTACAAGGTTGTGTTCTCCAATGGACAAACGCCAGTGTCCAAAATCCTGTGGATCGTGCGATCCAAATTCAGTTCTACCAATCTGCTCATTTCCTCGAAGGTTTCTTGGCGAATGGTACTCACAGGATATCGATGGTACGAGGAGGGTCAACATCAGTGACTCTACTCTCTCTGTCGACGACGTTGGGGAGTTCTCTTGTGTTCATTTTGAAGATTCTCCGTCTCGTTCTACGAGAATGTATACAACAGAATCGGTCTACTTTAACGGATGTAGACCTCGGTACACCTGCGTGTCATTTAAGCGTCTGGGAAAATCTGTGCTTGGATACAGCATCAGCCAAAGTTTCGTTTGGCCCATTACTTTAGACAGCCCCGGGAAGACTATTTGCGACGAATCCCGCTTTAGACCGGACGAAGAGCCTGTGGGTGACTTGTACCACTCCTACCCAAACTCCTTCAAGCCAATCATCTCCGTGTCACGAACTTTCAAATCCACGTCATGCGATTTACCGTCGGTGTTCACTTTCACTGCGCAGTTTGGTGAAAACAAAAGTTGTCCTGGTGAGATATATCAGGATTGTGTAGACTCAAGTGTATTTCGCTTAGAGTATCACAACTGTAGATATGTGACAATAAAGTCTTTTACCTATTATTGTGCAGCAACGTTCAAAGAGAATTACTGGGAGAAGCTTGTGATTTTGCAAAGTGCTACGGAGTCCAAAGACTCCAAGTGTTTATCTTTCTCGACTGTTTATCCAGATCGTGCTTTCTTACTTCCTACTAGTCATTGTGACGTGTACGCCTGGCAGTACGTAGACGCCAACATTCGCCAATCGTTGGTTGAATTCTCGATACATTCCACCGGTGAAACTTGTAAGACGATTCCGACAACGACGTCAGCGACGATGATGACAACGACAAGCCTCGAGACACAGTCATCGTCAACGACGACAGACAGCTTTCCCACCGGACAGCGTAAGCCGGACATTTCAATAGAGTCAGCTGTGCAGAGCGACTCCAACGGGGAAAAGGACAAATATCAAGAACTTATTAAAACGACAAAGTCTCCGACCCAGGACGAACCGCCGGACATTCTAGACCATAAGCTACAGACAGTAGAAGAGAGAATCCGCGAAACTAGTCACTCCGAGAGATGCCACGTTTATGTTGTCAACTTAATTTCTGTTGTATTGTTTTATTATTTGATTGTCTGAAATGTATTATACTCCCGGTAGCTGTACATATTGGCATTCGGGTTTTTTTATTCAAACATTTGTTGTTATTTATATCGTTTTGCACACAAGTGCTTTCTTGGCTGTGAACTTAAGCTAAGACAAATGATTTCATGAACTTTTATTCTGTATCATACATAGAAAGGAACATGATCGTTCTTTACTTAGACTTTGTTAATTTTGTCAAGAAAATAATCATGAATTTATTTATGATATCATGATATTTGTAAGTAAGTTATATTTTTTTTAAATTCACACCACCCTAAAAGGCTGTATACTTTTAATTTTGTTTCGCAATGTATTTAATTTCAATTCTTATTTATTGATTAATTCATTCGTTCATTCATTCATTCAAAACATTCTGAACTAAAGATTGATTTGCATTATTATAAATAGATATATTTGAGATAAGAACACTGATGATGCCAGATCTTTTGATCCAACGTTACACCCTTTACCGATTTCATTACAACAATATATCGATCGATTGTCGGTTCCGATATTCTCAAATTAAAACTTTTCAAAGACTTTTGTTCAGAGGCTCTTGGTCTTGTTACGTGCCATTCTCTCATTATCGTACAATCAAACGAAATGAGAGAGAAAGAATCAAACGGAAACACACCTGGTACGACTTATCCTCTACCGCTTTCATCCATTTCAAAAAATTGAAAATTAGATGTAATCTAATTCCATTGCAGTTATAAATCAAGCACCTCCTCATCGCACAGAGATGTTCTTTGATGAAAAAACAAAATCGATCACGAAGTTTAATTTTTCCATTGAGTAAACGTGTTCGTTTGTGTCGCTTGGTAATCGAATTTGCTGCGAAAATGACACAGAATTGTTTATTAATTCAATTGAACATTTTGTTTTATGCAAGGTTCCTTCAGAGTAAAGGAATGTGTATGTGTATTGTACAGTGATACCATTTTTCCATCAGATCATGTAATTAAAGGGAATAAACACATCTTCGATATTGCACTTTCTTTTTTTAGCTCGCAAAGCAAAATTGCAATCTGAGACTACTCGCCAAATTGAACAAACAAAAAGAAGGTGGATATTGGTTTGAACGTTTATTTGTACTTTGTTATCAAGCTGTTGAAGACAAACAGTGAACAATATGGAAAACTAGAAATAGGATTCATCTAATAGAACAATACTCATTGCAGTCTCTCGGAAAGAAATTAAATCGAACTCTCTTTTAAAAATATATATAACAGTTTATAATGAAATGCAAGAATAACACTATATGTAT
Source organism: Magallana gigas (assembly GCF_963853765.1). Classification (NCBI taxonomy): domain Eukaryota; kingdom Metazoa; phylum Mollusca; class Bivalvia; order Ostreida; family Ostreidae; genus Magallana; species Magallana gigas. Next base: position 32,957,075 of record NC_088855.1, on the reverse strand, counting down.
TAGTTTCGAAAGAACAAGGTACGGTTGTAACAGCATGAATGCCTAAAATAGCATTCAAGAGGTTGAGAAAATGTAAATACATGTTTCCCATATCAGTGAGATAGGAAATATCTATTGAGTGGGAAAATGAGGATTAATAATTTGGATATTGTGAAGAAATTTACAATGTTCTATATGATATAAACAAAAACTACTTATAATGCACGATGGTTCATGCAGGAGTATAATTAAGTCATCGTATAAAAGGAAGCCGGGTTAGAGCCCCGTTTCTATCACTTGAATTAAATGTAGAGTTATAATATTGTAATAACATTCTCCAACCCGAAAGATAAGCTGTTTCTGTAAACAACAAACGTCTGTATTATGTATTCAGTAATTAAAATAAATTCAAAGTTCTCGACATAGTCAAATGTAATTTTTACATTAAACCATGTCATTAATATTGAACTTTTACTTTTAATACCGGTACTTAAAAAGTGTGAAGTGTTCTGTGTGGCCAAAGATTCATTTCCCAAAAGTGTTTTTAATCATCATTTATTAATAATTGGTAACACAATGCTTGATGTGTCAAAAAGAATCAAACTATGTAGATGCAGCTTTAAAAAATACTCTTTTGGCTTGACAAGTGTTTTGAGTTCATAACTTATAGCCAATGTGCCTGTACATATGCGTAGTTGGTACTAGATACTTGCAATATTATTACACAGGATAAACAACCTTATAGAGTTCTGATGGTACTATTGTTTTGTAGTTATTCGATTAAAGTTGAGGATAATTGACAAAAATGAAACGGATGTCAGATGACAGAATTGCATTAATTTTTACCTCCTTCTAATCATTCATGTCCAATGCATATTTCTTTTTCGATATCGTCAACATCGCGATGTACATATATATAAAGTTGATACAATATTGACATAACGTCGCACGATATTGAACCGATATCAATGCATGTTACATTGTCAATTTGCCGATTATTCTTTGACGTTAAATCGTCGACATTTTCGACTACGCGACGTCGACGATGTTGAAACGATATTGAGTTTACATTGTCAACATTGCCGATATTTCTTTGACATTAACATCGTAGACATTGAAACGTCGATGATGTTTTAATAAATATCAAGTTTACATCGTTGACATTGTCGCAATGTATACGATGTTGAACTGATATTGGGTTTACATGGTTTACATCGCATATACTTCTTTAACGTTACATCGTAGACAATTAAAAAATGTACGATGTAGACACGATGTCGATCAACATTGTGATGTCGACAATATAAACAAGAAAGAAGGCGCACGATCTAGAGACAATGTCGATTAGTTGATGGTTACCATTGTTACAACGACAATGTTGTCTATGAAACAGGATAAATTTTAAAGAACGATGTAGATACGATGACCACTCGATGTTGATCAACATTGTGATGTCGACGATGTAAACAAGAAAGAAAGCACACAATGTAAAACACATTGTCGATGTTCGTCAACATTGCGATGTCGATAATGTCCACGATGTAAACAGGATATAGGAATACGGTGCAAATGCTTATGCGATATTAACACAATGTCGACTCGATGTTGGCCAACACTGCGATGTCGATAATATTAATAAAACATCTTGCATTGGTCATACCTCTACCTTCAAATGGCTCATGACACACTTGATTATGATGTCATATTGTAAATTTATTTTGTATCTAATTTATTGGATTACTAGTAATGCAAATACAAAACTTAGGGTTGTCATGTTATAATATATTTTCATATTACCCACCCAATAAAAGAACTGCGAACGCCAACGCCGGTTTCCCGCCTACATTTTACATCCAAATATTTCGGAATTCCTGTCAGATATTCAAAAACTAAGTTTTCTACTAAAAGGTATAATCAAATCCTAATGTATCAAAATGAAATTTGTAATCAAATTATTCATTTTTAAACAAAAGTTTTGCTAACACGGGGTCTAATAAAAATTATGAAACGGTCTCTATGAGAGATGAAAATATTATTAAGCAGCCAATATGTGCATAAAAACTTAATAATAACATATTTACGATATATATTAAAGTAAAATTGCATATTAATTCATATCTGTTAATTAATTTTCAAAAATTTACAAAGCAAAATTCTTTTTTTGGAATGTATTACGGTCTAGCTGTAGACATATGTCCCCTCCCCCCCCCCCCCCCCCCCCCCCCGTGAAACAATAAACCCTTTGGTAAAAATATGCTAAATAACAATAATTAAATCCCCTCAAAAGGAATTTTTGTATCACGGGGGGGGGGGGGGGGAAGATGTTCAAAGACATTTCCGTTTTCCGTTATTTTCTATTATGAAATGAGCTATTTTAACCCAAAATACAAAGTTATCTCTCTTTGTTTGACCAAATCATTTATATTAAATGAAAATATACATAAATGTTTGCATTATTATAAAAAAAATAAACTTTAATCAGACAACTTTCAAAAAATGACTTTTAGTTAGGCGGCTAGGCAATGCTATCGTTCGCAGTCCTTTAGAATTTACAATAGGACAAATATATGCTTAGACTCGAGTATTTACACAATTTATATTAGTTACATTTAATATCTTTGATTTATGGTAAGAATCCCTTAGTTGATAAGACAATCACTTAGCAAACGGGTATACATGTACACATAAAAAATTAAAACTGGAGAGGGGATCTTACAGAAGAAACATTAATTAAGAAAAACGGTTTATTTCCTTAACAAGCCCTTACGCTTGATATGAAATGAAGAACCGTAGAAAGTTGTTACCAGTTACGGCCAAAGAAACAAGTGCACCATAGCTTAAGGAGTGTGACTAACTTAAGACCTAAATTTTACAAAAATGAACATTCTGATTCACAAATAAAAGGCAACAAACAAAATTATTGTACATTTTAATAAACTAAACATCTGTTTTAAAGATTTTTTAGTTAAAATTCTTACACGTCGATCAAAGTAATCGTTATTGCCAACCTCATCGTTACTTCTTCGGCTATAACTTCGGGTTTTTTAATGCTTGTGGCTCAAAATGTACGACTAAATGATAAAATTCTTTTGATTTAGTCAACATTGAAATTAACTTTGTCCTTGGCGAATAAATGTCAAAGATTTAAAGAAGATAATGCTAATCCTACTATCTGTTTTTCAATCAGCTGATCAAAGAAGGTCGCATGTGACGTCACCGTACCTCGTGACACACTATCTAATTAGTGAATTGCTTTTAGGAAAGGTGCTATGAATTAAATTGATAATTTTTTTTGGTTAATTAACGCTTTTTACACCAAACAAACTGTTGGAAGTAATTACAGTAACTACAAACACAGGAGGGAAGGCAAAAAAAATGTCAAATGTTCCTTAATTTAGGAACGTGCGATAACTCCTCTAACATAAGATTCAGCCAAGCCCCCCCCCCCCCTTTTTTTCGGGAGTTCATTTTGAAATCAACACTCCTTTGTAGTTACTCTGGCAAAACAGAAGTCAAACAGTGTTTGGACCTAAGCACAAATCATCACCACTGACTTAGTACCGAAAGAAAATCGATTAAATTCAGAAGCATTATTTTTCAAGGAAACGTATTAATAAATACCCTGAAAATAGTCAAATTTTAAATGGTGCGAACAATTTAGATATTTTTGTTGTCGTATGTACTAGTATTCCTATGCCAGAGTTCGAATAAGTAAGCGCTGTTTCTACAGCGATAGCGTTTGGAATCAAGAGTAGATTACTAGTATCTAATCTAAAGCTAGAACTGGCGTACTATACTCGGCTTTATTTGTTATTACTTGTTTTTTTTAAAAATTGCTTGGATATAAAATTATTCAGAAATTTTTCGATAACTGATACATAATGCATCGTAGGTAGACTTTGATATATGGTGTTAATTCATTACACAACATGATTCATATGGAGTTTCCGTCTATAGCTCGGAATCTTTATTTTGGAAGACCCCGAGAATTCAATCAATTCATATTAGAAAAAAATATGCGAAATTATTCAAATACGGCTAAAAATCTTTTTGTCATGAAAAATTACACATATCGTTCATTTTGAAATAAATAATAAGAAGAGCATGTTTTGCCTACAAAGAGTCATTAAAATCAACTCCCGTCACTACTTCAGTACTTTGATTTTTATCAGCAGCTCAAGGATAGTCTTTTCTTCCGCAATGGTTTTTCTTATTTGTGTCCAAAAATGTGGACATGTGGTTTCGAAACTTCCTGCTGTGTACCTAATTATGTTTAAAATTACTGCTTTGTTTACTAGTACCACAAGTATTAATAACGAGGGGTAAATATCTGTTTGTATTGACCTTCATAAAAGCTCATACATTCCATCAAAAGCTCTTATACTTTCATTAAAAAACTCGTGTAGGGGAAATTAACAGGGATAACATTAATTCTTGTAGAATAACAATGCGGAAGTGTTAATTCATGTTCAAAAATTTCAAACCAATGAAAATGAAAATAAACAAACTTTTATATATACATGTATATATATATATATATATATATATATATATATATATATATATATATATATATATATATATATATATATATATATATATATATATATATATATATATATATATATATATATATATATATATAATGATTGCATACTTCCGATGCCCCTTAACAACATATTTTGAGATTTCACCAAAACGATACTTTTCCTGCTTTGAATTAAAATCGAGACTGAGTGAAATCTTCCTTTATGGTTTTAATTATATGTATCGTACCGTACATGTATTTTTCGGAAGGAACATGTTGGATATAAATTTGCTGTTAACGTTATGTTTATTTGCAGAGTGCGGTAGGTATATATGAGGTTAGAAGTGTCTTATACTTTTTCAATGCAAAGTCGGTTGTCGAAACTACTTTTTTTCCCCTTTTTTTTAAACCTTAGAATGTCTTGGAACCTTTATTTGTTATAAGTATACTATTTAAGATGAATGTAACGATTATAAGATCCAGTTTTACTGACAAGGGAAAAAATGTATGAAGATATACTAGTAGCTGAAAACAAAAGATAATTATTTACTTTACTTTGTTGTTTACTTGAATTATTTTTACACCGAACACAAATTTTAAAAAAATTAAGGATTGCTGATTGCGTTACTACGTGTGAATTTTTGTTTAAGTTATATAAATAAAGTTGCAGTCATTTGACGACGGTCAAAATACCGATAAATTAACGCGAAGAGAATTTGTACGATAAAACAAAATTAAGAGAGAGAGAGAGAGAGAGAGAGAGAGAGAGAGAGAGAGAGAGAGAGATATTCATCAATTTCTAAAATTGAGTTTTATCATCGTATTACTTAACATATATTTGTTTCTCTTGTTTGATATATTAGGATTAGTAACCGAAGGATTATCTTTCACTCAGCATTTTGTTTCGGATGATGTAATGTCATGGTATGAGGCAGACAGAGCGTGTCCTATCTTGTTTCATCCTGGTGACGGCACCATACACATGGCGGCGAATTTGACCTCTCAACCACAGCATATACAAGTGTTGAGATTCCTCAACGAGCAAGAGAGTGTTTGGCTCGACGGTTACCGTTTCCATCTTGGTTGTAACGGTAATGACAGAATATCATGAAAAATGAGACACTGCTAAATGTTTTTATTTCTTAAAAGTAACAAGTACATGCATGATATAAAACTATAAACACTAGTGTTTAAATTCAAGTATTTCAAAATTCCAGTACTTTACGAAATGTTTATAAATAATAATTATATTTGCATTTTTGTACTTTTTAAAAAATATTTTGATTGACGCATTAGTAATTGATGCAAAAGTTACGGACTCGTTTATTGGTACTTATGTTAATAAAGTTAACTTTATGTATACGTATTTATTTACATCTACCAAGTATTATTCCCTCTATATCTTACGAAAACTTATAGTTAATTCATAGCTCTATAGAAACAGCCAGACTGAAATATACATGCCCCATTTATTGATTGGTCGAGATCTACAGCGGCTGAAACTGAGAAGATATTGACAGGTCTGAAATTGACACGCCCTGTTTATCGATTGGTCTAAACCTTCAGCAACCTCCAAAATATCACGGACTGCACGAAGTAATCATGATGATTTCAGAATCAAAGTCTCACAGGAGACGATTTGGCTGTTTCTTCTAGCTAACGTACTTATGTACATTAACAGTAGTGATTTTTACTTATTTTTCATAATCAATTTATTAATTAGTTAAAAGAGAGATGTTAATATAAACAATAAAATGCTTTCTTTGATGATTCATGCGGGTTATGAAGGTAGCGATCATTGCAGGAAAAAATTACATAACCCGCTATCGCGGGTTGTGTATTTTTTCTGCAATGTCGCTACCTTAATATCCCCAATGAATCCCCATGAAAGCATTTTATTGTTTAAATATTTACCTTTTCTTTATACTAGACACAATGAAAACCTGCGAATATATCACTACCCAACATATAGCCACTAATCAAGAGCTGAAATCTATATGCATATCGGGTAAGAAAATGTGATTATTTTATGTATATAGAGGAAAGAACTCTTTACAATTCTTTTTAACAATATACATATGTAAATATATATTTTTAAAATGATTGAAAAATGATATGAATAATATAAATGTAAAGGATATCTGGTTAAATCGTTCATATCCCCCGGCCCGACATTGTAATTAACCATCTGATTTACATTTTGTAAAGACAGGGTGTATCACAGATACTTATGTAGTATGCATATTTTTTTTATAAGTTGAGGTGTTATGGAATCATCGTGTAGATCTCTCTCGCTCTCTCGCTCTCTCTCTCTCTCTCTCTCTCTCTCTCTCTCTCTCTCTCTCTCTCTCTCTCTCTCTCTCTCTCTCTCTCTCTCTCTGGGGCCGTCCGTTCGTTTGTTTGCCTCCCTTTATGACTCGCAAAAGATTAAATAAGAGACCACGTTTAGATTGCTCACGATCTGAGGTCATTTTTAACAAAGGTCAAGGTCAGGTCTTAGGTCATCATCATCATTTAGAATTAAGGAGGTGTGAGTCCTTTTTTGGATAACTGTATATCGTTTGTACTTGAAAATCCAAAAATACACGGCTTTTATGAATAACATAAAACGCTGTATCTTTCTATATCCTATATCACAAATCTATTCCTATGAATTCTGCAACATCACAATCCAAATTGTTCAAATGCTTAAAATTGTATGAAAATAGATATTATAAGACTAACTTATCACGAATAACGACCCAATAACATGATAACATAGGCCTATAAATGTTTATCAATTGCATTTAAGTGTAAAAATCATGATACATACATGTACATACAAGGAAACAAACCGCTTACACAAATAAAATCACTGTCCTTCTGACACATTTTAATTCTAATTATGAAATATGCCTTAAAGTAGTCATATTGCATATTTTTATTGTTATATTATCGTTAAATTCACATTATACTTGAAAAAAGTATTTTAAATAAGACAAAAGAAATCTTTCTTATGAATTATATATATATATATATATATATATATATATATATATATATATATATATATATATATATATATATTACATGGCATTGTGATTCCATCAAACATTCACACTGTACTTATCATATACGTAAATATATTGAAATAAAACTATATTGTATATTAGGTGATAATATAACGGCAGAATTTGACTGTAAAGGGTCCGGGAAGCACGTGTTCAACTTGACCAGCATAGCTGACCACCCTAATCTACTCAACCTTCCAGAATATGTCGGTGGAGAAGACCTCAAAGTAAACGAAGTGCACCTAAATGGTCAATATATATGTATAAGTATATTTTGGTCAATTCCTATGTGTATTTCATCAGGATGAATTGCGAAAAAACTTCGTTTTCACCCTATTTGTTTTTTTCTCTACTTTCTAATACCCATCCTCGCCCCAAAAGTTCGTAAATGTAACTTATATATGTAACTTTATCTTGAAAACAGGAATTATTACACACTGTCGGCTGGCCACAAAAACACCAGAAGGATTCAAGATCGGTTATGAAAACTGTGGTCAGAAACTCAAAGTTCTTTGTCAGAAGCGTGAGTAGAGTTTGATTTGAGTATCAGAGATAGCTGAAATTTGAAAAATCATTTCATAAATGAATTAATAAAAAATATTTCATTAACTTGATATATGATTAATTTCATGCCTTTTAAAGAGTACAACACATCTCTGATGATCGTGACAACTCTCACATATCAGCGCATTAAAGATGGAGATTCTGAAGATATTATATTGATCAAAGGTGATCCGAAAACAGATGACATTCAAAGCTTGAGTACGGGTTCTGATTGTGTTATTTGTGTCAGATTTTATATTTCATAATTTAATTTTAGTATACCCTACACAACGAGTTGTATATATTCTGTATGGCCTGTCTTTCAGTCCTTTATTTTTCAACTTTTCTTTTTAATACGACATGATAAAGCCGTTCTATAAAAACTTACAGGTTTCAATTCGTAATGTTTTGGAAGTTTTGCTCTTTACCAACTTGCCACCAAAGCCAAAGTTGAATACCGGGCATGGCACTGAAACAGACTGTTATCTAGAGCAACTTCTCTTATAATCCGCATTGAAATTTGATAAAATATCTTAGTTATTAAGGACTGCATACATGTATGTACAAGTTTGATTCATTTTTTTTTAATTTTGTTGAAAAGCATGTCCCATTTATTATGGTGTCCGGATAGGGCCATTTGCGTTAGCGCGACATCGCGTTCAGATAAACGAGACATCGCGCTAACACACAACACGCCGTCGCGCGAACGCAACTTTGCACAACACGCCGTCGCGCTAACACACAACACGCCGTCGCGCTAACACAACTTTGCACAACATGCCGTCGCGCTAACACACAATACACTATCGCGTTAACACACAACACGCCGTCCCGCTAACACAACTTTGCAAGTTTCACAGTCTAGTAGGAAGTCGTGTCCGGAAATATTAGACTGCGCATGCTGAAATTTGTAGGCCTGCATGCAAGCATGGATGAAAAATAAATAAAATGTACTTTGAAATACATATATTACATTCAATTATTATCAATACATATTTAAAAAAATTAAAATTACTAGTATGTCACTGTATAAGGATATGCTAGAGTGCATATAAATTATTAATAAATCTACCAATTGATAAATTTACCTTAAATATTTGATGTAATTAATTAATTCAGCAATGATATATTTTTAACATGTACATGTCACAAATTCATATTAGGTGCTCTGTATATTACCAAAGCAAAGAAATTTTAAAATGTAAAATTACAGGTATATTACATGTCACACTGGCGTCGGAAGCAAATTGAAAGTGGGGGGCTAGATTGATCCTCAGAAATATTGAGAGAAAAAAACCTAATTCCCAAAATCATGAAAATCCTAATCAGTGGGGGGTGGGGGGTTATGCCTTTTACTCAAACTTCTAAATCTTTCAAACGTACATTACGGAACAATTATGTTTCCTGCGAAAAAAAGTGTTTGGGGGTGGGGGGGGGGGGGCTGAACCCTCTATTCTGCTATGTTCCTAATGGTTAGGTATAACTTAGCAAAAAAAAAGAGGAGGGGGGGGGGGGGTAAACCCCCCCCCGGTTGCGACGCCTATGTGTCATGAATATATTATTGTTGATTTAATGAATTTTATTAAATATTTAAGGTAAATGTATCAATTGGTAGATTTTATAATAATGCATATCCTTATACAGTGACACACTAGTAACTATATTTTTATTCATATGCATTGATGATAAATGAAAATAATATATTATATTTCAAAGTACATTTTATTTATTTTTCATCCATGCTTGCGTGCATGCCTACATATTTAAGCATGCGCAATCTGAAATTTCCGGACACGACTTCCTACTAGACTGTGAAACTTGCAAAGTTGCGTTAGCGCGACGGCGTGTTGTGCAAAGTTGTGTTAGCTCGACGGCGTGTTGTGTGTTAGCGCGACGGCGTGCTGTGCAAAGTTGTGTTAGCGCGACGGCGTGTTGTGTGTTAGCGCGACGGCGTGTTGTGCAAAGTTGTGTTAGCTTGACGGCGTGTTGTGTGTTAGCGCGACGGCGTGTTGTGCAAAGTTGTGTTAGCGTGACGGCGTGTTGTGTGTTAGCGCGACGGCGTGTTGTGCAAAGTTGCGTTAGCGCGACGGCTTGTTGTGCAAAGTTGCGTTAGTGCGACGGCGTGTTGTGCAAAGTTGCGTTAGCGCGACGGCGTGTTATGTGTTAGCGCGATGTCTCGTTTATCTGAACGCGATGTCGCGCTAACGCAAATGGCCCTATCAGGACACCATAATTTGTATAGAATAATATATATGTATTGTTTCAAAAGCATTTTTCTCTGCAAAGTTAAGTCCAGTTGTACGGATAACAACAAATATTTTGAAAAGATGCTTATCAACAAGCATTATTGTGCCCAAGCATTACGTCTTCAAATTCTATATTGTTGTATACTACATGTATTTCAGCTGGGTGGGATAAAACTATAATATAAGTGTCTGAATGTAATACTATCTCAATAAACAGGCTATGAAAAATTCTCTAAATTTTCATTACAGATTTCTTAGACAGTATCTTGGAACCTAAATGGCTCATTACTATGTCTTTATCCGGAGTATCGTTTATTTTTAGCATCTCCATTTGCATCTGTTTGTGTTTTAAAAGGTAGGTGTTACGATAAACGTTAAATCAAAGATTTCTAAACTTACAGTTTTATATACGTTTAGAAATCTTTGATTTTAAACTGTTAACGAAACATAAGTTAACCAAAATATGAATTGGGCGATTTGTAAGTGGGTTTGTACTAATATCATCAGAATGTAGAATGTTCTTTTTTAAAATTAAATGGTAAGACGCAAACTACATATCTATTACTTCTCGCTCGCTAGATCCATCTCTCCTTTACAATTTTCTAAAAAAGAAAAGGCAGATCTCTCTCTCTCTCTCTCTCTCTCTCTCTCTCTCTCTCTCTCTCTCGCTCTCTCTCTCTCTCTCTCTCTCTCTCTCTCTCTCTCTCTCTCTCTCTCTCTCTCTCTCTCTCTCTCTCTCTCTCTCTCTCTCTCTCTCTCTCTCTCTCTCTCATACAAGTATTTTTGAAAAGAAATGTGATCATAATCTTTTTGAAAGTCTGAATCATGTTGATAATAAACAACTTTTGAATTTAATTGACAGGAAAAAAGGAACGCCAACTGGAGCCAGTCGGCGATCAAACGGCTTCGAGAGTCTGCGACATCAAGCGTTCGAAGAGAGCGTCCTGGGTTCTTCCTTATAGTTAATCGAAATTTATTTTTCAGCGCATCATTGGTTATTCAAATGATGTATGCAAAAAAACAACTTTAACGGAGGTTTGGTGGCTGCAAGCCAACATGTGAATTAAAGTAATTGAAATATTGCTAGTGACCAGATCTTGAAGAAACAAGGGGGAGCCTATCCTGGGATGTACTTAATACACATTTATTTTAAAGCTTACTTGATATTTCGAAGGGGAAAAAAACCATAATATCTTTTCATCTTTATCTAAGGTGCATAAGAGTTGATGAAACACACAGAAAAAAAAGACTATATATATATATATATATATATATATATATATATATATATATATATATATATATATACACACACACACACACACACACACACACAGGATAATGACACAAGGGTGCAAATGTCAAAAGAGAGAGAGAGAGAGAGAGAGAGAGAGAGAGAGAGAGAGAGAGAGAGAGAGAGAGATTTATGAAGGTGGATGATAGCTCGAAGAACGATAAATGCGAAATGTTTACAATAAATCTTTTTTTCTACACAATGTACGATAGAGTAATCTAACTTGATTTTGTTATGAATTTTAGCCGATGAAGTCATGAAAATTTATTTTTATCCTTACATCTAATTTTGACTGCACGCTTGTCGGATCCCTATCAAGCTTTCTGATGCATGCCTCCAGCCAATTCATTCTGGCTCAGTGCTTACCGATATTAGCTTTCTTAATGTTCATCACTATCAATGAGTTAGATTATTATCTTGTGCATCTTATCATGTAAATTCGTTATAGAAACGTTTGAAATAGCATTTGCTCAGTCAAGTCAACGGTAAGATTTTTTTATCGAATCCATCTTAACGTGATTTTTTTCTATGTACATGTTTATCGAATTTTCAGAAGATTTGATAATAAGCTGGTATATGTCTATATAGTTGTGATATTGAATAAAAAAATCGAATATAATTATCATTCAGTATTCTTCGGGTGTCTATATATTCTGTGCGATATAATAATTCGCAAAAAACCACAAGAGATTGTAGACACCCCCCCCCCCCCCCCTAGATTCACGCATGGACTTAGCAATTGAATATCTGCCTTATTCAATGCAACGCAGAGCAGAGGTCACTGTATCTGTACATATGTACATGTAACTTTAATTTCAAATTTTACTCTTAATTTCCAAAAAGTGGGTGGTGGGCAACTCCATGTTAATTCTCTTTTTTATATTGTCAATTAAGAAAAAATGTTCGCTACGAGAAAATTGTTGAGGGGGGGGGGGGGGGCTCCAGATTCTATGTGCCTGTTTTATATACTACACTGTACTAGTACATTTTCAAACAAGTTACCATGTGCGGATCGATAATTTTTTCCCCGGGCCGGGAGGGGGGAAGGTCATAAGCTATATTTATTTGCCGGTTGGGGGCATCCAAGGCGTCTTTTTTGGTAATTTTACTACATGTATGTGAATTCAATAAGCTTGGATTGTTTTAGGGCCTACCTGGGATCTAATCCTCTCTAGGTCCGAACATGAGTTACTGCAAATTTATCACAAGATATTATTAATTTCATGTTAAACCATTTCACTATGACAGAAAGTGGATTCTATGCCTTTTAAAACACTTTGGGATAGTAGCAGTATAATGTGTTGCTACTCGTAATTTGCTGTAGCTAACATGTACGTAAAATTGCATCAGTGTTGTGTCTATGTTTGATGTAGATTTAGTTGGGCTTGTAAAATAAATATCAGGACACCTAAAATGGTTCTTCTGTTAAACGTCTTTATAATACATTATAATATAATGTCAGTATGTCATTGTAAATGCTACATGTAAGTAAATTGTCATAAATTACATGTCATTTATTCTTTGTAAATACTAATATAGTCCGTTACAGTTTGTGACCAATTAGATTGAGTTTGTGACATGGTAAACATCATTATGTATGCCAGAAGGTCAACCTAAATTAGAGTAAATAAATGCATTGGCACATCTCCTCTCTGTAATAGCAAGATTGCATAAAAATTTACGTCAGTGAGGCACCATACAACATCGATTAATACGTAAATATGTCCGACTAAAACTTCAACGTCAGTAAATATGATACTCGAGATACTTGCATTTCAGTACCGACTTAGACTTAGTATATTTTTCATACTCAGATCTGAGCCAGGATTTTTTCCGAGGGAAGGGGTGGGGGTGAATATGGTTACCTTTCATCCCTACCGTTTGTTTTACCTAACTTTTACATGACAGCATACCATCTTACAATACACATATTTCTGAATGTCTTAAATTATGTCCAGCAAAATATGATGGAACATTTCAATCTATGCGTTTGGAAGCCATCTTTGAATATTATTCTGACATAAAAAAAATCCTTTCAGATACATGTCATATATACTGAATATATCTTTTTTAATAAAAATACTAAACAATATACTAAGTATAGAAAATTTGTTTATTGCATCTTCATAATTTTTCTAAATACACATACCGGTAACAATAATTTCATAGGGATTTTCCCTTTTCAAGTACATGCTGAAGAACTTACTCATTTTCACCACTTAATATGTTAAAAGACCTTTTCCTGCTTTTGATATACCGGTACATGAATACACTGAAATGTAAACCTTCCCAATGCAGAGTGTTCCGACATATATAGAGCTACCAGTATGACATTTAAAACAAAAGCCAACAGTCAAATATCCTATATAAACAGGTAATTACAATTACATTTTAGAAGTAGTTACCGTAGCTTTTTTTCCAGATATAACCTTTATGAGTAATCTTTTAAGTCATTACAGCATAAAAAGAGCTGAGGAAACTAGTTTTCATTGGAATATAAATCTATTAAAAATTGTTTGTAACATCACAGAACAGAAAAAAATCCTAACTTTTTATATACATGTATATCCCCAATTATTTCTTTTTGACATTGTTTCCTTTGTCTGTGGTGCTGGAAGAGGATGCTGCTGATGATTTGACGACTCTGAAATGTTTGGGTTCCACAGACTGGGCTTTCATTGCAGTTTCATGTTCAATGTTTGCTTTGATACTCCTCTCCAGTCCCTAAAATTGAACAAAAATATAATGATGTTCAGGGTCATTTTAGATACTGTAGATTCCTTATTTTATGTGTATTTGATTCCTTGACTCCTCCATTTTGTATAAAATTGCAAGACTAAAAAATCGTGACCACTGAATTTTTATACTTATTTCTCACAGGTCTCAACTCTCATAACATAAAAGCGAGATTTTAAAATCTGCAAGGGGTGCTTCTCGCAATTATACATGGATATTGATTCCTCGCATTTATTTAGGAATCTACAGTATGTCAGATTATTTTATTTACCAAATATATTATCATACATAAAATAAGGGTTCTTTCCATTCATATGAGATTTATGATGCACGAATAAATATGACAGTTTTATAGTACATGTAGCTCTTTAACTTTTTGTTTTTCTTCGATTTCAATTTTAAAATATTTGCACTTCTTTTCATAATTATTTATAAAAGTCATATCATAAACACACCATTTTAAAGGACATTGACGTTTAATGAAACTGTAATGGGAAGTGAAATACATGTACAATTATAACAAGTCTTTTAACTGATACTCCTTTTTTTAAAATGCTAATTACATGCCTTTTTTATGCCAACATATCACTGAGGCATAGCATATAGTGTTTCTTATATCCATCCATCCTTAATTAAGTCGTGCTTCACAATCAAACCATGTTACTATGTTATTGTAACAATGTAATTTTCTTAACTTCCTAAAGCATCTTTTTTGATGTGTAACAGGATGAAAGAAATAATGACGAACTACATCAGAATTTGAACCCAAGCCCCCTGAATCTCTAGTCAGGTGGTCCATTCACTGAACTATCTGGAGCCAGTATTCGAACTGGTCGGACCATCACTTTCCTCCACCCTTAAATGATTATTGCCCTTTGTATACAAAACTCATTTCCTGGCAGGAGTGAAACTGTCAGTTTCCGGGATTTGCACAGCACCAAATGAAACAGGATGGAAGATATAATGAGGGACCAGACAAAGAATCAAACCCAGGCCCCCTGAATCTCTAGTCAGGTGCTCTATCTATAGGAAGAATAATCTTACTGTGACCAGGCTATGCTTAGGTGAGTCAAGTCACAGTTATGAATAAGAATTAATCTAGCTGTCCCATACACAAGCAGCATAACAGTCACGAAGCAGATCTGCTTCACATTGATTTAATTAAAGTCTGCTAAAAATAATCAGCAAGGGAAAGATGCATATTCTAATGTTAAAACAGATCCACATGTCACCTGTCATTTTGACGTTAGAACATTTTATCTCCTCTATTTGAACCAGACGTCTGTCAATCAGAGATGACAGATGCTGAACTGAATAAAAAATTCTGATTATGACTTTCTGTGGCTCATCTTCACTAGTCAAGGGTGTATGATCTGCTCCAGAGGAGATATATATCATGAACCATAAGCATAAGCTGCATGTCTTATTATTTGTCTTTAATGATTCTATGATTTAAAATGTTAACATATAATAATTATAACTTCAGCAATAATTGCTTTCATAATAATTAACTTCAGCAATAATTGCTTTCATGCCGATTCCGGCTACAATTGTTGGCCACTGGGTTGATTTATAAACTCGACATACCTTTTTTATTTTATTTGCTTCTATTTGTTTTGTCTTTTTCGGGGCAATCACTCGAGCTTAAATAAAGAAAAATATTAATACAAAACACATGGCTTGGAAATTTGATCGGGTTTGAAATACCGACATTAATAATATGAAAATTATCGAAATAAAAAAGTAGGGTTGTTTAAAACATTGTAAATTACTAATTATTAAATATTTCACCTCCTCTCTTTGGTCCTGAGTTCTTATTTTTATGACTTTGTTTTCCTTTGACCCCTTTCGGAAGACTTCCCTTGGACTTGAATTTTCCTTGCGCCATGTTTACAGGGCGATTCCAAAGTTAAGGGTGTTTCTCGTTGAAAAATTTCGACGAAATAAAGATTCAAATCCCTTATTGATCGATATTTGTAAGAAATTAAGTATTAAAAGTAGCTTTGTGTTAAATTATTTTGATTATGGTGTATCTAAAGCATTGTTTGATAGTTTGTCAGTCAACACCTCCTTAAACCTAATACCCCCTTTCGTAAAATGAGTCAGTCCAAATTCAGGAAAAATAAGATGGAAACAGAATTGTGAATGACAGATGCTTTGGTAAGTATTTTCCTTGGATATAGTGCAACAAATTTAGAAGAGTGATTTATCGGAAGTAATAAATTAGTAAATGTCTTGCTCGACAGTTTTTTTTTGTTTCAGTATAGTGGAATGTTCGTTTGTCCTTTACTCAGCATCAAGGGATAGGTTAGATGTGTATTTCATTATTTGATTTTATATCGACTTATTGCTCAGCTACTGCAATTTAAGTATATATACTGTGATCGAATATAACGTATAATTTATGAGTTTTGTACATCTATGTAAGCAACTCAACCAAAACTGATTGATACTTGATTTTAAAATAAAATGTTAACACCTTAAAGAACATCTTAAATTAAGCTCATTGTCGACACCCAAGGGTTTTCTATCCGTAACACTATAACTGTACAGTGTAACGGATAGAAAACTCGTGGGTTCAGACGATGAATTAAGCTATATAACGTCATATCTATGAAATGTTTTATCTATATGATAACATAAGAGCTAACCTACATGTACAAATATATGAATTTAAATGCCAATTAACATTCACGGTTGAGAATAAAAGGAAATCAACCATTACATTAAAATCAGTGGATGCCAATGAAACATTTTGATTTCAGAAAGATCTGTTCGATCATTCAAATTTGATAGCGTTATATAGCATTGAATTTAACTGCTTGTAAGTCACTGCTGTATAGTTTTATGGTGTTTCTTTGTTGTATTTGTATATTTCTGTACAAATATGTGATGCAGCTTTAACACATATTTTCTTATTCTATTTCAAGATTTTAAAGCCTGTAATGTGAAAAGGTGGTAGAAGAAGAGGAAACGATATGGCAGAGACTAAAGAAACCATAGTTGTTAATGGATCCATGGAGCAGAAGACAACAGTGAGACGCATGCAGTCAGCAGGAACATTCGCCAGTTCATGTATGTCCAAACCTGGAGATGCACCTCAATTTGACCCATACAAAACTCTGGAAAGGTCCCAGTCAGAAGCAGCTCTGCTAAAGAACAGACACAAGGATGTAACAGAGGAGGAAGGATTCGGGGAAATATACTCAGAGCAAGAGATGGGAGCTGAAGGGTTGGACCTTGGGGCTCATAATGTGTCTGAATGTTCGAAGGTGTACCTTGATTTGTCCACAGCTGAAGCTTATGAAAATGCCAATGAACATATTCTTTATCCTACTTCACTTTTTCGTACTGGCTCAGGACGTCTGCTAGAGACAATTCCCCAGGATGAGGAATTGCAGACAGACGATGTTCGATTTAGTCTAATGGGAGAAAGGTCTGTCTCTACTGAAAGTAATTCCAGCGCAAGTAGTTTGGAAGAAAGGACCTCTAAGTCGCATATTAAATCGCTGACAATCAAAGAGGAATCTAGTCGATGTGTCGTTTCTAGTTCTTACTCTAAAGTGGGCAAAAGGTCACCTGATTACACCACTAAAGCCAAAACTAACATGAAGTCTACTTTTCAGGCCTTCTCTTTGAATATAAAACAGAAGATCAAGCAACTTCAGATGGGATCCGTTCAGGAGCAGATACAGTCGATGAGGGAGATAAGTGTCATTATAGATCAGGCTTGGGCCATTCCAAGCTTTGGGCGTGATCTAGCCTATGGCTTATGTGACATTCTGAAGAATGAAAAAGCACTTGATATCATTGTTAAAAACTGTGCATCACAATCCAGTGATTTGATGAGAGCCTCTGCTAAATTGCTGGACAAGGTTCTGACCACTGGGAACAGAAAGCGGGTAGCAGAGATTGGTCTAGAAATTGTGGTGAAAATGGCCATTTCATCTAAAGGAGAGACTGAAATGGCTAGAGTTGTCACAGGTATATTAGAAAGTCTCTTCAAGATATCTGAGGATGTCTGCGCAAAGCTGATATCCCTGGGAGGACTAGATGTCATAGTGTACTGGTGTAGATGCAACGACCAATCAACGCTTCGACACTGCTCTATGGCAGTAGCCAACATGGCATTGTATGGGGGCAAAGAGAACCAGGAAGAGATGACCAAGCATAAAGTCCCAGAGTGGCTCTTCCCTTTAGCCTTCAATGATGATGACGGTGTCAGGTACTATGCGTGCCTGGCCATCTCCATTTTGGTGGCCAACAAAGAGATTGAGACAGTGGTGAAGAACTCAGGTACGCTAGAGGTGGTGCTGCCCTTTCTTACCAGTCACACCCCAAGCCAGTTTGCTCGCATGGAACTGTCCCACCAGCAGGGCCGCTCCAAGGACTGGCTGAAGCGACTTGTGTCCCTGCTGTCCAGCAAGAGAGAGGAGGCACAGGCCTTGGCTGCATTCCACTTTGCCATGGAGGCTGGAATCAAGATGGAGCAAGGCAAAAAGGATGTAAGCAATTGTATACAAGTGTCCTTATACATGTTGCTTGCTCCTCATTACTTGTGCTATAAATTATCTGAAGAGTGTAACCTTTAATGAATGATTAAGTGTAACAGAAGCTGTTCATTGTTTTGTTTTTTTAAGAAAAAAATGTCTTTCAATACAAAGATAAGACTGTTGGAAAATCACAATAAAAATTTTAAGTTGAATTGTAGGTATTCTATGAAATTGGAGCCATCGAACCATTGAAGCGCCTTGCAAGCAATCCAAACCCTACAACTTCCAAGCTAGCTTCTGAGGCTCTGAAGACAATTGGTGAGGAGCTTCCTCACAAGCTATCCCAGCAGGTGCCTATCTGGACTGTTGAAGATGTAGTCTTTTGGGTAAACAGGGTAAGTTTGAAAGGAAAACCTCCTGTATTTCTTTTCATCTCTGTATGCAGGTAACAACTTTCTTTATTAAAATTGTTCAACTTTGAATGAGTGGATGTAAAAAAAATTTTGAAGCATTTGCGTAAAATATAATATGTGGTACCTCATCTTTTTGTAACTACCAAGGCTTATGCAGGAATGCAATATTTTGTTAAACAAATTTTAAAATTATGATAACCATTCACATATCAAATGTTTAAAATCTGAATTATTGTAAATTGTAGACGGGGTATGAGGAATTTGCCGAGTGCTTCTCCAAGTGTAAGGTGGATGGGGATCTATTACTGACGTTGAATGAAGATGACCTTGCCTGCAGTGTTGGAATGAAATGCAAGATCACTCAGAAAAGGTTTGAATAAAATGAGACATTGTTATATTCACTTACTTTGTACTAGTTTTATCTTACTAACGGTCATATTTGCCAACTTTCTGGGCCTTAAATTTAGTCACTTGTTCCCTGAAATAACTTCGGTGTTTGTGATCTGTAGATTTCAAAGGGATGTCAAAGACTTGAAGATTAAGGCTGACTACACATCATGTGATCCAACTGGGCTCAGTGATTGGCTGCAGGAAATTGCTTCTGAGTATAGACAATATACCTACTGTCTCGTTAAAAATGACATTGACAGAAATTTCCTGATGCTGATGACTGACCAAGATCTAAAGGATTGTGGCATAGTCAATAGCATACACAGAAAGAAAATCTGCCAAAAGATTTCAGGTAGTGTTGCAGTTGTATACTTCACCATTTTACAAGTATATTTTCTTTTAACATTGATTAAGAGAAAAGCATGTTAAAGCTTTGCTAATTTCTTTGTTCATTTTCTTTCGATGGGTTTAATAGTAAAAAATAGTCAGATTTATTATGTTTGTTTTTTTTGTTAAAATTGCAGGTAATTTATAACCTTTTCTTTCTTGTGTGAATGATGTTTTATTTTTATGGTGTATCTAAAGTTTTCCTCACACGGTGACTTTGTGACAATTTTTCTTTGATTTGCTTGATTTATATGTATTTATTTAGGGCCTAACTACATTCATCTAATTGAAGCAGAGGTATTGATGTGATTCTTTAACTGTTACACTCTGGTGGTAGAGGTCAAAGGTTTAATGCTACTGTAACAAATGAAAGGCAATCAAATCGAGAGGAGGGTAACACCATTACTGTTTTTTAAAGTGCTAACATTGTTCATAATTAACAAATTTTTTTCTCCAACATTTAAGAATTAGGTGTACATGTAGCCTAAGCCAAATATACATGTATTTTGCCAGAAAAAAATTACATGCTTTAATTTGGGGAGTAACAATTAATTTCAACATTATGTTGAATACTGGTAGGTCAAAAACTAAAATATAGTTACAGTATTATTCTTAAAAATCATTTATTATGATGTCACAAAAGCTGACTCTTTAACAGTAAAACCATAAGATATGCAAAAATTGCAAACTTATCAATTGAAAAAACCTTATTTTTGACATTAAATACCAACAGAAAGTGGCATAACCTTAAGAATTAATTTTGTTGGAAAGATGTTTTCTATATTCTAATAATTTTGCAAATCCTCTCTAGTACTAGTATAATCATGTAGTTTTGAAAATGGATGAAATTCAGGCCAATTTACCGGGTTACGCTACTCTTAAGGGTAGTGTTTTTTGTGTACCAATAAACAAAAATGATGTTAATCTTTTAATATGCTGAATGTTTACTGCTCAAATATTGCCTTGTTATGCCAGGTCATACCTATTGCACTAGGGAAACTGTAACTCATTGGATATGGACTGGTAAATATCTTCTTCCCACCAAGCTCCTCTACACTTCATTAGATAATTTTTCACAGAACTGTAGTTGTTTTTAGAATTTCGATCGAGGTTCATGTCATTGCTAAAAGCACAAATTTTAAGATTCTCAAAAACTATTAAAATATACATGCAACTATTTGAACAGTTTAAAGGAAATAAGTGTTATTGAGAACAATAACTTCTTTACAAGTGCAAAAATGACCAGCATTATTCATGTACCGGTAATGCTTCACAAAATTTTAACTTGCACAAACGTTGATCAACTCCCTATTTATAGTATTACTAGTTTCTACTGCTAAGGATTTCCATGATCCGTCTGGATTTGATTGCCTTTTTACGTTGATCGTATTAACACGCTCTTGGTCAGTGTGATGTTTCTTCTCTTTCCTATGCTTTCACGCAGAAGACTCCCCATACAATGTACAACTAACTGAACAAGGTAAAAGCACTGAATGTCATTATTATGAACAATTTTCCCTTTTTAAATCACTGGCAGATATCAATCAGGGTGTTAATTAGAGAGAAGAACACCTTAATGGGATTCATTCTCCTAATGACTTATGATTGATGTAATATTCAAAATTTGCATGATGGCTTCTTTTTGTTGTATATTACGTAAATTGAGTTTTAATGTGATGCTGTGAAACTTTAAGTATCGAACCTTTTCCTTTCTTTCAGAACCTTCTGGTTTTAGTTTCTGTCTTGACGTTTTGTTTGTGGTGACACTATGCCTTATAAAATATAGAACTTTCCCAGTTACATGTTGATAATCATAAAGTGTTAAAACATATGGTTTCAATTAACATGATTTAATGAAAAATTATTCATGTTATTTCATTTTACAATGATTTTATTTTTATTTAAAAAAAATAAGAGGGGGGGGGGGCAACTGTTTTTCCTCTATGATGAAAAAGTCTTGCTACCTTGAAATAGTTTGATGGAATTTACCTTATTCTCTTTTGAGAAGTGGACAGGCATAGCCTACATCCACATGTGGATGTAGGCTATGCCTGTCCACTTCTCAAAGGAGAATAGAATTACCTTTAATATGAACAGGTTGTACATTGTAAATGGAGTTTGTTAATGTCACTGCAATTTTATGACTAATTGTATAATCAGAGAAACTTAAATACATGTTTTACATACAAATATATCTCACAAATGAAGATAACATATGTTTATAATCCAATACCTGACCCATACCTGTGTATGTCTCCCCAGTTCCTGGAGTTCAATGTTATACATGTATAATATGATAATTATCTTCATTATACAAGACTGTAAAGCTACAACATTCAGTATCAAATAATTTACTGTTATCTAATCATACCATCTTCCATTTTTGTATTTATATTTAAGTTAACTTTATATTTTGGTTGCGGGTATATTGTCTTCAGTTTCAATGTTTTTATGTATAATATTATTTTGATAAGGAAACCATATATGTAGAGATCTCTATTTAATGTCAAGTACTTCTTCATTTAGTCTAATTACCAGTTCATTATTGTATATTATATTTTCATAAACATTTGCATTGTACAAGTACATGCATTATTAAAAAATATATATATTATGAAATTTCAAGTGTGATACTGAATTTCTGAAATCTGTTACCATCTTTAACATGCAGACTTGGAAAAAGAAGTGGTGAAGAGGGGTGTATATAGAATAAAAGCAAAGATATTGAATTCTGTGACTGTAACTAATAAGAAATACTTAATAAATGCTTTGAGAAAAACAGAAGAGAAATACAACTGTAAATGTTACAATGATATTTCATTTACGTGTATGAAAGATCTTTAATTTTAAAGCTATCGAGAGTAAATGACAGCTAGGTATCGATTGATTACAGACACTAGATCCTCTGAGAGTAGCAATGAGAGTGTGGAGTCTATGGACGGGTCGAGTGCTGCCGTCACACGACCTATTGATGTCTTCATCAGCTACCGCCGAGTTAATGGCTCTCAACTGGCCAGGTCAGTACAACTAGGTTCCTAGTCCTTACCTGGACAGGCCGATATATTGATTGAAGTTAATTAATCAGCTGTACTCTCAGACTCTGCAATGTTAAATTAAGGGCCAGTCTTTTTTTTTGGTTCTCCGTTACAGTGTAGCCTATAAAGCTATCATGTTTATGTTTCCCATTTTATCAGGTTTCATATCATAAAGTTTTGCGTTTGTTTTCATTAAATAATGTTATGACTTTATGCCTTTGACTTTCTTATTTAAAAATGAGTCACTACATGTAGTAGATTATTAAAAAATTGTGTTGAGATGAACTTACCACTTATTAATTCACAGTGTCATATTCAGTAAAGGATGTTGTAGAAATTCTTCTTTTAGTTAATCAACAATCAGTCACTATGCTCAATGACAATAAATTGGAAATCATTTGTATGTAATGCAAAGGTCTTTGATTCATTAATTGAACAAAGGTACCAGGTAATATCATAACAAATATTTATTACAGTCTGTATGTATGTTTTACAACTATATGATAGTAACAGTATGTATGTTGTCTTTTGCAGTTTGCTGAAGGTCCACCTCCAGTTACGCGGGTTCTCAGTCTTCCTGGATATTGAGAAACTGAAAGCGGGAAAGTTTGACGAGAATCTCCTCAGTAGTGTAAAGCTGGCCAAGAACTTCATCCTGGTCCTGACCCCTAATGCCTTGGATCGGTGTATGGGGGACGATGAACAAAATGACTGGGTGCACAAGGTATGTTAATGTATAACGTCTTAATGTAAAGTACTTTTGCGGATACATTTCATATAGTTCATGTTAAAATTCCACTAAATATTGGAAAGTTATTTTTCCTTGCATTGAAATGGAATTTTATTTTTTGTAATGAAAATTATGGAGAACTTAGAGTTAATACCATATGATTTTTTTTTATCCTGGAACAAAATATACAAACTTTTTATAAATCAGTTTTCTGCTCGTAAATTGATTTTCTTATTTGATATGTTTATTTCTTGTTAATTTCTTTTTTTTCAAAAAGTAAATGCAGATCTTTTCTCCTTTGAGTTATTGTTAAAGAGCAGAATTTCATTTCATTCCTTGTTGTATGTCGGTGTTTGTACAGGAGATAGTTGCTGCCATGGAATGCGGCTGTAACATTATTCCACTCCTCGACAATTTCCACTGGCCACAGTCTGAAAAACTTCCTGAAGACATGAGACAAATCACATTCTTTAACGGAATTAGGCAAGTTGTTTTGATTTCACTTTCTTAAGATACTATAGTATTTTCATTAAGAAACTTTTTCCAGCCAGTGTTATATAAATGTACGAAAGACGAATAGTGCCACATAAAAAATATTTTTATCTCGTTATTACGAGAAAAGATCTCGTTATTACGAGTTAATTTTCTCGTAATTACGAGAAAAGATCTCGTTATTACAAATTAATTATCTCGCTAAACAAGAAAAGATCTCGTTATTAAGAGTTAATTTTCTCGTAATTACGAGAAAAGATCTCGTAATTACGAGTTAATTATCTAGTAATTATGAGAAAAGATCTCGTTATTACGAGTTATTTATTTGTAATTACAAGAAAAGATATCGTTATTACGAGTTAATTTTCTCGTAATTACGAGAAAAGATCTTTTCAAAATGGCGCGTTTCATTATTCTATTCTTTTTATGTCAAGTGTATGAACTACTGCAATGTCTTTTATTATACACATACTTAGCATAATCATCGCTTAGTAGCATAAACAGAATTTGATATAAAATCGGACCAATCAGTTTTAACGAAATTTCAGAAGAAGGACCAAAGCAGGTTGATTGATGAATTGATTATTGATTAGAGGGATACATGTAATTTGTTTTCAGACTCCAAAATGTTGATATAAAAAATCAATTATTTTCAATATACATATAGGTTGTGTATGAACACAATTCAGGTAAAGCCTGTATATCAATGATCGAAACTACATAGTCATTAAAGTCAACTGTAACAATATAATTGTGTTTTTACAACAAGCCACCTGGTATTTACTTCGGAGTGGGATTATAATATATAAGATGAAAAGAGAATTACATGAAGTTCTTTCCACTTACTCATATAAGTTACATGTCAAATCTGATCATTTTATTTAAAAATTAATGAATAATGTCCGTTGTTATTTTAAAGGACAGGTGACACAATCACAAAAACATTGACCAACAAGTTGAATTGTGAGTGGGATACAATTTCTGCAAAATTTTCCTTGCTACTCCCATCTGTTTCACAGCTACTGCTGAATTACTGAGCTGATAAGAAGCGTGACCTCAATATGCATATCTGAAGCCTCTGAGATCGGAAACCTTCGGTGTGACGCAATAGCCAACACACTGCCCATTCGCTGTATCTTTCAACCATAGGGATTTCTGAATTGCTCTTATCTAAAATCTGAAGTCATTAACTTTTGCTCATTGCTATTAAAAGTTTGAGAACCCAGTACATAAACAGAGTTATTCTAAGCTTAGAAACCCCATTTCTGTTTCCTCAGCAATTATGAATAGGAGTAAAAATTGTGACCTGTACTGTTAACTTTTCATTGATCTATATACTTCATGCTGGAAAAAATATGTCAGATGTTGGATTTGTAAAAGATAAAAATCATCAAAACCATGGAATCATTATTTCTGATGAAAGGATTTTGTTTTGTCAACACATAGGAAGTGATAATGTATAGAGACTTTTCGTAACCAGGAATTTCACTGGATCTTAAACCCTAAATAAACCTTAAATAAGTTAATTGGACTTAATAAAGGATTTTTTGATTTAAGAAGTATTATCAGAAATCCTGGTACCTGTAAGCAAATATGTTTGTAAATTTTTTAGTTCCACAAAATCAGGGGTCTACCCTAATCCCAATACTAATAACCGAAACATCTTTTAATTTCATTTTTAGTATGGTATTTGATCATGTTTGTTTTTTGAAATTTAATTAAAAGAACTATATATATATATACCAATTTTCATAATCGGTAAAGACTGAAACAGTAGTTTTTTAACATAGTATTCAGGTTTTAAAAACGTATTAATCTCAGACTCCTTGAATTTTATCCAAATGTAATTTGATCTTTCTTTTAATAGTTTATGAAGATCATTTTTTGGTAGTACTTCTGAGTTGTGTATAATTTATTCTCTATTGATCAAACCTAAAAAAGAAACCCTCCCCCCCCCCCCAAAACGAGCTGTTATGCACACTGTTTACTTCTTATATACTGACATTGGATTCAGATGGACAATGAATTATTATTTTAACAGCAACACCAATTGTTACAAATAGTACTAGGCGATATAATAAAAATCTAACTCATCGTGCTCCCAGTTGAGTTTTTTTAAAGAAAAAAAATATTTAGATTAATATCAACTTATTCAAATCAATGTTTTGGATCTGCAAGATTGGATTAATATGCATATTCAAACAATATATTTCAAACTTAACTGAATACTGACAATCTGAACAAGTGGTTGCCTGTCTGGCTGACAAGATGATAATCTGCAATAAATGATTATTAATCACAGAATCTTCAGATTCATTCTAATTTAATTACTTTTTTCAATTCCTATTACCATTATCTTATGTACACAAAATTTCTCAAAAACTCCATTTATCAATAACACAACATGTAATCTTGTACATTCTATAATCTTACTACTTTGTTTTCAGGAGAGGGTTCATACACTAAACTTTTCAATAAAATATGCTTTTAATAAATTCACTTTAATCTGATAGTGCTTTATTTCAAAATCATCATTTGCAACACAGATACACTATCCTGTACGTGTAAATAAACCCTCGTCCATTGCTCTGTTTACTATGTAGCTGATAGCTGACTATGTCATCTTTGACGAATAACGCACAGGAGTTTCTTATCTCATTAAAGATCGGCAAAACTCGGAGATCTGCTGCAGCTGGGATTTTCAGCACACTTAATTGAGCTGTGTGTTCTTATCTGATTCTAGTCAAATGGAAAAATTGTTATAAACTGATTTATATTTATCAAAGAAAATGTTTTTAGAAGAAAATGATTTTGTGTCACCTGTACTTTAACAATAATCAGAATTGAATTAATGTTTATGGAAAGAGTTAAGTTGACTTGGAGGTGTTTTCAGAAATGCACCATTTATATAAATCTTTTTTCGTAATAACAAGATCTTTTCTCGTAATTACGAGATCTTTTCTCGTTATTACGAGATCTTTTCTCGTAATTATGAGATAATTAACTCGTAATAACGAGATCTTTTCTCGTTATAACAAGATAATTAACTTGTAATAACAAGATCTTTTCTCGTAATAACGAGATCTTTTCTCGTAATTACGAGATAATTAACTCGTAATAATTAGATCTTTTCTCGTTGTAAGGAGATAATTAACTCATAATAACGAGATCATTTCTCGTAATTACGAGATAAAAATATTTTTTTAAGTGGCCCTATTCGTCTTTTGTATAAATGGAACAAACTTGATTCATATTTATTGATATTATTCTTGTGAATTGAGATCATGTTGATTTATGATACTTATTTGACATTCAAATGAATAAAATATATTAGACCCAAGCGCAGAGACACAGAATCATCTCTCAGAATGAAATTATAAGATTCTTAACTGTTTTGAACAAATTCTTAGGGAAAAGTTTATATGCACGTTTCTGAATCAATTTGTGGTGAAATGAATATTGTTGTGTCCACAATTGCAGATGGATCCATGATTACCAAGATGCATGTGTCGACAAACTAGAAAAGTTTCTACGTGGAGAAATTAACACCAAACACAAAAGAGCAGCCCTCTTCCAGATGGGTTCCTCATCGGAGGGTCTGGTAGAAGGTGGAAAGTACACATCCAGTGGAGAGAGTAGTCCCAGCGTGGATGTATCGCCCAATCGCGATGTCTCTTACAGTAGTTGATGGCTTTGTGGCGACCTGTTGCCGATATGGGCACACCGATACACTGTTTCTTCACCAAACATTTACAGTGTGCATGTAGCATGTGTCTACCAACATCACTAATCTTTAACAAGGCTTGACAAGAATGATTTTTTTCCTTTCGCTCACTGAATGAAAATCAACTCCATGTACTAAAAAAAACAACTCCAAATACCGATGCATTTTTATACAGTCCATCTTGTTTGTAAAAAAATTTCCACAATTTTGACCGAAAATACTCCCTCTCATATGTACCGGTAATGTACAGACATGCAGTGTGCTGTAGAAGTTATTGACAATCAGAGCTGCAATGTATAGATTCCAATATTACATGCAGTTCTTTGCTTCAACTAAACGAGTTTATCGTAAAAACATTCATTTAAAATAATCTAAAACACATTTTACACAATTCTGTCTGATTCACCCAATGTTTACATGTTTACATTGTAGTATTTTGCATTAAGTGACCCACTTATTGTACATGCACATGTGATTGCATTTTACATGTAGAACAGAAACAAACTGCTTCTTGAATATGATATGTTACTCACTCTGCATAAAAGTTCACAGTAAATTCACATGTATCATGTCGCAGGATGAAATATTCATACTTTTGTTCAGATAATGTTGCTGAATACAATATACATGATGAGTTATGAGAAACATTCTTTACATATACTTATTACTTATGCATATAAGTCCAGGAAATTGTCTAGATGAAACTGCAAAAGGGTTGCAATCCAGAAAAATTGGCACCCACGAAATGTGTAATGAATACCGGTACACAGAAATCAGCACAACTGTGTCATGGGGAAAATATTTCAATGTTCACTTTTTTCTTGAAAATTTTTATTTTTTTGTTGTGTATCATGCATAATACTGATAGTTTCACCAAAGATTTTCAGTCCATGCAAATTAATTGTTAGGGTCTTCCGTCTTCACCGGAAGGAAAGATAAAAAATCTGTTTTTTCAACTCTTTGCTTTTTATATATTTTTCTAATTGGTTGATAGAGACTCTTTTACTGATTCAGAATATGTAATTTGTTTTGAAATCAATTGATGTATTCCCGAGATATTAAGCATCAAAGACCTAAAGCGAGAGTCCGAGTAGATCAGTCGTTAGAGTCGTGGACATGTGCCCAGGCCACCCGGGTTCAAGCTTCGGGTGCCGACATTTTGTTCCCTAATTTTTTGAGTTGATTATCAATTTGGTCTTAAAAGTGAAGGATTTTATCTCATTTACTCAAAAATCGGACGGAAGACCCACTCGTTGCTTGCAACGAGAACGATCTAGTTCTTTATATTATTGTTACACTGCTCCATAGGCTCAGCCAATTATAACAGGGGAGATCACTGATGAATCAGTATAATGAGGTTATTAATGTTTACAATTTTTATATGTGTTAGCATTTACTGAAAATAGGAAAAAATAATAGGTGTAGCTTTCTTACAATAAATAGGTCTAAAAAGGAATTTTAGATGAATCCTTGGTCAATCCTATTAAAATCAGATCCTTGATCTGCTCCTTATTGTTTATTGGTGCTTCACAAAAATCACCTTGTGTAGCGACATTAAAAAATAATAGAATTTTTGTTAAGATTTTTTTTTTTTTAGTTTTGATAATCACTATCAATTGTTGAAGCATTTTATTGAAACAAACTATACTGTGATACATGAGCTGTATGTATTTTTAATGTGATACAATTGATTATACAATCTCAAGTTTTATTTCTGTGTGTTCTTGAATGTGTAGTTAAACACAATCTGAAGTTTTGTGGAAAGGTCTGTAGATTTCATGCTTTCTTCAATTCATCTTTAAAACCTACATGCGCATGTAAAATGTATGATTTTATGAAACACAGACACATAAACTTGCCTGTATCAGAAAGGTGGAAAGTTTGATAGAATGGAATTAAAGCTACTAAATGAATAATATTTCAGTGACTGTGTATATAACATGTACCAATAAACATGTCCCAAAATTTTGTAGATGCAAAGAAAAATTATACAAAATTACACCAGGTACTGACACTAACCTTTGTCATTATACCCTTTGTTTTTGTATAAAGTGTGCAATATAAAATGTGAATATGTCCTCAGAATAAATTTGATTGAATCTCCAAGTAATCTGAGCTGTTGTAATAGACATTGATTTCTTTTCTAATTTTAATTTTTTTTTTACTTCTGAAGAAAGACAAAAATTATTTATTTATTTATCCTTGAGTTAGAATGAGATTTTTGTATTTTGTTTCAAATTTTGTGAATCAGGTTGAATTTGAGTAAGAGATGGAAAGATGTCAGATTGATTTTCCAACTCTGCAATATACAATTGCAAGTAACTCTTTTGATTGACAAAAGCATTACATTGTAATGTATTGAAATTAGCCTCAGCATATTATGTTTATTTTATGTTTTCTGATTTTTTTTGTTTTATGAAATAATTATGTTAACCATTATGAAGATTATGTTCAGGTATATCTCAAGATTCCTTGCAAAATGGTTACCGGTATATTTTACTTTGATTATTTTAATCAATGTTTTTTTTATTTGAGATTATTTTTTTTTATTTATATCATAGCATTGACGTGTTTCATCATACATTACTTGATATTATTTTTGGCAGTAGAAGATTAGATATTAATTCAATTTTTTGTTAATTGATTTTACTTAAAAGAACTGTGTTCGTTTTTTTTGGTTTTGTAAATGCAGAATTTTTTTATTGTTTTGTTGTTCATATGAATGCACTTAATTTTTCACAGTTTTCGAGAAATTTTCCGCATGCATTTATGTGAACCACTTACATATTTAAGTGCCGTAATTTGAAACAAATCTACATTTTATATTTTTTGTTTTCTTTTTTGTAATATGCTTATTTTGACTTGAGTTTTATGGTCATCTTTTATGACCCTGGACCATTTACACACTAGTTTTGAACAGAGTACTGAACTAAACATTTTGAGAGGACGAGCCATTTATTTTATTTCATAATGACATATATTGTCCAACCAATATTGTGGGAGTATTTTATTGAAGGTCAATATCACCATTAAAATGCATACAGTACCTGGCCATAATGCGTAAAATTAACGACTTGCAAATTTACTGGTTTAAAGGTTGTCAGATTTTATGACAATTTAAACTTTAGGTAATGTTTGTGCAATATCTTGAAAGCACTTTGCTTTAAATTATAAAACATTTTACAATAACCGCTTCGGTTGATTTTAAGTGTCAGAAATGACGTTCTTTGATCTTGGTTGAAGATTTAACAAGGTGATCGCTATGTGCACAATTTCGGCATTGCAAATCCACTCAATACCTTGAGAATTCATTGCTTTAGGTAATGTTTATGCAATATCTTGAGAGCTTTTAGCTTTATATTACAAAAAAGAAATATCATACAAGTATAACCTTAGATTGATTTTAAGCGTCAGAATATGACGTTCTTTGATCTTGAATAAAAAAGTAAGATTTACAAGGCTCCTGCTTTGTACATGTACATCCATTCAGTACCTTGAGAATTCATTGCATCATAATTTATCATTCTACTCAGGTCAGCTAATATAAGCAGATAATACTTTGGGGGTTTTGGTATATATATCAATTGGCAAGTCCACAGGGTTTGAAGTAAATGTAATGAATTTTTTATATCAAATAAAATGCTAAACTGAGTTCATGTTTAAATACAGCATTTACATGTATCTTATGCATTAATGTTTTCTCTGCTCGCCTCTTTTTATATATATATATATATATATATATATATATATATATATATATATATATATATATATATATATATATATATATATATATAATTTTTTTTTTTTTGGGGGGGGGGGGCTTTTATCCTCGTCCTAAGTTAATATCTATCACAACTTAATTTTAAATAGTAAAGATCACTTCGTTCAAATAAGACCAACTGGCAGTGGAAAACACAGAACATCTTAATCGATGATAAGGAAACAATTGAATAGTGTAAAGGTTTCTTGTCCAAACTAGTTGTTACTAATTTTACCTCTATTCAGTAAAACTAGTAAACAAATAGATATCATTGCCATATTTGATATGGAGCCATTTGGCAATAAGTCTGAAAATACAAAAATAAGGTTGAAAGTTCACTTTTAAATTGTAACATTGCTTCATTTTATTTCGTATTTTTGGCATTTCGACAATTAATAAAATAATGTTTCAACGGTTTCTCTCTCTCTCTCTCTCTTCCTCCCTCTCTCTCTCTCTCTCTCTCTCTCTCTCTCTCATTGCTTTTATTTTATTTTACTGTTATGAAAAAACCGGGTCTTCTAGATAGAGTTTTAAATTCCTGCTTCCTCATGCATATTTCGTTACTTAGAAGACAGGATCATGTTGAGATCGCGGAAATTTATACATGTACTAACCAAGATATTGCATGCGTGAATTGATTACATTAACTACATGTATTGCACAGCAGTAAAGGTGTTTTTAAATAAGGAATAAGGAATCATTCTTTGAGTATTATGAGGTGATAATTTTGGTCGGGACGTGATCATGCCCCGACCGAAATTATCACCTCATAATATTCAAATAATGATTCCTTATTACTTATATTTATATAATTTTAAACCACCGTACGATTATATATTAAGTATAAATAAGCAAACCCCGCTGGCGCCTCAATTTGCCTTTATGAGTGATATAGTACAAAATCGATACGTAGTGTTATCAAAGGCAAAGACACTAGAAAATGTAAATATATACTTTTACTAACTTATATTAATGAGGTTACTTAAGTTACTATATTTACAGATGTTTAATCTTGAAGGTACGCAGGATTTATTTATTGAATTATTTATGTTAAGTTACATGTATTAACATTTATATTATATACAATTGCTAGAAAACAAATAAATTTGTGTTGATTTTAATAATATTTTTTTTTTCTGACGGGGTTTAAGAAAACGCGTTTCCTGTCCTCTTTCGCAAAAGAAGGGGAGCATTTAACGACCCCTTTTTAAATGTTTAAAGGAAAACTAGAAGAATTTTGGTTGATTTTTTTTTTATAATAATCATTTTAAGGTGGAATAACATATCATCACTTAGCATGGCTGACCTCTGATCGAAACGGCATTTCGTTTTATTAAAAGGATATTATAGACGGCAACATATTACTAACTCCATTACCGAGTGGATAAAGTCTCGGGCTTGTGGTCCGTATGTAACGAGTTCGAATCCCGCAGGGACTTTTTTTTGTTACTTACTGAATTGAATTTTTTAGATATTATTTTATTCCCAAACTGCAAATATTTCGCTTATTTGATATACAATGTATGTAAAATGTATTTATCATTATATCTTTCATAATCAAATAATTTGCTGTTAATTTGAGTAATTTTTTCAGGTGTGTTATTCCACCTTACAAATTTGTAACTTTTGCTCCTGTTCTACTGGTATCACAAACTACGCGGCCATGTTAAGGCTGCCCGATTAATTTCACAGCGATATGTCTGTACTTCATAAGATATGACGTCATAGTTAACTTTGACGTCACGATCTGCATTCCTTACGATCGTTCTTAGGGAATGTATCGTAACGTAATAAGTGATATTCATTGTGCATAATAAAAACCGCTTCATTCCTTTACATAGACACTGTTGTAAATACTAGTGATACTAAATTCAATATCACCGATATGGATATAAAAAAATCAACAGTTTTAAAGCTTCGTAATAGGTAAATAACTATTCATAAACTAATGGTTTTGAGACTCCCCCTGCTACGTGTAATCTAATGAATGGTGATATGTATGTGCATATAAAAAACGGCTTGGCACAAGTGAAAGATAAAAACAATCTTAGTATATTTTACGTGAAATCGGGAGAGAAAATATGTACCACTGTGAATCTTGCTGGGGGAAACCTACCGATTGACCCGATTTTGTGTAAATCGAGCCTAAAAGGTAAAAATGTGCCTAATTTCGATGGCGGTGCGAAATGTTTTGACAATATTTCAAATAAACGAAATATTTATATGAACCCCCAGCAATAACTGCTAAATACATTACTTATCGAAGGATTTTTCATAAAAATATTTTTGATTTAATGTCATTATTCACTTGTGCCGATGCGATTTTTATAGATTATTTACCGTGTTAGAATACACCCGTCACGTGCTTAAGAAAAATATATGACGTCACAAAAATACATCAAATATAGTGTTGGATGCCACTGTTAACTTATGTAATAAAAGTTTAAAGAAACTCACTCGGTTAAAGCATTTTTTGATAATTAAAATAGTATCATTTTTCGATATTCATTTAGCTTCGGACAGCCTTAACATAGCTGCGTAATAAACTGAAGGCAAATGGATATTGAGCAGGAAGTAAGAACTGTTGAAGTTTCATTCAGGCCCAACTCTTAAAAAAATTCTTCCTCATTAATTAACATTGGTAAAACGGCTTTTCGCTTTATAAAATAGCTGAGACGTTACGCAACTTTTTGGATAAACTGAGTTAGAATAAACCTCGGATATCAAGGAAATCATTTTAGATATCGTAGATAAGATCATTGACAGAAAAGGTAGGGCGAACATTCTCTCTCTCTCTCTCTCTCTCTCTCTCTCTCTCTCTCTCTCTCTCTTATGATAGCTACAAAAGTTTACCCTCGAAAATTGAGAAAATACCGTCGATAATTAATTTCTTACATTCTTTCAGACATGAAGCAATACCAGGAAGTACTGTATGCTTTGTTCGCCGTGCCGTTTACGGCTGGGAATGGAATGCGGACCCCCGAGGGGTTACGTATCCACGACGGCAGTATCTCCACCGTCGCCATTGCCGTGTTCCTCGTCGCCATTGCCTGCGTCTCCATCTTTGTTTCCTCTTCGCCCATCCACACCGACCCGGACAACGCCATTCGATACGTTCTCATGACAATAGTTGCCGTCGGTATAGCCGCTCTTTCACTACTTTGGCACAAGTTCCGAAGACAGATACGCGAAAATGATAACACTGTGACCTATGCGACCAACGCAAAACCGACTGGTCTTAGACTGAAGTTTCTTTGGCTGTTCTGCATGGGGTTGATTGTTCGAACTGCGCTTAGTGTGGCTCGTAGGTTCCACAACATCAGCGTATCTCGTCATCTGGCTAGGTCGTACGTCAGCATCTTTTGGAACATTTCACTTTTCGCATTTGCTTGTCTGCAGACGGCATTTATTAGTTATTTTCGCAACACTGAAATCGTAGGATCGCTTCGTGTTCACTATGGAATGATTTTCATTATAGTTGCCAACATTTCCATCTGGTTTGACTCCATATTGTTACAGGAAAAGCGTTTCGTACTTTTTCACAATGAAACAACGCAAAACAACGGGGTGGAATCCTTCAACTGCACCAAAGAACCTTCAGTCGTATGTCTTGCCGAAAACGCTTTTCCATTTGTATTGCCTATCGTGGCAGAGTTCTGCCTAGTGTCCATCGGATTTCTTTTCCGGATTTGGTCGACCGCAAGAAAAACCATGATCAGAACTTTTCTTATGAATCTTACCGACCCACGGGAAGAACTAACGCCTCTCATGAACCAAAGCGAATACGTTGAAATCGACCAGCAGACACAGTTTCCGTATGGATCTCGCCGTAAATCGGCCCTGTTGTATCTGAGCGCCGCTGTTGGAGCAGTGTTTGTGATCGTTCTTGTCATCATCGTGATGGCAATTTTGACCGAAAAAGGCGAATTTAAACAACTAGATCTCTACAAGTCACTGAAAATCTATCGTCTGCTGTACACCATTGTCATGATTGGTCTCGTGTTTTTGGGGTTCGGGCTTTTGTACGGCCAGTGTGTACCCATTAATAATTCCCGCTCAATTTCGGCTGGAGAAAACATCCTGTTATTCAGTTTGCTGGGAACGGTCATGTATCTACTGTTTAGAGTGGTTGCCAGCATTCATTTTGAGTCCATTGGCTCTTTAAACATCGCGGATGACATTCTAAGCCTAATTCACATCTATTTCCAGACAGTGCTGATGCTGCAGTCCTACCGGTACCGTCGCTACAGACGACTAGAATTTCTGTCCATCAAGAACGTGTTCATGCTGCTATTTGTGATGAACCTTGGTCTTTGGTTCAACGACAGTTTTCTTCAGAACAGAACGCCGTTCATCAACACGGTCAACTACAAGATGTACAGTCAACAGACCTGGGACTTTGTCAACGGCACGCTATTTCCGGTTGTCGTTTTCTTCCAGTTCAATTGCTCAATGATTTTGTATGAGCTTCATCATAATTTCCGTTCTTTTGATGAAAGATAACGCCCATACGAAGACAATTAATAAAATTTATATCTAGATATGCATACTATATAAATTATTTGTTTTGACTTTATAGAGACATTCGACTTTTCCGGTGGTGTGTAATGAAAGTGGTATTTTTAATTTTAGATGTTATGGATCAGATTGTATACATATATGATGACAAAAAATTATGTATTTTCTATAAACTGGCATTTGCAGTGGAATTGACTTATATGCTCGCTCATATATGATACATGCGTACACTACATGTGTTTCCGTATAACGAAAGAAGTTGTTGGGTATATATATACCATAGACATTTAACGGTATATACATACATGTGATTCGTGTCAATTTAAAAAAAAGAATTCAAGTTGATCTTTTCAATTTTAAAGTACTATCATGAGTACATTTGTACGTGTTACAAAGATTTTCTTCAATAAAATGAAAAAGATAAATTCGCATACATCGTTTCTTTTTGTTTTTTGGGGTTTTTTGTTTTTGAGAGAGAGAATGGACGTCAAATCATTTGCTGGCAGTCAATCTGTCCAACCGTCATCTTTGTTTTTCACTTTCTCGACCATTTACTGGACTCTTTTTCAACCAAACTTCCTGCTTCTACGGTAATATTTTGTAGTAAAGATTATAGGTAAAGGAGAATTTGATGTGTTTTAAAGGCCTTTGTCGAACGAACTCGGAATTTTGAATTCGAGAACAATTTCCAAACTTTTGCATTAGCATTAGCAAAAAAAATCCCGTGTTCAGTTGTAATTTCCAAATCTCTTAGGGCATTGAATATCAAAATGTAGGATGATAGTGCACAATTTGAATTCATCAGCATTACAAAAAATAGAATATCATGTAGGTACGTAGGATCCCTACTACTGAAGAAGGAAATGTACGTCTTTGTTTAGCCAATGTACATTTATAAAAACATTTACTTTCTCTAGAATTAAAGATAGTCTCTCTTAAATGTACAACCCTTTGTGTACAGAAGATCGACAATAATCGGTCAACTGAGGGATGAGGATAAATGGAAGAAGAAAAAGAAGAAAAATGCAAGCCTGTTACCATGTTTACTAATTTTAACGTTATATATTCCAAATTACATGTATATAAAAAGCTGCAGCCGGCGCATTATTCCCTCAGATTGATTTGCCTAGTATTTTACCATTTTATTTGCATTCAAATACTATAATACAGGCACGTAGCATCAGGGGGGGGGGGAGCAGGGGGGCCTCCCCCCCCCCCCCCTCCACTTCTTCTCGCAGCAGCTAATTTTTTTAAATTTACATATAAAAAATTTAATGATCATGGAGTTGGCCCCCCCCCCCACTTTTTTGGGAGCATGTAAAAAATTGATTTGAAAATAAGGAAATAAGGATTGAAAACGAAGTTATATACTACACCAGCCCCCCCCCTCCCCCCCGGATTTTGGGAAAGTCATAAATTCCTTCCTTTTTTTTTTCTTTTTTTTTTTTTTTTGCTTGTCAAGATTTTTTGGATGAGTCTGCCCCCCCCCCCCCCCCACTTTCAGAAAGGATGCTACGTG
Source organism: Magallana gigas (assembly GCF_963853765.1). Classification (NCBI taxonomy): domain Eukaryota; kingdom Metazoa; phylum Mollusca; class Bivalvia; order Ostreida; family Ostreidae; genus Magallana; species Magallana gigas. The sequence goes on along the minus strand of NC_088855.1, from coordinate 32,919,235 downwards.
CCTGATATATGAAAGTTATGAATCATGTTCAACGTCAATTTACAGCCTAACAAATTGTTTTCATATGGCTATCCTGAGGTGACGAAATATAAATTAGATCGGGCTCGATATTCAAAAAACAATTGGAAACGCAATTTGACAAGTTGAGAAAATTCGTTTACAAACAAAACTTCATAGATTTTATCAGACGACAATGACTTATTCAACAAAAAATGGCTGAGGGTAGAGGTGAATATATTTTTCACACTGTTTTGTAATCATTAATTGCTATATAATGCATATCCCGCTTCATTAAAAAACATACAAACAGGCGAAATATTGAGCATTCGTAGTAAAACCGTAAAAGTTAACGTTTCCAAAACTTTAAATTATGTTATCCATATTAATGGCTTCTGTCTTATTCAGATTGACAGTTGTTTCATTCACGATTTTGTGAACTTGGATATAAAATGGCTGTAATAAGAGAAATACGTGATTTTGATTAATTTTTAGATCAAATCCAAAAAGTTCCCCAGAACGAAAGACTAGTGTTAAAGTTGGATACATGTATTCAGACATACACATGGGACTGTGGGCTTGCTTGCTGTTGTATGGTGCTAAGGTGAACAACTTTAAAAAGAAGAATGCATTTAACTGCATGATTACCTTGAAATGAATATAATCCACTCAAGACTTTTGAAAGAAAAACAAATTGAACACGAAGTGATTTAGAATAGTACAGTATGTGGAGTCTTGGTAAAATGGGTAGGCAAACCCGGGCCGGGGCAAAATAAAAGCCGGGGCAGATCAATATTTTTCAAATTTCTTTGTTAATGATAAACCAATCTTATTGAAATTTTCAAGATATGTTCCCAATGGATATAACTGTGTTCGCTGTAAATATTTCTGCACAACATTGTATATTAAGAAATTTATCGACGATTGTTGATTTTCAAGTTGGTAAAATGGGTAGGCAAACCCAGGTCGACATTTTTCGGTTTTGTGGACTTATTTAAGTAAAAACTGAACATTTCATGTTTAATTCCGGTAAAACATATGAAATACTGATAAGAAATAGGCTTTTGTTGAACGGAAAATAATTATTCTTCGATTAATAACAGTTTTTAAGAAAAACCGGGTCACTAAAACCGGATCCGATCACCCGAGACAAACTTAAAAATTCCGAAATAGTTGCGTGTCTATGTTATCCCACGTGATTTTATTTATGTTAAGTTTTATAATGTTACTTTGTAATAAAGATCATAGATCATCATCATCATCATTTTATTTATTAAGGTGACATGTGTTACATCTTTTACAACTAAGTAGTATAAAATTACATATATCAAACACCCGGGCCATTGGACCTATAAGTCACTGTTAAACACTAAGTAATAATTTTAATACATGCGCGAGAATTTACTTTGTCTTAATTTAAATGCAGAATGTATAAAATTAGCAGTTTGTCTGGGAAAATTGCAAATGAGAGTTTGAAATAGATGTCTTGAGATAAATATGAATTATTCGAAAAATTAACACTTTTATAAAGTTCACTTCTGAGGTTGTTATATAGAGCACATTTTAGGAGAAAGTGGAATTCGTCTTCTATTTCGTCCAAGATACAGAATTTACACGTGCGCTCAGTGGCAGGTTCCCCCCGAAATCGTCCGGTCTCTATCCTCAGCGGTAATACCCCACACCGAAACTGTGCCATTGCTGACCTAATATGTTTAGGAATATTCATTGAAATATAATTTTCTAGGCAGAAATGTTCCTTTAAAAGTTTGTATGTTCTTAATTTAGGAGTTTTATGGATATCTATTTGCCATCTGAGTTCCTGATCTGACTGCTGTTTGCTGATAAAATAGGTTATGTGTAACACCAAACATTACTTACCTTTTCAATTTAATAAATTAGGCTCTAATGAGGATACCTCCTTGTGGTTAGAGCTGAGCAATGTCACAATATTTGTGAAAGCTAACATCCTCATAATATCGGAATTTTTAAGTTTGTCCCGGGTGATCGGATCCGGTTTTAGTGACCCGTTTTTTTTTAAAAACTGTTATTAATTGAAGAATTTTTACTTTCCGTTCAATAAATGACTATTTTTTATTAGTATATTATATGGTTTACCAGAATTAAACGTGGAATGTTCACTTTTTTCTTAAATAAGTCCAAAAAACTGTAAAATGTCGACCCGGGTTTGCCTACCCATTTTACCAACTTGAAAATCAATAATCGTCGATAAATTTCTTAATATACATTGTTTTGCAGAAATATTTACAGCGAATATACTTATACTAATTGTTGACATGTCCTGAAAATTTCAATGAGATTGGTTGAGTATTAACAAAGAAAATTGAAAAATATCGATCTGCCCCGGCTTTTATTTTGCCCCGGCCCGGGTTTGCCTACCCATTTTACCATTAAACGTGGAATGTTCACTTTTTTCTTAAATAAGGCCAAAAAACCGTAAAATGTCGACCCAGGTTTGCCTACCCATTTTACCAACTTGAAAATCAATAATCGTCGATAAATTTCCTTATATACATTGTTTTGCAGAAATATTTACAGCGAATATACTTATACTAATTGTTGACATGTCCTGAAAATTTCAATGAGATTGGTTGAGTATTAACAAAGAAAATTGAAAAATATCGATCTGCCCCAGCTTTTATTTTGCCCCGGCCCGGGTTTGCCTACCCATTTTACCAAGACTCCAGTATGTGACCATGTCATTATTCTTTTACAAGATAACATATGACAGGATTAGCTCATGATACAAATCGTAATGAACTGAATCAAAAGGAAAGTTTTATAAATTTCACTTTCTAGGTACTTGGGTAAAGACGATTCCTGTGTGTACACCAGTGATCTGGAGGAACTTCAATGTGGACAGAGGTATGATAGAACTAATGTATTTGTTTAGCAAGACCAAAGTAAACCATGTTACTGAAAAGTATAAGATTAGATAAATTACTGTAAATCCTCCCCAAAAAGAAATGAGAGGTAATTTATGTAGCAATGCACTCAGGCCCCCCCCCCCCCCCCCAAGGTAATATTTGTCGCAGCACATACATTTTTTTTAATAAAAAAAAATGCAATTAATTTCTCAGCTACATGTATTTCCAGGCATTACTATGTATAGCAATAACTTCAAAGTGGCACTAGGCTGCTATCACTAAAAAAAATTCAGAGTACACGTTTGTTTTTTAACAAAAAAATTTGCAGTTACGCATGATAAGCATAATTTAATTTCCTTTTGACATTGATGTTCTTGGATTCAGTTCATACAACTTATTTTCAAAATTAAAGATCCGTTTCAGTTATGCCTTATTAATGCTTAAATATTTTTACTTTTTAGCATATGGACAATTGATTTGGGATACCTTCTTCTGAAATATAAAGTGAAAGTAGAGTTCACCACTGTCACACTTGGAGTTGATGATCAGTATGCCAAAAAGGTACTAGTAAATCAAAACAAATTAAAAGCATGTGCAAAAGATGAGCATCTTTAACATGTATACACTATGAAAATGTTAAGCATACTGTATATCCGGTAATTTTCGCGATAATCTATTTTTTGCATTTTCGCAATCTCTTTAAAATCTCGAATTATTGAGTAAATTTTTTGACTCGCATCCCCTCCCCTCCGGGATTTATACAGTATTTGGAGTCCCTATTTATTAATGCATGCAGATATGATAAAGTATTGGCAGCTGCATTGCAAACTTTAAGGTTCAATAGATCTAGGTGAAATAATAAAAATAGTATGAGTCCTAGACAGTTGCTCATTCCATTTCAGCCATTTTACATGCAAAACTTTGACAAAGATGCAGACAGGGTTGGCAGAAAGTTTGCTGAAGCCTCTCAGGCTGGACTGGAAGTCTCCAAAAGGTACAATGTGTTCAGTCAGCACTTGTTTAAGAATGAATTTTTAATCAACGTGTAATTATGAAGCAAATGTTTGGTATCAAAATCAATATATATATCTTTTATTTCAACAAATATACCTATGTGCTAACTTTAAAATTTTCTTTTATGAAAATTGATATACACAAATAAATGATAAAAGTATCGTATTATGACAGAACAATACAGATAATTTGAGGTATTTTTTGACTATTTGATGTCATTATTTTTACCAGGTCACTAACTATGAGTGATATTGTTAATCACCTATCTGAAGGCAACCTGATGATATGTCTGGTGGACTGGAGCCTGCTAGAGTGCATTTGGTGTGACAGGGTGGTAAGTGGGTCATATTTATTAATTTAATTATTATTTAATTATTTATTATTTCAGACTTAAGCCAGAGTACAATGATGCTGTACTTTATGTATGAGTTTAGGTGGCTAAATGGTGATCAACAGACTGAAAGCGATGGTGTTTTATTTTGTCATTAGGTTATATAGCTACAGGGTTTTTACAAATTCCTAGATCTGTGGGAAATTATACATGTATATTACACTTTTTTATTAGCTCACCTGAGCTGAAAGCTCAAGTGAGCTATTCTGATCACATTTTGTCTGTCTTCCGTCTGTCCGTCTGTCTGTCTGTCCGTAAACTTTTCACATTTTCAACATCTTCTCAAGAACTACTAGGCCAATTTCAACCAAACTTGGCACAAATCATCCTTAGACAAAGGGGATTCAAAGTTGTGAAAATTAAGGGCCACACCCGTTTAAAAGGGGAGATAATTAGAAAATAATGAAAAATTTCGAGAAATTTTCAAAAATCTTCTTCTCAAGAACCAGAAAGCCAGGAAAGCTGAAACTTGTGTGGAAGCATCCTCAGGTAGTGTAGATTCAAAGTTGTGAAATTCATGACCCCCGGGGGTAGGGTGGGGCCACAATGGGGGGGGGGGTCGAAGTTTTACATAGGAATATATAGAGTAAATCTTTAAAAATCTTCTTCTCAGAAACTAATCAGCCAGGAAAGCTGAAACTTGTGTGGAAGCATCCTCAGGTAGTGTTGATTTAAAGTTGTGAAATTCATGACCCCCGGGGTAGGGTGGGCCCACAATGGGGGGTCGAAATTTTACATAGAAATATATAGAGTAAATCTTTAAAAATCTTCTTCTCAGAAATTAAACAGCCAGGAAAGCTGAAACTTGTGTGGAAGCATCCTCAGGTAGTGTAGATTCAAAGCTGTGAAATTCATGACCCCCGGGGGTAGGGTGGGGCCACAATGGGGGGTCTAAGTTTTACATAGGAACATATAGAGTAATTCTTTAAAAATCTTCTTCTCAGAAACTAAACAGCCAGGAAAGCTGAAACTTGTGTGGAAGCATCCTCAGGTAGTGTAGATTCAAAGTTGTGAAAATCATGATCCCCGGGGGTAGGGTGGGGCCACAATGGGGGGGGGGGTCGAAGTTTTACATAGGAATATATAGAGTAAATCTTTAAAAATCTTCTTCTCAGAAACTAATCAGCCAGGAAAGCTGAAACTTGTGTGGAAGCATCCTCAGGTAGTGTAGATTCAAAGTTGTGAAAATCATGATCCCCGGGGGTAGGGTGGGGCCTCAATGGGGGGTCGAAATTTTACATAGGAATATATAGAGTAAATCTTTAAAAATCTTCTTCTCAGAAACTAATCAGCCAGGAAAGCTGAAACTTGTGTGGAAGCATCCTCAGGTAGTGTAGATTCAAAGTTGTGAAAATCATGATCCCCGGGGGTAGGGTGGGGCCACAATGGGGGGTCGAAGTTTTACATAGGAATATATAGAGTAAATCTTTTAAAATCTTCTTCTCAGAAACTAATAAGCCAGGAAAGCTGAAACTTGTGTGGAAGCATCCTCAGGTAGTGTAGATTCAAAGTTGTAAAAATCATGATCCCTGGGGGTAGGGTGAGGCCACATTGGGGGGGGGATGTTAACATTTTACATAGAAATATATAGAGTTAATCTTTAAAAATCTTCTTCTCAGAAACTAATCAGCCAGGAAAGCTGAAACTTGTGTGGAAGTATCCTCAGGTAGTGTAGATTCAAAGTTGTGAAAATCATGATCCCTGGGGGTAGGGTGACATGGGGGGGGGTGTTAAAGTTTTACATAGGAATATATAGAGTAAATCTTTAAAAATCTTCTTCTCAGAAACTAATCAGCAAGATTCTTTATAATTGTTAAAACTTTGGCTCCAGGACAATTCTTCGGCCTCACAAGAAGGTTCAGAGTTTAATGTAGCTAAATATCCCATATATAAGCAATTGTAAAGGATTTTTTTGAGAACTGCAATACTCAACATGTGATGTGACTATAAGATTGAAGCAGGCAGCTATTTTTTCATTAGAATCTTTTTGTATTACTGTATTGAGTTGTTGCCCTTGATTTATTGATTCTTGATTATTTTAATTAATGCATCCACTGTTAACCAATTATTGTGATGATTATTTTTATACAATAATAAATATTCAATGTATATAAGTTGTTCTGCATAAGAAGTTTTGGGTAAGGCCGGATTCGTTTGTTTATTTTTGATTTCCAATTTTTAGATACTATGAATTATTTTAGGCCGGCACATATATAGGGACAGTGTCTATTGCATTACGATGAGTGACTGTTTGGGTTAAACTTGAACAGGTATGGGTAGATTGAGTGTGTGAACATCCGTGTTTTCTAGTCTTCGATACAAAGTGTGCGGTCATTCCTGCTCTATATCGCATTAATACAAGTGTACAGTCATACCTGCTTGTATTGGTGGTGGTTGAGGCGGAGCACTAGTGTATGGTCATCCCTGCAGGTGTTCAGACTTTCTAGCGCAAATGTGCGGCACCCCCTGCTTGCGTTAGGTTGAGCTGTTGGTGGAAACGTTGGTACCTGTTGAGTTTCGTAGGTGTGCGGTCATCCCTGCCTGCGTAACGTTGAGTTCCTATATATGTGCAGGAGCAGTGATTAAAGTCTGCTCTTGTAAATATTGGCAGCAATCAGGGCTATCCGAGTTCCAAGGGGGAAAATGGATTTTATTTATACAGGATCTACGTGTATTATTGTACATTGTCCAGATTGTTTGTATTATGACTCCATTAAGCTGACTTTATCATACCTATTGTTCCTCAGGTGAGCGATGTGGCCCATGGGCCTCTTGTTATCATTGGTATGAGCTTATACATAGTGACTGTGTTTGACTAAGTCTTGTACATTTACAGGTGAACTTTGGTACATGTATTTGTATACCATGCAATATACATGTACAAATGTATATGAAAGTAGGTTGGGAGTCCATATACACCGTAACTCCACATATTTATGCTAATTTATACAAATCTTGAATATCTCAATTTTTTGTTTCTATTTCAGAAACAGCAGTGTTTAAATTGGTGTGGACATTGTTGCAAATCCTACCAAGGTACATCTATATGTATTGCAGTTTATTATTATTTAATGAGATTTTGATCAGGCTATGATGTACATGTAGAATTATTAACAGTCTATTGTTATGTCTTACAAATGAAATAGATAAGCTTATAAGGGCATGACAAGACCCCATTCCTTCCTTTCAGTAGTGTTTTCATTTTATGGAAATGTTTTTCTTGCTTTTAGGTCACTATGTGGTGTTTTTCTTGCTTTTAGGTCTTTATGTGGTCTTTTTCTTGCTTTTAGGTCATTATGTTGTGGTTTGCGGTCATGATTTGAAAAAGAAGAAAATATTTTACAAGAATCCTTCCTATGATGAAGGTAAACATTTCTTATGTCAAAATAATTGTAAAGGTTCTGTGATTCCCATCCTGCAAAATTTCAAAGTACAGTGCATTGTTATCATCCCAAGTCAAAGATTTTATTCATAATTCATTCATCATAGATTATGTGTAAATTCAAATTCATGCTATGCAGGTGTATATCAAAAATGAAAGCATATTTGTCAAGTTGAGTTGTAATGGAATTGTATGGAAATTGAGATTGAATTAAGTTAAACTTTTGAACTGCCTATCGAAGGATAAACCCACATTCTTCAGGGTTCAGACAATTGTCCTTCCTGAAACCACCTCTCCAAAATCACTAAACTTAACGTTTACATTAACTGATTAGAGACAGCAGATGGTTATCACACATTTTTCAAGCATTAAAGTTATAAATGTGCTATGGGCTAAAAAATAAACAGACATTTAAGAGTTATCTAACATTATGAGGAGCAAATGCATATTATCTACGTTGCCGTAGTTTCTAAATGATACATTTTAGGGTTTCATCAAGATATTTTTACTCATGTCTAATTTAAAGAATTCATACCATAAAATTGCGATTATACATCTATGTACACTTAAAAAGGAGCTATTATTGAGTAGTGGAATTCGATTGATGTGTATAGAGTTGATTGGATGGTGGTGATTTTACAGAGGTTTGCTGCTCCAGAATGGATCGGTTTGACAAAGCCCGCAAAAGTCACGGCACAGACGAAGATGTCCTCCTGATATATACACAGAGTGGGGAGAAATAGGCGTGCCCAGCCTCTAGCTAGTCACTTTACCTTTGGATATTTGAGTATAGATGCTTTTGTACCAGAGGTGTTCATTTTCACAGTTATGAGTACATGTAATTATTATTAATATTTATATACATGTAATTGTCATTTGAGTTGTTTTTTTTTTTCAAAACCAATTTCCAGGTTTTAATTGGAATTTTAATTTAGTCAGGGAAACATTTTTTTTTTTTACAGTAGAATTCTATTCTAAGAGTCCTTCAGTCTTAATTGCATATAGTGCATTGATCAAATCTCATAAAAAAAATATTGATATGTTGAATTGAGAACTGCAAAATGAAATTGAACACTTAAAGGCTAACAAGTTTACCGGTATACACAAAACCACATAAACCTGTTACCATGAAAATATAGACATTATATTATATATTATAAGGTTTCTGATAGTTCATACCAGTAATGCTTAAATATATAAAACAGATTAGTAAGGTTTGGTCTACTTACATACTGTGAACCAACTTTTATTCGGTGATAGAAAGTTAACAAGAATGATGTGGTGGCTAATATTTCTCATGGTGGACCAGTTTATGCCTGAATTTGTCTATACAATTTCAAACATCAATGTTTTTGAATAAAACTTGGATTACAGTATGTTTGTGTACATTCAATGTTTATGTAAAGGTGACCATTTAATGCCATTGATCCATTATACCTTATAAGGAAAAATATTTCTTCAGTCTGCTGATGGATTCGTTTACATGTTGTATTCTTTTCATTAAAACCATTGTTTAGATGTTGTAAACTGTTATCTATTTATATGTACATGTATAATTATTATGTATTTTTAATAATAATGTAAATGACTCTTGGAAATTGGTATGCAATTGAAAATTAAGGAACAAAGTCAAAATTGAAATGATCCTTGGGAAATGCCTCCAAATTAATTTGCAAGTACTTCTACCATCAATAGCAAAGTGAAAAAAATTTCGAAACATTTGCATCAGGTAGTGGCAAATGTCAGCTTTATTTACAGTGTTCAGTCTTAAATACTTAACAAAATTGGGGATTGTAGATTCATTTTCAAATTCACTATGTAGCTAATATATTCATGGACCTTGCTTCAAAGTGTTAGCAATGAAATGATCCACTGTGACACTATGTATTTTAACTATGCTTGCATCAATATATATCTTTAGATGCGGGATTTTATTGATTAAGGTGCAAAACAAATAGTCATAATACATGTACTTCTATATTATTTTGATTCGAATATAGAATCTATTTTGTAATGTCTAGTAAACAATGTTTTCTTATTCAGCTACTGTAGACACAAGTGCCTAAAAAAAATTAATTTTAGCTGTATTTGCCAAAAATATTTCTGTTAGTTTCATTAGAAGCTTTGGGACAGTCTTGTCTCATTACACTGTATGAGGTTTCTGACACAAGTTTTTTCTTACAGTTATCTGTGAATTACTGGTATTTCTGTAAAAATCTTGACATTCTTTTTCTATGGTTTGTTGAATTAGAATTTTGAAATTGTACTAAAATATTTGTTACGGTACACTGACCCTTGGAAAATAGAGGCAACTATGTCTGTGGGATAAATTACGGTATGATTATTAAATATTGATTGGTTCAAAATTGAAGGTACGTAAAATAATCCCAAGGTACATGAAATAATCTATAGCTATTCTAAAAAATGCACAAATATAACATTGTGTTCAATTATAATTATGTTTTTTGTTAAAATCCATATTGCTGTTCATATATTTATATTTTGATATACATTGTATTATTGAGGATTATTGAAGTTCTTTTATATATTGTGACAGTTTTGTCATTGCAGGCACCCCACCCTCTTTCTACCCCCCTCCCCCCATAAAAAAAAAAAGTAATTAGAGTCTATCACCCGTCTCATTTTCTTCCCTTAAGCTCAAATTTTAAAGTTTGGTTGTTAAGATTTTCACATTTAAGTGATTCGTACATTGTACATGATGCATATATAATCAGTAAAAATGTGATTGATAAATATTAATGAAATATTGACATCTGAAGAAGAAAAAGATTAAGGTACCTCACTACACCCAACTTATACTTTTTAAGACACTACATCACAAGATGGCAATTTAAATGTTTTGTTAAATTGTTTATATCATTCAGTTCAGTTGTATATCGCTGTAGCTCATTGGTTAATGTAGTGGGCTTCTGAACAGCAGATCATGAGTTTGAATCCACCTGGAGCTTTTGTTCATGTTAACTGAATTAAATTTTCGAATATGTAATTTTTTATCCAAAATTGCAAATTATTTGCCTATTTGACTCGAATACTTCTTATCCATTATGATATCTATCAAAATCAAGTAATTTTCTTCTGATTTGAGAAAATATTTCAAGGTGTAGTGAGCCACCTTAAGAATTGGTTTAATTTTTGTAATTTGGTTTTTTTTGCCTCCTCTCTCTTTCTGTTGTTAATATTAACATAATGTAGTACATGTATCTTCAAACAGGGTATGTCTCGTTCTAAAATGTTTATTAAGAAACCTTAAATAGTATCAATTCTTCTGTATTCAATTATTCTAAGATAGTTTTTATGCCATCTGAGCTCAATCTTTAACATGTATATGCACCAGCAATTGATTAGAGACATTTAATTGTTGTAGGAAATGTATCCTCAAACCTTTTTTTATATTTCATCATTATTTACTGGTACATATTTATTAATTAAAGTGCTTGCTTTGCCAAAACTTCAAACAGATTAAGGAAAGGAAATTGCTTCTTCTTATGCAATTTTGGTTGTGATGTTAAAAAGAAATGAGATATATTTTTGTATATTCTGTTAAAACACATTGGTAATAAATTATTTGCTAAACTTCACTTCAATGTTAGTTTATTTGGTTGCTTTTTTCTTAGTTTTGTCTCTTAAGAGAACATTTGTGTAAATTACATTCAAACTTCGTATCTCAAACTTGATGGGACTGTTTAAAAACTTCGAGATATCCGAGTATTCGAGATATTGATGGTAAAATACTTAAAAAATAAGGGGTTGGGACTTACAAATCACTTTGACATATCCATTGTATTCGAGATACATGTATCAGTGTTAATATCGAAGTTTAACTCTATTAATTTTTCTTTTATCAGAAATAAAATCCGAAAGGTATTTGGTCAGAATAGTTTTGTGACCTTAACCAGTTAACATTAGACCAAACAATTATGATATTATTAATTAAAATTTTCATGAAGAACATGGGTGAATAAGGCATATAACATGCCAGTATTAGGATGGATAAGATATAGTTCAGGATACTGAAAATGAAAATATCAGCATATCTTATCATTCCTTATTCTGTTCCACACGTTGCATATTTAACGGAACATCGATTTTAACACTTAAATAATTAGTTCAGTACATGGAGTATATTAATTCAAACTGGTTTGCATTCCAAAATATTCAAATAGTGTCATATCTTAGAACTTTAAAAGACCCCCCCCCCCCTAAAAAAGAAAATGTGATGGTTTAGGAAAAAAACTATAAAAGTGCATGCACATTTGGCACGTCTAAAAGGGTACGCATCTCAGCGCGAAACAGAATAAGTGCGAACCATCTCAGCGCGAAACATGTTTAGGTGCTAAACATCCGGTTCGCACCGCAAAGTTTCGCATCGAATACATTCTTAACAATGGATGATTTATGAAACATGTACGTCTAAAAAACCTTGAAAAAATATATAATGCAAAACTACTGTATGAAAACCTTACTTTAAATTGCTTTGTGTGAATTTTGTAAATTGTTAACATTGTTGTAAATTTTACTGATTGTTTCTAATTCGATTAGGGTACACATATGATTAATTCTAGAAAAAACTGAAAATACTTTAAAAGTTAAAAAAACAAGAGTTATTTCCCGTTGACCTTTTCTGACTACACAAACATGACAACGAAGAGAGTGGGTATTTTGGCGGAATTCAATTATGAAGACCTCGAGGTAAGAATTCAACTATATAACGTGTAATTGCAATCACATTTTCCTTCGCATTTTATCATGCAGAAATCTATTGTGCAGCGGAATTACCCTATTACCGTTGTTAGACTGCATGGTCAAAGTATGCACTGTACTTTCATTTTTGCCAGTTAGCATTGGACCCAGTGTGATATTGAATAAGAAAACCATACAATATATAGATACCATACAGTATATTTGAAACAAAAACAATGATGTACACGTTCCAAGGGGGAAAAATCCATATTTTAATACTAGAATCCATATTTCTAGTTTCGATCTTGATAACTACGGTAGCTTAAAGGGATCACAATTGGATATAAAATTATTACACTATACTACAACATTATTTTTGCAAATATAAATGAAGTACTGTTAGCAAGGTTTAAAAGAATTCAGCCAATTTGAAGAAAATCTTACTGATCTTGACTGATGATATAGTTATACGTATACTATTTATTAAAATGTATACATTTAGGCATATAGTTTATTTTCACTGTACGACATTTCTCCAATATTTCTTAAGTATAAACCTACATGTATTGTAATTCACAGCGCTGTAGAAACTATTATAAAATGGTTGAATTGTAAATGATCGAGTTACTACCAGTTTATCGTATTGGTCGAAATCTTCAGCAACCTGATGAAAATTAAAAAAATGCACGGTTAGAATATTCATTATGATATCCGACTTCAAATCCCATATACGAACACATGACTATTTCTTTTATCGAATGTACTATGAACAATTTTCATCTTTGATAACACAGGTTTTGCAATTATTTTCTGCAATAATACGCTACCTTCAAGAATCACTAAAGAAAGCATAAATGATTGTTTTATTTAAATGTTTGCAAACTCGCTTTAAATTGCTCATGAAAAACCTTGCTTGAATTGGAATTGTACTATTGTTTAACGTACATTTAGCCCTTTTTAAAAATCACAATACTACATGTATTTCGACTTGTTTCGAACGGTAATTCTATTCAAAGATCGTTTTACATTCGATTCACCATTTTTCTGTTGCCTTTATTCACTAACGTTAAACTAACCAGAACATAGTAAATTCCATACTATGTCATTTTGATAGCTTTGAAAATATTTATGTTATTAAATGTTTTAACAATTATTAAAAAGATAGAAATTGATGTTTGCAGTTGTGGTATCCATATTATCGCCTGAGAGAGGAGGGGTTCGAGACCTTTACCATTGGTCCGGAGCAAGGCAAAACTTACAACTCAAAACACGGGTATCCATGCAAAGCGGAAGTAGGCATTGATGACGTCAACCATGAGGTATTATTCATGAAATTTGACACCGCTTTTTCTTCTTCTAAAAATTGTAAACATTTTAATAATAACCAAGTTGTTTCCCTGAAGTTAAAGTGTCACAATATTACAAACAAAGCTAAGGTACATCATTACCAAATATTCCACTACATTCCAAAGGTAATTACATGTATATGTAAAGTAGTTCATTGCATACGATATCAGCGACATTTTGTCATTCTTATATTATTATGACAGCCTACGAGAATCCACCTATATTAAAAAATAAGTAGGCCTACTATTTGTCCCCATCCTGATTTTCATATGACTGTATTTGTGAATGCAGGACCTGGCGGCCCTCATTATTCCGGGAGGATTCGCCCCCGACTACTGGAGAAGGGACAAACGGTTCCTTGACTTGGTGAAGAATATGTACCAGTCGGGTATGTACACACGTATAGCATTTAGAACAACTTAATGGCGAATAGATTTTACGTAGAAACATCGGATAGAAATCCCTAATTAGATCAAAGGGTTTTCATCCTCCTGTCGTTTTTGACGATTTGAATTTACTGGATTGGTGTACTGGTAACTCAAAATCTTGATAAGGAAAAAACCCCACTAACCTAATCAATCTTCAAAATCCTATTCTTTTGGTGTGTGAAGGAGAAAGAAGTATCCTATCTAAGATTTTTTTTTACCAAGTTTCCGTATTTTTAACTATGTCTTATAAAATTTCAAGGGGGCAGGCAGTTTGTTCAACATTCATTTTTCTGTATGCGTAGATTAAGAATAATGTCTGTTCCAACAGAAAAATACCACTCCACAATTTGCTACGTGCCTGGAGTTGAATTTTTAAAAATTTAGTAGTACATGTAGATTCTACAGCATAATTTTTGTTTGGTTCACTTTTAAAACCTAACATACGGTTTTGCTCATGAAAAAAAGGGTCTATACTAAATATTCTATCCACAACCTAAAATAAAAACCAAGAGAAACAAAACAAACATCATGACATCATTTTAATTGTCTGTGTAAAAAGAGAACCGTGACCGGAGACCACGTGTAGGCAAAAGGCAGTGAACTTTCATTGCAAATTTATACTGTACACGTATAGTACATGTACAGGTGAATTGATTTTCACAGAACGCTTTTTGAATTTTGCGCATGTACACGTGATATGTATATTACGATGTTTTATTTAAAGACTGAAAATTATTATTTTTGATATATGTCTTTGATATACGCATAAATAATGATTACGTTATCGACAAAGTATTTTCCGTTTAAGTTTCGTCCTCCGTTATTTCTAGACACTGATGTCAAATCCCAGATAACGGGCAGATTATAAATTATTCAAATGTAGATATAATTTGAAAACAACAAGGAAATATCTGTCTATCATGCGTGTTTATTACAATTATTGCATATACGTATCATTATCACAGGTGCTTGAGGACAGGACCGACCACCCCCTCCATCCCCCACCCCACCCCACCACTCCAAGTGTCTAGACCCCCGGGACTTTACTAATTTTTTAAAGTTATCATTTTATGACACATTAATAATCTAATGTATACAATCATTGCACAAAATTACTTACAATTTATATTACAGGTAGAAGGGATATGATTTTTTTTCAATATGTTTGTTTTAAGTAATTTCTCCTTTGAATCCATTCATTACTTTCCAAATGAAAGCTGAAAATAATAATACTAGTAAATAACAACACACTCTGTGGAATTAGCAACGACACGCTGCAGCTATTTAATATTTGGCATATTAAATGTACAAATACATATTTATGACATAAAGCTGGATCACATGATTTATTTACTTTAATAAAAAATTCTTAACATTTAAACTTTTCGTTGTACGTGTCGTCCTAAACTGGTATTTAACACATAAGCAATTCTTTATATAGCCTTGCTAATGCACTGGCGTCGGAAGCAAATCGAAAGTGGGGGGGGGGGGGGGGGGGGGGGGGCTAGACTAATCCTCAGAAATATTGAGGAAAAAAAAACTAATTCCCAAAATCATGGAAATCCTAATCCGTGGGGGGGGGGGGGGGGGGGGGTAGAGGGAGTATACCTGTACTTCCGAAAAAAAAAATCTTACCTACCAAAAAAATATTTCCCCCCAATCATGAAATTCCTTATTCATGGGGGTGGGGGGGAGGGGCTTGTATGCCTATGACTGAAACCTCTCAATCTTTCAAGGCTGAACCCTCTATGATGCTATGTCCCTAATGGTTATGTCTATCTTTGCAAAAAAGGGGGGGGGGGGGCTAAGCTCCCCCTAGCCCCCTCTCCCCGGTTCCGACGCCTATGTAATGAACCGGTTCCTAAGAACCAGGTGACACAAACAGGTATTCAATGAAAACCTTATATTTCCGGACAATTAATTCATTATTACACCAAGTAGAAATTGATTCCTGTCTAAATCCTCCCTCAAACGAAAGATATCATATTTTGTGCAATGAATGTATAAATTAGATTTTAAATATGCCACAAAAGGATAATTTAAAGAAAAATGGTAAAAGTCCCGGAGGTCTAGATACTTGTGGTGGGGGATGGAGGGGGGGGGGGGGGTCGGTCCTGTCCTCAAGCACCTCTGATCATTGTTTGTGAGAAGTTGCATTGATACAAGTTTAAACTAATGTTAACACATGCTTGAAATTTTAGTCTAGTACTTGTAGTAACTTTCAACACAGTATTAAATTTTCATGTAGGTTTAATATATCTCAGCCAAAGTTTGTGAATCTGCTTTAGTATGCATGCGTTATCGGGTGAAATTTATTGTTCATGACTGTTTGTGGCTCCGCCCAGCAGTGCAATGCATCTAGTAGTTAACTGATATTCTGTGGGTAAATAAGATTAAGCCATGTACCCGTGAAGACAAACGTGAACTCGGGGTTACATGTATAAACGGTTAACAATTGGGTACACTAAAGCCATTCGGTGATTCGGAAACAATCTGTAATGATGTTTTACTGTAAATCAAGAGGAGATCCAATACGGGTTCAAGTGGAGTTCAGTGCATATAGACTAACGTCCTTGCAGTGGTACTTGTTTTGTCTTCAGTGTAGATAGGCAAAAGTGGACGTCCCTTCACCTGTATTTATTGTCAGCAAATATTTGCGTTATTTTGCTTGACCTAAATGTAACACCTCTCTTCGTTAATGAATTTATTGGTGTTGTTAATTATTTTTGTTCGGTCCAACAGCACAGCCATGCGTATATAAAATAATTTAATAAAATTAAGACATCGCTTAATAATGGCGTGGTTCCCGAAAAAATTTATCAAATTCAATATATGACAACTCCGATGGTCTGAAACTAACCAAACCATTTAGAAAATTATTTTAAAAAGATATTTTTGTTTTTATTTATTTGATTCCTTTTATGTCCCTTATTATGGCAGTGTATGTAAATTATACGTCAAAAAACTACTACTACTACTAATTCCTTTTTTATTTACAAATTAGCCAAATATTAAGTTTCCTTCCGGTTTTGTTGTTGTTTGAGCATATACGGTTTGACTTACTGTATAAGATGATACATTTGGGGAACATGCATCAAATATAAAAGTTAATACATTCATGTCTTTTTCAGCTTTTGAAATCTACTGTTGTACACTTTTAGAATTGCCTTGAAATATAGTTTGGTCAGTTTCTGTTTGGTCAGATGAGACGGTCTTAATATATCTTTGAAAAATGAAAAGTCACGAGACATTTGACCTTTAATTGAAAACCATACTCTACTTATCGAATTTGACCGTTGAAACGATCTTAATGTATCTTTGAAAAATGAAAAGTCACGAGGCATTTGACCTTTAGTTGAAAACCATATTCTACTCATCGAATTTGACCGTTGAAACGATGTTGGTTTTTTCTCTAACTAATATGTATTCGGAATTCTCTTGAACAACTGTTCAGCAATTTGGAGTGATTTACCATTTCTTCTTGTCCGGTGGTGTCTAGCAACCGAATACTAGGGTTTTCGCCGATATCTGAATTATCTAATCGAAGGAAACGTTGGAGCAGGTGAGAAACGCGAAATATTAATGGTGATTCATGCAGGGTATGAAGGTGGCGACATTGCAGAAAATAAACATAACTTGCGTCAACGGGTTATGTGAATTTTTTCTGCAATCATCGCTACCTTCATAATCCTTAGAATCATCAAAGATGGCACTGTATTGTTTATATATACATCTTACAATTAACAAATTAATAAATGGGTTGTAAAAAGTAAGTGAAATTAATTCATTACTGTAAAAGTACATCAGTACGTTAGCTAAATGAAACAGCCAGATCGTCTCCTATATTTGAGTCTGACATCATCATGCTTATTACGTGCAGTCCGTGATGTTTCATAGGTCGCTGTAGGTTTCGACCAATCGAAAAACATTGCGTGTATATTTCAGTTCTGTTAGTCTGTATAGAGTTATGGTTTCCGTAAAAAATAGAGGGAATCTATGGTGTCATATCTCTGCCCCTTGTGTGCAAGTTATTTTTCTATCAAATATGTTGACATGCAAAATAAATATGTTGACATGCAAGATAATTATGTAAACATGCAACATAATTATGTTGACATGCAAGAAAATTGCAATCAGATAAGAATTATATGGTGGCATATCTCTGCCCCTTGTGTGCAAGTTATTTTTCTATCAAATATGTCGACATGCAAGATAAATATGTTGACATGCAAGATAATGATGTCAACATGCAACATAATTATGTTGACATGCAAGAAAATTGTAATCAGATAACAATTATACAAAATCTCAAAAAATCCCAAATATCGCCCACCTGTGACATCCAAAATGCTAGATGCTACCTTTTTATGTCGACGTGCAACTTATTTATGTTAACATGCAAGATAAATATGCTGACATGCAACTTATTTATGTCAACATGCAACTTATTTATATCGACATGCAACTTATTTATATCGACATGCATCTTATTTATGTCAACATGCAACTTACTTATGTTCACATGCAAGATGAATATGTTGACATGCAACTTACTTATGTTGACATGCGAGATAAATATGTTGACATCCATTTATAAGTGGCATGTCGACGTATTTATCTTGCATGCCGACATAATTAATAGAAAAATAACTTGCACAGAAGGGGCAGAGATATGCCACCATAGTTACCATATGCACATGGCAACTTTTACCGACTGGTGCATGCAACTTTACAATCTTGTGGTTCTGAAAAAATTCAACATATGGCAACTCTGATGGTCTGAAACTAACCATTGAAAACATTATTATAAAATGTTATATTATTTATTTATTTACAAATTAGCCAAATATTAAGTTTCCTTCCAGTTTTGTTGTATATTGAACATGTGACTTATTTTGTAAGATGATACATTTTGGAAACAATATTGCATCAAATATAAAAAATACATTGATGTCTTTTTCAATGGATTTTTTATAATTGCATTTTCAATTGCTTTTGAAATCATCTGTTGTACACTTTTAGAATTGCCTTGAAATATAGTTTGGTCAGTTTCTGTTTGGTCAGGTGAGACGGTCTTAACATAATTTTGGAAACATGCAGCAAATATAGAATACTTTGATGTCTTTTTCAATCGATTTTTATGATCGCGTTTTCAATTGCTTTTGAAATTTTCTGTAGCTCACTTTTAGAATTGACTTGAAATATAGTGTGGTCAGCTTCTGTTTGGTCATGTGATATAGTCATGATTTATCTTGGAAAATTCAGAGTCGAAGTCACGAGACATTTGACCTTCAGTTGAAAACCAAATTCTACTCATCGAATTTGACCGTTGGAACGATGTTGGTTTTTTCTTTAACTAAGATGCATTTGGAATTCTCTTGAACAACTGTTCAACAAATTGGAGTGATTTACCATTTCTTCTTGTCTTATGGTGTCCAGCACCCGAATACAAGGGTTTTGCCGATTAATCTAATCGAAGGAAAAGATGGCGCAGGTGAGCAACGTAAATTATTAAGCACTGGGTCTTTTAATGAAGTATCTACATCCTCATACATAGTTTATTAATTGGAACTTAAATATTCCTCTTATCATCTTTGATGTTCATAACTAATCACTGATTTAGGCGAATCAAAGTTACACGTAACTAACAGTTTTTGTTTATATATTAGAGAGAATCCACCATGCTAGAACAGGAATATAACTAGGGCTTTAAAGTCGAGTGGAAGCTCAGCGATGAATTTTTGGCAGAAGTCCATTGTTTTGAATTAATTTGATCTTTTGTAGCTATTTTTGTCAAGGACCTACAATATGTAAATGTACCCCAGTAAAAATACGTATGTAGCTACTTGTACTGACTGGTGCATGTGATATTATTGTATGCACCCTTTTGTGTTGTATCATCTTAATATTGCATAACTTTATTGCTGGAAACACTCATATCTGTCAGAATAATGCGAGGGAATTCTTGTAAAAAAAAATGCTCTCGTATTTCCTGGACAATCAAATGCTGATCTACATGTAAAATAATTTGCTGGAGAACATAGTTTTAAACTGTTTCGGGAAGAGATATCAGTTACATGGTCTGATTTTTTGAATACATAAAAAATGCACCCTCTTTTCCACCCTGTATAGTATATTTGTACAATTTGAATAGTAATTTTCTTGTTATGCAATACGATGATGTAACATCTATATATACATGTACATGTAGCTTGGATAGTATTGAAAGCGAAAATCAAAATATAACGAGGAAATTAAAAAACAAATTCGAATCTGCTTTAAAGATATGTTTGTTCGGTTACTATTTAAACCGATAATGACCAATCATGACCTAGATTTATATATATATATATATATATATATATATATATATATATATATATATATATATATATATATATATATATATATTTATTTATATCATCATCATCAATGAAATCCCCCCCCCCCAAAAAAAAATGTAACCTAATGTCTCTCGTTAGAATGATATGAAATTTCATTACATTAAAGAAAGCTAACGTACATGTAAAACTAGTCAGCAAATGCTACGTCATGTATATGGTTCTGTCATTGTTTTGTGAATGCCCTTACGTATGCTATACATTGGTGTAAAAGAAATCAACCGTTGAGAGTTTTATATTCAAAAAGTATTGCTTTCTTCCAATTCCACAACAAACAATTTCCTTCTTTACTTCAACACACTGATTTCCGACTTTGTTCATGCAAGAGGAATTATATTGAATATTGTTTTTTTCATCGAAGGTTTGTGAACATAAAATGTGAAATTATGTCGCTTTCAGTCATGCATCATTTAAAATATATATATATGATACATCTTGCTTACATATGGGGACCATAAATGCATTTTTAAAATGAGAAGGAAAAAAGATCGCTGAAAATATCCGCGGATTTCTAATCTTTAATAAAGCTGCTTATCACGATAATACACACTGGAGGTTATACGGCGGCGAGAGACAAACTGTCTGCATATACATGTACATGTAAATCTCTTTACCAAGCTAGCTACCTTATTCACTGCCGACTTACATGTAACGTGAAATGAAACCAGCCAGTGTGTATTATCCCACATTTCAGTTTTGTCACCCCCTACCCCTACCCCATATTAACAAAATTACACTCTTCACAAAATATAATATCATTACTAGTATATAAGTCATGTCACAAACATATAATATATGTAATTCTACATTTTCTTAACGACCAAGAACAAATAACAAGTATAGAAATTATCAAAAGTTTAATATTTCACTTAAAGCAATTAATTGACGATGTTTTTTCTTGAATACATGGGAAAATGTTTCCGAAATATAAAAAGAGAAATGTCACCTTTTTTTTTAGTAAGCTTCAGGTATTTCATTCACGTTACAATTGGGGCTCGGCCTCTGACTACGTTTTATTGAAGGGTGAGTGATATAATTCTGAGATGTGAATGGACAGTGGTCATTACGTGTCGGGTGTTAAATCATTGTCCGCCCTTTGATCTCATGGTCAAGACACAAGTTGAATCATAATTGACCGTTCAACGCTTATTCAATACCACGTGTACTTCTTTTTATCAAATGGTTTGGGGTGGGGGGGGGGGGTGTCTAGGAGGCATGAAGTCAATAAGGATTGAACCTATAATCTTTTATTATATACTTGACAGAGTCGTGCTGGTTCATAGATCGGGTGTACATACATGCTTTAAAAATAGATTACACCTAAACATTTAAACGAGTCCAATCGAGGGATTTCGCTTAAATTTTCGAATTGCAAAATATTAATGTTTCCTCGCCCGGTAACCAATTGAATGTATTGATTTTAACCGACCTTGAATTGGGATCAAATGTTGTTGTTATTGCCCTTTTTAACATTCCAGTGAGATTACCATATTCAAAGTGGTGTTGTTTTGTACGCATACGTTAGATTTTAACATCGATGTGTCTGTTGTGCTGCAAAACTTGTAAGGTTATCCCATTCTATGTGCAGTATTTTGTCTTTGATATCGTGTCAGTAACTGGGCTTGTTTATACGAAAGTGCATCATGGCCTTCGTGGTTTCACAATGTGATTCATGTTTCAATAATGCGTAGCATAGTATCGTTTCTAGCCAACTTTTAATCTTGATTTGAAAGGCGGAAAAAAATCAAACGATTTATATCTATTTACGTCGGCAATTATTTGCAAAAAAGCAGATAATATGTTTTGAAAAAGTGAACTTTTCTAATGCAGTAATATGACTTTTACATACTAAAATTTCAAAGGTTTTTATATACAAATGATTCGGTCTTACCGTTCTTTTTTTTTCAAAGGAGAGGGATATTCAAGGTGACAGTGTGCGTGACGAAGAGCACTCAATATCCCCTGAAGTGACGTATAACAATTCTGTTAACGGAATTATCCACCCCCTCTTATTTCAGCGATTGTTGTTGCAGGATCACTAAACTCTTTAACTAGCAAGCAATACGAAATTTAGATTGACTGATTGGTCAACAAATTACCCGTCAGATCTACCTAATTTAAATATGCTAATGTTTTTGCCATAAACTTTTTTTAGTAAAAAAAAAACCTACCCAAATATTGTGCTTTCCAATATCAAGGTTTTCCTTTACAGATCCCTTTGTTTCAAAATGATTAATGTAGTCTAAATATGGCCACAACCATCCAGTCCTCTGTGTAAGAGAGAGAGAGAGAGAGAGAGAGAGAGAGAGAGAGAGAGAGAGAGAGAGAGAGAGAGAGAGAGAGAGAGAGAGAGAGAGAGAGAGAGAGAGTATTTTTTTCTATTCTATCCTCATGTTTTACGGGCCGAAATTGAGCGGGGCTTGTTTTCGACATTTTTTTTGTGTCAATATGGTATTGTAAATGTTTTGTTTTTCTGCATCTTAGAAACAATGTAAACCGGATCCCTTTCAGAATCGCAATCTAGGGCTTGTCTGTATATAGATAGTACCTAAACGAATGGTCACAAACATGTACCCGGTATAATGCTTATAATGACAGTGACGTTTACTGTTTGAAAGTAAGCTGTACTCAAATTTGCTTATATTACTACTGATTCCATTGTTCGTTTTTTTTAAAACTCTAGCTCTTTCTTTACCATAATGACTGTTGTTTTCCATCTCTTGTGCTTTGATCAACACTCTACAACATTTGATCTCCATTAATATTTATTTCGTCTACATCAAAGTGAGAATTGTCAACCAATATATTTGATTGTTCGTTAACTTACAGTTCATTCAAAAACTTTTAAAGATTTAAAAAAAACTGTTATTTATATACATTTGTATTTATAGAAACATAATTACATTAAAATGTCACAATTGTGATATACATGAACATAACTTAATGTAGTGATGATAATGAAATGACGATCACAATAGGTATGATAATGAAGACAGCGAGATTCTAGTCACAGATAAAAGTGTAATAGAATGCATATTTGGCACATTATCTAAAAGCTTAACATGGCTAGTCTTTTGTTTGAAACTAGCAGCAGCTACAGCCGAGTTTGGACTCGGCCTTTGTAACAGCTTTTGAAAGGCGTGTTGTCGACAAGGTGGAAGAACTGACAGAGTTCTCACGCGACAGAAGTGTCTGCGCGACAGTTTTGACCAAATTGTCGAACACGTCCGAGATTTCACTATTGTTGTCCAAGTTCACTTCAAAGTAAGGCAAGTTTAAGTGGTCTGCGAACGACTGTGCACGTTCTGTGCTCACAACTCTCTCGCGGGAGTCTCGCTTGATTCCGACCAAAACAACAGAAATTGAAGTGCTATTGCAGTAATTCATCAGGTCGTTATACCTGTTTAAGTAAAGTGAAAAATTCTTAGTTCATATACAAAAATTGGGCATTGTTAAGAGATACAAAAACCTTCTTTCTGATATTTTGTTTTTTTTATTGTTGTCTGACGTATGTATCCCTTACCAGTGTTCAATATTGACGAAAGATGTCTCCTCCGAGGTATCAAATACAATTAGACAGCCCTGTGATCCTCTGTAGTAGGAAGAAGTAACGCTTCTGTACCTCTCCTGTCCTAAAAGAAGGTAAAACTGCGTTTTAAAAAACAACAAAATATGCAGATTGTGACACTAAACTATTTAATGGATAATGGGACATACTATAGGTAGAGATCCTAGGACACAGATTTCAGCAAAGAAAATAAAGTTACTGAATCCTTACCCGCTGTATCCACTATTTTGAGATTGCAGCTCCATTCTGCTGTGGTCAATGTATGTTGGTAACACAGTTGGCTGTTGTTCTGGTTTTTGTCTCGATCATAACCACAGTATTTCTCCACAAGCGTCGTCTTACCAACTCTAGAATCTCCGATTACTATAAATTTCAAATGCAAGTCCTTTTTGTTTCTTCTAAAGAGTCTGTCTTTGTTGTTAATGGACGTTGGTTTCACTGAATACATCTTGTAAACTATTTATTCGGATATCGGCGATTTAAATATGTACCCCGCATTAAAAAAGTAGATCGGTTTTTCTCACGTGAATTGCTTCAATAGACAATGAGCTTTAAAAGGAAACTGAAATCCGTCAGAGTCGTGTGTTAAAGGTTGAGGTAAAGATAACAATATATGACAGTCATACCTGCACATCGATACTAAACTCGGTATGTCCACAATTGATAACAAGTGCGTTATAAGTTATAATAGTACTTTCCTTTCGGCTTAGTCCTATTTATACTTTGAACAAAGGTGTATCGGGTAGCACAGTGGGAGGAGCATCGATTAAATGACATACGTTCGTCTCTTTGATTTTCCTGTTAACTTTTCGCACTATGTCCAGGTGTCGCTTTGGTCCTCAAGGCCACACGTAGCTTGTCTCAATAGGGGTATTATTTTTGGAAAGGGTCTGCATTAACCGAGATAAATAAGTTCATTTTACGGTTGACCTTGCACCTTGACGACAACAGTCCAGTACTTAAAAAGATAGAAAAATGTCCAGTTAAAGGCGTGTTCAAATAAATGCAAGTTAATCTGTCGCAAATTTTACATTTATATTATTTGTGAAATATTGTTCAAGAACATTTCTGGAAAGTAATGTTGCACTCTCAATGAATATTAATTAATTAAATCAAAACCACAATTACTCTTTCCATCAAGAGTTAATAGTTTATTTTTATTCTATGGATTCTCATTTAGTTGGGTTTTTCTCGAGATTAACCATTATTAACATGAATGTAACGCTTAGAATTAATAAACTTTTTTTCGGAATACTGGCCGACGTTCATTTTTGTTTCGGCGAGCAGCTATTTTGTTGGTTTTTTTTAGAGATAAGACAGACGTAGCCATCCTAAGGTGTTTTCCAGATTAATTAAGATCGCAAGAGCTACAGAAAGTACTTTATTAAATATACATTGACTTTTGCTAAAAAAGATTAGTCAAATTTATAATTAAAAGTTAATTTTGTTTTATGAATTGTAATTGTGCATTACATTCCATATAAATGCATATGTACATGCAGTGATGACAAGCAATGGAAATTTATTAAATATTTGTGTGAAATACTAGTAGTCTTTTTTTTTTTGGTTTAGAAGCAAATTCATACAAATCAGGGAGTATATACTTTTTATTCCAGAAAATTATCTGGAATCCTGCAAAATATCACGTAGTACATACCATGCAAATCCTTGAAGTGTTATCTTTGATGACCATTTAATATCAGTTGGTCGTCGTTGTTTGCTGTCCACCGTTCGTTGGCAATCAAATACGTGTATTCAAAAGGTGCTGTGTGTCCTCGAAGGTAATAAAGACATATCAGTTTTGCAAGAAAAGAAAACACCCCCCCCCTTAAAAAAAGTTAGAATCCATACATAACGTTACAGGTTATTTAAATAGGTTTCTTTTCTTTTCTCTTCGACATCTTGAAAATTTGACGTAAAGAAATACTAGTATTGTCGAACCCAAGACATTTTTAAACGGGATTCTAAGGTTTTGATCCACTATGCAAAGGACAGTAAATAATGATATTCTAAACAAAAGTACATATTGTTTCAAAGACCTCTTTTAATCCAAAATACCAAAATTGGATGCTCAAAATAAATCAGAAACCGTCTTTTGAAGAAGTTTAATGTCTTTTTTGTTTACCTATTTATACGTCTGTTAATCATTTAGGTTGCAAAAAGTCTGCTGAGAATTTTAATTTACAAAGTACCTGGTAGAAAAAGCATGTTCCATTCATTGATGTAAATTAATGGTGGTTTAAAAATGTTTAATCTACTAAGTTATGCAAAATGAGAGAAATTATACATTTATATGTTTTTTTGGGGGTGGGGTGGGGGGGGGGGTCAAACGTTTACTATAAAACTTCAATTTCAATCATTTTAGGTTTAGCTTAGTTTACTATTTGTGATATTAATTCTTTTAACATAACAATGTCATATTGAACTGTTATTGATATTTCTATTGACCTTGACTTCATTTTGCATATTTTTGAAATGAAAAAAAAAATCCAATGCAATTTCTTACTATGATATGTATTTGTGAGAACAATTTAAAAATGTTGTTATCTTTTTGCATTTTTTATTTCTTAATTTTTTTGATTTATTAAGTATTCATTATGATTTTCAAATGGTAAAATAAGATATTCGTTTGATACTGAAAAATATATTTACAATGTATATATTTTTATAATCGAAATAAATTGGAGCATTTGCAAAGACTTCAAAATGTCGTGCTCTACATTCAATGTTGGCCATATCACTTTTTTCTGGCACTGTGTATATATATATATATATATATATATATATATATATATATATATATATATATATATATATATATATATATATATATATATATATATTTGCAACTGCTAAGTTAACCCAGGCATATTCATGATTAAATATTCATTTTAAGATGTGCCAACTTTCATTTTTCTTTATGCAAGTTTGGATTAGTTGGGAAATGTGTTTAATATTAGTTACTGGTACAGTAGATGATCGAATCAGTGGTCTTTATCAAAAGTTACAAATATAAGACAAAGACAGAAATTAACCTTGAACTACTAATATATATGTTGTATCATTAGGTTTGTGAATAGACCGATTTTTAGGTGATAAGCGCATATTCTATTGAACTTAGCAAAAGATATTACCTGAAGGGTTATATCAATCTTAACCACTTACATATACAAGATACTATATACAAGTAGCTAAGTGAACAGACAGAGAAATGCAACATCATTGAGTCTGATTTGAACACTAATCCATTCAGTTGATTCTTCCCTGCTGTAGTTACTTTTCCTATATCAATAGGGTGGGAGGAAATATATTGCTATCATAGCTTATGATAAATAAAATATATTGCTATACCATATAATTGCGTGTGAGTACGAACCATCAGTGTAATGAAATTATTTCCGCTTTATATCTGGTTTATCAGGATCATTGTTTTTTTAATATTGATAGTTATAGGGTCAAAAAGATTTTTTACCCCTTTCCCATAATCAACAGGTAATATACGAATATATACGTATATGAAATATCAATTATTGGTAGAATTAACAACTAAAAATTTTTTAACTTAGATTATTTGGTCAGAGATAGATGAGCATGCATATTTAAACCTTGACTAATTTATAAACGGTTTTCTTTTTATATTTTGATACGCAAAAGAAATTCAAGAAGCTTATGATCAGTAGGATTTAATTAAAACAAGATACAAACGTTTGATGATAATGCTTGTACATAACAGAACTTGTTGACATTTCAACAGAATGATACATTAACTGTTTAGTTTGAATCGTTCGTAGAAAGAATAAAGATACATTAAGTTAGTAAAGTGATGTATGGTGAACTTGAATTGTTAGTTTGCCAATGACGGCTTCAGTGCAGTGATGCACATTCTATCCCTTTTGAACTCGAAAATGTTGCTTTAAAAATACTTTAAATAGACATTCATCAGTGCTTTTAATCATTTCGCCAATTCAAGAAATAATTGCGTCAGTTTGGTCACAAAAATGTTGTTTTAAAATGGTACTTTAAAACTCTTCTCATCACTTTACATGTTTTTTATTCCACATTTTGATCTTCTTTCTTAAAAGTATCCTGGAGTACGCCCAAGTTCGAAAAGGTGAAACTTCTCAAGGTAATAACGCATCGTTGACTCCTCAAAATAACCTTGTAACCGCGCCTAGACTGCCTGTCGACCAAACAAGATCAAACATGACCAAACCGCAATTGTCCTGGTCGTGTAATGAGATAGGTGAGAGTGAAGATGACTGATAAGGTTATAAAAAAAATTTGGCTCCATAACGTCTTTGTATCCTATTTGCTTGGTGATATATATCTTTTAAGCAATGATATAAAACTTGAGAAAATAAAATTCATTACAGGAATTGTCTATTTATTTTTATTCATATTCGGTATTATTTGCATGGACAATGCAAAAAAAGAAACACACGTTTAACAAATTATAATTTGTAGACTTGATACATTTAATTCACCCATTGTCTTTTTATATGTATAGTTTTTAAAATTTTATAATGTTTTGTCCAAGAATACTTTTCATATGAATTTTATATTTGCAGTTTTTGCCATGAGCAAGATTTAAAGAGCGATTTTATAAAACACATTATAAAATATATACATGTACATAATGTATCTTAATTATACAACTTGTAAAGTACTATTTTTCGCAAAATATTTTCAATGCCTGCTTTTCTTGCAATAAGAAAAAAATCAAATCAAATTCTTTAGAACACGAAAAACATATTATCATCTTGATTGCATTTTACAATTTAATTAAACTGCAAGCAACACTTATATTCACGATTAGCTAGAAAAGTAAATGTTGTCAATTATTCAAAAGAATATTTGACAAGATTTCTGTACATGCTTGCCAGAACCTTTGGCTTATATGCATGTGTATATATTTGTGTCAATAGTAAGAATTTGGATAGGTTGAAAAAATGAACATTCATTTGTTAATGATATAATAGATAGACGTGTACGGACTACTTTCATCCAAGTCTTACCCGATAAAACAACCTATCTTTATGGACTAAAATCCAAGTTTTAAAACTATTTTCGAGTGTTAATACAGCGTTTCTTTTGATTAACAGTGTTATATTTTACCCATATACATAAACTCGAAAATGAGTAGAGAGTACTTATACGAAATGAAGTAGTCAGAATTATTTTTTTCATTTGCAAAAAAAAAAATAATAATACAACAGTAAAAGTCTTTTACTATTATATACTAGAGGTTCTTAAAAAATTAGTGAACTGTAAAATGAATAGTTTAGCGATGTGTAGGCAGTGAGTTTACATGACAATTAGATCCACATTTCGTATCAAAATGTTAGTTTGTCTTTAGTGTGGGCCACCATCTACCGAATTCCATGTTACCCGAAACACTTTGTCGTTATCTAAACTTGTGCATTCTGAAGTCGTTTTAATGTTATTTTGGGGACGTGTAAAATAGCAGACCCCTTATCAGATAATATCACGTAAATCTTTGTCCTAGACATAAATAGTCGTGAACAAAAGTTGTAAAACATGTTCAGCAGTAACTTATTTATTTTAAATTTATTTGTAATCTTTATTAAAACAATCCAAGTTATGTGTAAAGCATCACCAATTTTTTCAAAGCTTCATCCACTTAAAGAAGAGAGAAAAAAATGATAATATGCATGTTAACGGTATCGTATTAGTTCAATGCTGAAAAAAAATCCGAATATTACCCTCTATAGTAGATTGTTGTATACCTTAAAACCGCCTTTGGATAAATTCAGAAGTCCATGTACCTATCACAATTATCTGATAACTTACAATATCTATTAGTTTGGCTCTGCATGTTTTTTAAATTGACTGCCAACGAGAAGATATTGTTTTCAAACTAAAACATGAAAGTAATGATTCTCCCCTATAATAAAGTAATTTTAAAACTGAAGTGTATTTTCATTGTGATCTACATCATGAAGATGTTGTTTTTAAGTTTTAAGCAAGATGTTTTCCCTCTCCCACACTGTTTTAGATGGTCATAATTTATACTTTCTTCAAATTTAAGTCATATACTCACTCTCAGCACTATCTTTTTACCAGACCTAGATATTTATATAAAGAATAGATTCGATATGCAATCTGAAGTTTAAAGGTTATTTTTCGGACACCTTCTAATGGAGTCATTGGTATGTTGCATATACGAAATTTAACCTTTTTAAACTAACGCATATCTTTGTCCTTGTTAAATACATGTAGATACTTGTCTTTGATAAAAAGATTAAATTGGAGTAATGGAAAATAAAGTATTGTTTAAAAACCCTTTCAGTGTGAAACAGAGCTGCATCGGCCTGTCGATTAAAGGTGCACATTCAAACTTCCATGAACAGAGTTCGTTTCACTTAAACGGAGACACAGAGGACAGTGATTAATTAAAACGATAAAACAAAATATCAACGAATATGTAGAAGTGACAGTTGTGAAAGAGAAACAAAAGCTGAAATGACCAAAAACATAATTTTGATTTTTTAACGAAAACTTAATTGACCAGAAACACTCTTTTAATCTCTACGAAAACTGAAATGTCCAAAAACACACTTTTAATCGCAACGAAAACTGAATAGACCAACGAAAACTGAAATGACCAGAAACACACTTTTAATTGCGACGAAATTGACCACACTTTTAATCTTGCTCTCGATAAGACGTATAAAATGATTTGGAATGAGGAAGAGGTTGTGATAGATTAAAATATTAGTATTTATCATGTTGTTTGCTGGAGAGCATTTAACTATGCATGCAAATACAGACACGCCTTTTTTTCTTACTACGTTTTGTTTTAATTCCACCTTAATCAAGTTATCAAAAATACGTCAATGTTTTTTGCATGTAGGCCTTTTACTTATTTGTCAAACATAACCTTTGTGTACTCTTGTCTGGATGGGGTTATTTTGAGGACAAGAAGTATTGCAATCTGTAAAGGGGTTAACATATTAAGGTAGAATAATGATCTTTCTATATCTCCCGCAAAATATAACTCTGAGATATTTAAAGAATGTTCATGTAGAGATTAGGGTGAAGAAGTTAACATATTAAAGAGGAACTTTTTTATTGTGTTTATCCATACTTTCACAGTTTTGTTTCAATGCTTGAAAGCATCTTGTGACCACATTAATATTTTGTTAAATATTAAAACGTATCATATGGCATGCGTATAGACTGAGTTAAGAGGTTTTTTTAGTAAAACTAATAGCAGTTTGTTGAATTGGTGCAGTCCTAAGATATAACCCACGGAAGTTTATGCTATAAAAAGTTTGGCAAATTGAAATTACACGAAACTGTAAAATTAGTTGAGTACGAACACGGTTATAGCGAATTATTGGATAAAGCGAAGTTTTTTTTAGTCCCCGATAAAATTCTTAACAAATCTTTGCAAAATTTTACGGTTATAACGAATTCGGATATAACAAACTTACGGATATAGCAAACTGATTTTGAGTCCCGTAGAGAGGAATAATAGCAAAATTTAACACTTTTATAACGAATTTCTTTACAACTTATGACAGACTGCACTACCATTTTACATAATAGTTTGAATGAATTTATCTTCATATAATTTTTTCAACTCCCATTCCGATCTTTAAAGGTATCAAATTAATGCATTTTTATTTTAAGCCTCAATTAGAAAAAGAATGGTCTGGTGAAAGAAAATATGTTTATAGTGAATTCGCTATAGATATTTTTACGAATTCGTTATATGGATATAACGAATTACGGATATAACGAAGTAAATCCATTGGTCCCAAGAACTTCGTTATAACTGAGTTTTACTGTAGTGAGTATGGAAAGGCAAGCTTTATCTTTGCCCCTTTATTTGGGCATTTTTAAAAATACCTTTTCACCTTTTCAAATCAATGTCATCGATAAAGACATAACCGTATTTTGTAAGGATAAATTTGTTTCTCTGTCATGATAAAATAAAAGCATACCAAAAATAATATTGCATACATTTCATAAATCATAGAACCGTACTCTTCTGGAGGTTTCTGGAAGTTTTCGATGTTTGTGCAAATGAGGACAAATAAATATTGATAAAAAATTTAATGACTTTTTGATTTGAGTTACTTGTTTTAGGTGTTTCATGAAAAAAATCATCTAAAAGACAAATGATATGTCTGTGCATGTTTGAATTAATAAATTTAAAAAAAAAATCTTTTTACAGCAAACTTTAAGCCTATAGATGTATTTTCAACCAAAACATTTTTTCCAGGTTTTTCACACAAAAAAATCAGCAACAATGATAAATAACTAAGTAAGACAAAATTATTTTATTTTTTAAAATGAAATCATAGTTTTGAACGATAATTTTAATGCGATAGTAAATTTTTGAAGTTTTGATTAAGCATTTGACAATAAGCTTCAAATGATTTAAGCAACTAGATACATGTAACACTTACCGTAGAAGCATCAAATTTTGTTATTGTTGCTATTGGTATTATATATTAGTGCATGCTATATTTTTGTGTAATGGCTACTTTAAGGCACTATCGTTAATTTAACATAAAAGTGAAGTGCATATAATTGCAGTTGTTGATCTAGCATACGTTCAAGGCGTTTTTGCCATCGCCAGTAAAGTAAATACTGAATACAGTTTGCACTTAATGCACCTAAAAGGTCGATTTTAGGTCATAAATTCACACGTGTAAAAATGTTATGCTATACACGTTTCAGATGGTCAACTATTTAAGATATGTTTGTAAAAAATATAAAGTTGTTGGATAACAGATAAATTAAGAAAGCTTAAGTGTATTTAAGGGACAGGTACGGCCAAAATATTAACATTTCTTGAAATAACTTGTTTCTGCCAAAGTCTGACCAAAATTGTTTAAAAATTAATACATAAAACAAGAAATACATGTATGAGGTTTTACATACTGTTTTTTATGATTATGCATACAAGTAAAGAACAATTCTTTTTGTAATCACTAAAAACTGCACTGCTGTAAACTTAGGTTGAAAATGTAACAATCTGAAAATAAATATTAACGAAGGTCATTGGTGTCCATTGTACAACCATTTGTTGAGAAAAAGATTGAAGCTTGCTTATTTAAATTATTCGATTATATTGCTATATTGGATCGAAAAATAAACACGTGCAACTGTATGTGTTTATGATGTGGCTTCATACAAGCACGATAATTTGGGGTGAAATGAGGGGCATATTAACTGATATGTACTTTGGCATTTCATGAAGTGATTGTCTGATTTATCTACAAACAGTCTAGTTAAATAGATACGCCATCTCATTTGAATGTCATGTTGTATTTTGTTTAAACTGATGTCTAAATGTATATACGAACTAAATCAAGGTCCAGTGAAACTATTGACAATGATTAATAAAGTAACGTCCTTATTGCACAGAAATAATTGTGAAATATATAATTTTATTTGATTGAAATGCACCGGTATACAGGTAAAATTGCAACATATGTTCAACATACGTTTTGAGTAACACATGTTAAAAATACGTTGAACATATGTTAAACAAATGAATTTATCACAGTATGTTGAACAGATGTTTGAAAAATATTGTTAAGATATGTTTGAAAAATATGTTAAACATATTACAGACTCTAAATATGCATAAGACATATGTGATACATGTTGTGTAAATAATACCAAAGGATAAAGAAAATGAGTAAACACAAAAATGAAATTAACATATGGTCAACATACGTTTAACATATATTTATAAACATGGTAATCATATGGTTATCAAAAACGTATGTTTGATATATGTTAAACATGTTTATGAACATATGTTTAACATATGGTGCTCGTTTTTTATTGCGAACATATGTTTCAGAACATATGTTCAACATATGTTAAACATATGTTGAACATATGTTAAACATATTTGCAATTTTACCTGTATACATCAAATAGTATGATCGCAAATGTTTTCATATGAAATAGATACCATTTAACTATAATTTTGGGAAGTCACCATCGTTTGTGGTGGCCTTTCAACTAAAACACTAATAAATAGCAATTAATAAATAAGCACTAGTGTGACACTTGTACAATAAAAACGATATTAGAGATCTGATATCCGATAGAAATCGTGGATCATGTTAGAATACTCAATATGAAATATTTCCGTGTAAAATTATGATTTTTAAAGTTCAAATAAAAATTGCCATAAGATGGAAAGTTACCTTTGGCACAGGTGTATTAAACACATGAAAATTCCAGAAGCCACAATTACATGATAAGAAAAAAAAATACAAAATGAGAATAACCATTAATAACGAAGTAGGAAATTCCATGGTCCTCATGTCTCCAGATCGACCATGTGTTGTTGCTACTCTTGTTGCTGAACACATAAGTTCCATGAATATGTGAGGGAAGATCGAGCGTTTGGGTTAGATACAATACTGTCCAAGGTCGACAAATAACACTTATTATTGTTCTCTGAATAAGTATAAGTCATAAAAGAGAAGCTGTACAGTTAATATTATTTCCCTTGCTATGCAGTTATTTAAGTCAATTCATACAATTGATGCGCTTTGAATTGCGTTTAATGCTAATGCTTCTTTTCCAGCATACGTTTGCAAGTCATCTCATCATATTTATTTGCAACGCTCTTATAAGTGCTTTGAAAATTTGGTTTCACATACTAGTATTTAGTTAATATGGCGACCCAGCTGTTTTTTTTATACATAAAAAGACAAGTTCTTTCTTTTTTTTCATTTTTGGGAGTTGATTTTTAATCAACTCTCCTATGCAGTCACTCGGACAAACCGAAAGTGAAACAGTGTTTGGACCTCAGCACAAATCATTGCTCCTGACAAGACTTAGTTCTTGAAAATAATTGATGAATGCGATGTAATGTATGCTTAAGCATTGTTTTTCAAGGAAACTTATTTACAAATACCTTAAAAATAGTCAGATTTTAAATGTTACGAACAGTTTAAATATTTTTTGTAGTCGTATGTATTCCTACGCCAGAGTTCAATATAGTGTCGTCCAACTCGACGCTCGGCTGTCTCCGTAAACCCTTGTCGGAGATTTACGGTGTCAGCTGAGCGTTTGGTTGAACGAGACTAGAGTTCAATATTGCTTGGATCCATACAATTTTCGAGAAATATTTCTACCACTGATACATAGTTTGATTGAATTAATTTTATCTTTAAATATTATTTAACATGATTCACATGGAGGTTTCTCGACATTCTAATCGAAAAAGTTCAAAAATTCATAATATAAAAAAATGCGTAATTCAAATTAGAAACTACGTATACATGTACTTGTCATGCAAAATAACATATCATTGATTTTAGAATAATAAACATCGACAAAATCAACTCCCGCCAGTTCTTCAGTACTTTGATTATTGATGTTTTACTTACAAGCTTAAGGTAGGAAACAACAATTAAACATTTCAGAGTATACACGTTAACGTATCTGCTCTCAACTTTTTGACCTTCAAACTAGATTCCAGGAGAAAATAAACACAACAAAGAAAAATGTAACCATTTCAGGACAAGAGTGTGAAAAGTTTATGACCTAAAAGCACTAAAATCTGATCAGATAAGGCACCACCTGTCCTGAAATGTCCGAACGTTACCTGAAAATTTTCTTTATAACAGCAAAACAAAGAAAGGATAAACTGCTTTAAACTGGTTCAAACAAGTTTTAAGAACCCCTTTTTATAATCCATCGAACAATTAATTTTTTCACGATTCTGAAGTACACGATGGAATCTGGATGGTCAACAGATTTCGTGAAGCTTCAAATTTTTAAATTGTCTTATATTTATGTACCGAGTTTTTCTTTTCCCGCCCTTGTATAATAAAAAATACATTTTAAAGTATTTTCTCCTATACTACTGAAGAATATCCGCTGGATGTCATTTGCATTGAGTAATAAATTCGATACGCATACCGGTATCTTCTTGGGTCCGGTTTAAACCGCGTTTAATCAATAAGTTAAAGGGGCATGGTTACGATATTGATCAAATTTCATTTTTCTATTTTAAGTGTTTATGATGCTATAGGAATGTATTTCTAATATTCAACCAAAATCAGAGTGTCAGTCGTACAGAGGTCACAATTCTTTGTCATGTAAACAAGGCTCGTGCCCTGTTTTTGTTTACATTGGTTCAATATACTGGTAGACGTTTTTTTTTCAAGCTAATTTCTTTTTTTAAATTCGTTTAAAGCATAAATAGATAATACCTTGCGTTTATCACATTCATTTTCGGTCTAAAACTGGAAATTTCCCTTCTATATTTAAACCGTAAACAAAGCTTTGTTTACATGGCAAAGAGTTGTAAGCTCTGTTTCTCGTTTATAACACGACGACTGACTCTCAAATATTGGTTGACAATTACAAACGCCTTTCAGAAGCATTGTAAACATTAAAACGGATAAATATTTCTTTTTACCAAAATCGTGAACATGCCCCTTTAACGAAATCAGTTAACGATAATTAACAGGTTATCAATTCTTTTCGCACACACACACCTTTGTGAATTATTAACACATTTTCAAGAATGATAATATCGATAGTATTAATGTTAAAAGTTCAGGGATGTCAAAATATTTTCATCTCCTTTTAAAGGGTTTTAAATGATAAATTAAACTAACTTAAAGGGAAAATATCCAATGAGGATATTAAATATGTGTCACATAGATGGGGTTTATGATCTTGAGGTGTGAATTTTTCATTGCCTATAAAATATATTTGGACGATAATACTATTATTAACAAACATACATTGTAACCCTCTACTGTTGCTAAGAAAAAACTTTGCATTAACAAATGACGCAACAACAAATTGAAAAAAATATTTTATTATGTTAATGTTATGTACAGTCTAGTCTTGTATTCAGAATTAAAATAATGAAATACATAGGAATACAATCTCTCTCTCTCTCTCTCTCTCTCTCTCTCTCTCTCTCTCTCTCTCTCTCTCTCTCTCTCTTTTCTCTCTCTATATTACAATTTAAGGCTCGTTGGGTAATGCAAAGTCTCGAGCCATTATCCTGAGTGCACATACATTATAGCTTTGACTGCTTAGTCATAAAATATCGTAAAAAATAGCGTCTGGTTTTAGGACGAGTTATGCTCGTAACATTTTAATACTAAATTTCGCGTATTAAACAACTCCTTTAAAGTAAGGATAATTTTCGTCTATGCTTAACTCACATTAACAAATGCATTAACGGCCTACATGTACGATATATCCTTTTGGTTTCAAGCAACTTCATATTGGAGAGAATAGTAATTTTTAACTGTGCTTTGCTACGATGAAGGTTGTGAGATTTTTAAGGGGTTTTTTTCTCCATTTTGTTTATTTTTAATTCAAAGACCTTAATATGAGAGTAGTCTCCAAGAATAAAAATATTTATTTCTGATTCTTTTTTACATGATGTGTACATGTAATTAAAACAACATCACTCCTCTTTTCCATATTTAGCTATACTAAGAGGTAGATGCAATTTCATTTAGTTATTGATAGTTTTTCAAAAATTTTATTAATTAAAAAATTCTGCCAATGATATTAAAACATACATGAAATGTTTTTGACAAATTAAGGTTTTAATTATTTAAAACCAAATTAAACTTGTATTGCCACAAGTATGACTATTTTTCCGTTGTTTTGTAGATAACAAAATAAAATTATGGCATAAAGAATTCCCTTTCAACTTTTGAAAATGTTTATTTACGTGAAACTTTCATGATAACACTCTGACATTACTACGGGCTCCTTTATCGAATCTATTATAGACCCCTAACAAAACATCAAGATATATAAATAATGAGTGTTTTGTTTTGTTTTTCTAATATTTTCTTCTTTTTGAACCATTATGCTGATGGGAAATATACCTCTAAAAGATATTTTCTGAATCCCGGTGCAGCGAAGTAGACTGGTAATAAACCTATCACTCACTTGACCTCATGTGAGTAATAGTACCACAAGAATTTGAAATGTATCATAGGTAGATCACATTGGCGTTTCTTCTTGTTTTGATTGCCGGGTAAAACTATCCACATGAACAGTAAGTTTTTTTCTGTTGATATTGAGGCAATTCCACCGGAATGTTTGAATGAAAATTGTTTTCTTTGTAAACAAGAACAGTCAGGTCCGCCAGCGATTCGAAAAGTTCTCGGATATTATTCTGGCTTCCAAAGTTGACCTCTTTGTACGAAACCCCTAGATGGTCAGCCAAGCTTTCCGCCCTTTCAAGGCTGACTGCTCTTGATGATGACCCTCGTTTTGTTCCAACAAGGATTTTTATTATCTCTTCTGGATTCGTGGAATTTTCATCTATATTCTGAAACCTTTATGAAATTCATCAACAAAAACATCTGATTTAAAAAACTGAACTCAAGATGTACGTTTATGTCAATATTTTTTTTTGTAAGCATAGGACAATATCTTATTTCATTTAACTTACCATTCCTTTACATTTTGGAAAGAGTCTAAACAGTTGACATCGAAAACAACGATGCAGCAATGAGCCCCTCTGTAGTACGATCCAGTCAGACTCCTATACCTCTCCTGACCTAGTGTCCAAAACATATTGTTTAACATTTAAAAGAAATTAAATGAGCATCATCCTATAGAAATTAATTTCAGAATTGATTTAGAAAGTATATTGATATATTCATCCGTAAATGTGACAATGCATAGATTTAGACGACATACAAAGTGAGGTAACTCTATGCTCATTTGTGTAACTGACATCGTGCGTCAGACGTTTGTTTACAAATTAACTCAAACTAAAACCCCAAGGTGAATAAAAAGTGCATTGGTTTTCACGTTGTCGTAAACTATCATGTTCACAACTCGAAATGATTGACTTGAGTTACGAACAGGATAGTTTCAACAACTTGGAGGCCAATAAAGTTCTTCTAAAAACCACAAGGGTATAAGAAAGAGTTAAAAGTCAGATTATATCCAATCTGTTGACACCAACGTCCACTTTAAAGGGATAGAGATGTATAATCATGTGCATTGTATATGCTTGTATAGTTAGAGTCAGTAACCGTTATGATATATCTTGTTTTATATAATTTAACGAATATTCCTACTTTTGACTTCCGTTTGTTTTTATGTAATTAAGCCGTCCGTTTTTACAATATGAGTCAAAACGTACTATTATGGCATTTCAGGTATTCCTTACTTTCTCCTTGTTTGTAGTTTTTTAATTATGTAATTATTTTTATTCGTTTTGCAAAAGTGTCTGAATAACTTTTGTGGACTGAAACCAGGATACTTTTTATTAACGTGAAAACGTGTAATTGTTGCCATTTGAAAACGAAAAATTATATATTATGGTTTATGATTTCCGTTCGCTTGCAAAAAAATTTAAAACAAACGAGTAACGAGAAACGTTAAAGCTGCTTGGTCCGATTTTTTTGTTATTACAGTGTCAAATAGTTTTCCATGCAAACCATTTATCTTTGAAAGTTATGGACTTTCTCTTAATTACACCAGCAGAATCGGTCTCCTTTCAAAGTTAGAAATTTTTAAAGTAAATAAAAATAATTTCTTTTTGGGCAAAAAAACCCACCCAAAATGCATCATGGGATGTTTACAACAAGGAACCGTTTGGTTTCGTCCCCCAAAAGATTGGGGTTATTCAACCAGCATGCTATGCATTGATTGTAAACAAAGCAAACTTCAGAAATATTAGCGAAAAAAAAGGTACAAAGGTTTATTTTTAATAACCCTGAACATTGCGACCTTTTAATTTTGGCGATGTCAAAGTTGTTATACAGCCATACCCGTCTTGACGTCAGGGGCGAATTTTAACATGAGGGAAATATCACGATACCCTTTTATGTCGTTTGATTTGTTAAAAAAATTTGAATATCATTTTTTATATTGAAATTTGGCTTAATTTACTGGGAAAACTACTGCAATGTCTATTATTATACATAAACTTAACATAACAATCGTTTAAAACGTGCACAAAATTTGATATAAAATCGGACCAAGCAGCTTTAAAATGATGTTGCGATGAGTTTGTGGTTGCTAAGGGTCAACGGTTGTAGGCCTAGGCAAGTTTGTTAGCTTACCAGGAATGAAAAAAATATATCATTAACTTCCACATTTTCACGTTAATAAAAAGTATCCTTGATTAGTATCTACTGAAATTTCAATTACATGTATATATCTTTTTTCCATAGGGAGTAAGAGTTAATGTCTCAATAATTTCCGAACAACCCTCGTATATTCTATATACAATTTATCTTAAAAAAGGGAAGCAGTCCTTTTAACCTAATAAAATATATACCTGCTCCAAAGAACAGTTCACGATTTATGTTGTGTTTTTTTTTTAAACAAAGGAATACGGTAAGCGTTTGTATATTACAAGAAATTTCAATGAATTTTCGCCTTGCGCTCTGTTTTAATTGAACAATTAATCATAAACAAGATGGGGGTCACTTGAAAATGACAGAAGTTTTCAAACCATTTGTGAGCAAGATACAACCGACTGTCATGTTGTAAATTTTTTATTTACTGACACCCGGTAATTTTAAAACGTTCAAGTATATTTTACTATTCAAATTCAAATACTTAAAAAAAAATTATTTGTTATTTCCTGTACTGTAGATGTGCAATTTGTAATAATTGACGATATATTTACAACCATATATCTAGAAAAGGATAAAAATCAAATAAGCAAATATTCAGATGTATGAAATATTTGAAATCAGTCAATGAGGTAACTGTTTTTAATGCATTAAATATCAATATTGTGGTTCATTTTGGCGTACTACGGTCTATTATAACATTTAATCTTAGGTCATATTGACGAATAGTTTAAATTCAATTGTTAAGTAAAGATAGTCGAGTTGATCTCTTTAATGACACTAGTTTATTTTCAAAGTAATATTTTACTGTGAATCGATATTTATAAAAAAAAAAAAACTACCAGTGTTTTACTTACATATAACAATGTACAAATAATGAAAAACGTTTCCAATTATTACCAAAATTACTTTTTCAAATGTAAAAAATATATCCATACCTGCAGTGTCCCATATGGATAAGCTCACGATATAAGATGCCATTTTAATTTCCTTTTGCCACATGCTCTTGGGTTCAGCAGTAATACTTCTGGTCCGGGGGCCTTCGGCAAATGATCTTACTAGCGTTGTTTTCCCAACTCCTAGGTCCCCAACTACGACACATTTAAGCCTGTATATTGGTTTGACACCATTAGGATTGTCATCATGTTCTTCAGATGTGTCAGTCATTTTGAACAGTTTTCAGACATTATAGTCAAAAATGGACCTGCTTCATAGAATACACATATACATCCACTTCCGTGTAGTATTACAAAAGGGTCGGGGTACTCTGACTTGATTCGGGGAAGTTATAGTGATCCTCTTGTTACTGATATGATGTCAATCATGCACCTACTGTCAATATTCCCGATCAAAGTTATATGAGATAAAGTTACTGCGGAGTAGCTAAGCTATGTAGACAAATGGTGTTAACTTTTATGTACGATTGTCACAGTCGGATTTGTATCTATTAATCACTACACCTGTAATAATGTGTATAAATCACTGATAAATGTTTATTTAAACCAATCTCTGTGTAATGAAATTCACATACTGAGATTTTTTTTTAGAAACCTATTTTTCTAGTGAGGACTTTCTCAAAACCCTTTTCAATTAATCTTTTTCTCCACTCTTCATAATAGTTTTCTTTCACTAGAAACAGTACTTTTACTTATAAGCCCATCATCAAATCTTTCAAATCCTCGCTGTCAAGGATTCTGTAGTAGTTTTTTTGTTTAAAAACCATTAGACTTATTTAAGGCGCCTCGTCACCCATCGATTGGGTTACATTCTGTTTGACAATTCATGTACATCATAGATTGTATACCCAGCGAGTTATGAAACATGCGCTCAAATTATAAAGCATTGAATTATTAATTTGAAGATGTCAAGCTTGATTGCAAGATATTTTGTAAATAATGTTTATGTGCAAAAATGAATTATTTAAGAAATAAACAACGTTATTTAGTGAACATGGCGTTATGAATAGCAACTGCTCTGCTGGTATATCTCATGATTCGCGCTAGCGCATCATGGAAAATACGCCATGTTCACAAAAGAAACGTTGTTTATTACTTGTATTTGCATTTTACCCCTTGCAAATACCCTGTTTTAGCCTAGACCTTGACATTAGCTATTGCATCAAAAATAATCATTCAGACGGTAATGTTTCTTTTTAATTCACATAGATTTATTAACAGAATCAATGATATGTTATAACAGTAATTCGTTTAAAATGTTATTATAAGACATGTTTTAATATTAAATACATCAATTTTATGGAGTTGGAGAAAAACACTTGATGTATCGTATAGTTGTTTAAATCTTTAAGGAAGTTGTTTACTCAGGGTTTGAATTTTCAAATCCGGATTGTTAAAAAGTTTAATTTCATGAGTAAAATTTGTTTTAAATACAAAAAGTATTTATGAAATGAATTATTATTGACATAACAATCGATATTTTTACTAAATTATGGAATAAGGCTCTGACAAAGTTTGACTTTTAGCAAACCAGAGGAAATTCGGACTAAATTTTTCAGATTTTGTTTTCCACTGAAATATTTTTGGTAGTACTGTAATATTTAAAGCTAAGATTTTATTTGTTAGTCAACATAATTTTGCATATTTTTTGTTGGTGTTATCTTGCTTTTTCGTTTAGATAATCGTATGGAACACACTACAAAAATATTGAAAAATGCCTAAAAATGATTAAAGACACCATATCTCAAAATTTTGATCATTGACCTCATATAAATTTTATGCAAGCAGAGAAAGGTCAATATACTTAGTTTAATACCATGAATGTTTTAGCATTATCATCATTCAGTTTTTTTGTTATATTGAATCAAGAATGGGTAGTAATTTGAAAACTGATAGAGGAAATTCGGACTAGAATATCTATAAAAATTGTGAATGAAAACTTTATGCTTTGTATTTATTTAATGTCACTACCATTCATAAACTGTATTTCAGTTAAGCAATTTGTTTTATTTTCACAATTAAAAAATCTCAATCTTAGTGTAAAATTTTTATGGATTTTTCTTTAATTTTCAAAAAATATTCAATCGCCATTAACTCAAAAAGTAGGTCATTGACCTACTTTTTTGAAAGTGAAGAATAACACTACCATGTAAGGTCTATAACACACAATAGTTGGTTTTTCATTATCATCAGTGGAATTTTTTTTCATTCTGAGTAAACGTCATCCTTAACGTCATGGAAAAGAATATGACGCAAACCTTTATGACGTCATAGTATACAGACAGAGCAATTGCGATTATTTAAGTATTGAATCCTTATTTTTTGAAAGATATAGTCTCATAACTGCAACGGTGTGTGCATACAAATTGAATGACGCGCGGTAGCGCGTTATGAAAATTTGTTTGCACACACCGTTGCAGTTATGAGACTATATCTTTCAAAAAATAAGGATTTAATGCTTATATTTACATTTTTTTTTACCT
Source organism: Magallana gigas (assembly GCF_963853765.1). Taxonomy (NCBI): domain Eukaryota; kingdom Metazoa; phylum Mollusca; class Bivalvia; order Ostreida; family Ostreidae; genus Magallana; species Magallana gigas. The sequence continues at coordinate 32,875,591 of NC_088855.1, read as the reverse complement.
TCTTGTCTTGTACGCAAATGCAAATTATACCTCAAAATTATTGTATTATCCTATGGGTAAGTTCAAATAAATGGAAGAGCCACAGTAACAGCCACAAGCGTGATCTTTGATTTTCGCTTGTGACGTTGTATTTAGCAGCGTTAAACGTTTGTGACGTCACAATTAAAACTCGTGATTTAACCTATTAGTACCCTGTCTGTGTTATGGTGCTATATCTGCGGTAGCTTTACATGCAAAATATATGTGGATTCCGAATGTAAATATAGAAAAATAATTGCAGTTCCTCCGTATGGACTTACAGTGGGAAAGAACAATGGAAATGCAAATATTTAAGAAATAAACAACGTTATTCAGTGAACATGGCGTTATGAATAGCAATTGCTCTGTTGGCATATTCCATGATGCGCGCTAGCGCATCATGGAAAATATGCCAGCAGAGCATTTGCTATTCATAACGCCATGTTCACTAAAGAATCATTGTTTATTACTTATATTTGCATTTTACCCCTCGCAAATACCCTGTATTAGCCTAGACCTTGACATTTAGCAATTGCATCAAAAATAAACATTCACACTGTAATGTATCTTTTTAATTCACATAAATTTGTTTACACAATCAATGATACATTATAACAGTAATTCGTTTAAAATGTTATTGTAAGACATGTTTTAATTGAATACGTCAATTTTATGGATTGGAGAAAAACACATGAAGTTTCGTATAGTGGTTTAAATCTATAACGTCTTGGAAAAGTATATGACACCACACCTTTATGATGTCATAGTATACAGACAGAGAAATGGCGATTATAGAAAAATAATTGCAGTTCCTCCGTATGGATTTCCAGTGGGAAAGAACAATGGAAATGCAAATATATAAACATAGGTTCAATATACCATCATTTTAAACTGATTTGACTATGTTCTTATTCATTTTAAGCATAAAAAACACTTCTTAACGTTTAGCACATTCATTATATGTTTAAAACTTAAATTTTCACTTCAACATTTTTAAAAAATGTAAACAAAAGCTTTGTTTACTTAACAAAGAACTGTAAGCTCTGTCACTCGTTTATATCTCAACGAATGACTTTCAAACATTGGTTATCTATTAAAAATGCCTTAGTACTAAAGCATTGTAAACATTAAAATTGGAAAAATGATTTTTGACTTAAATCATGACCATACCATGACCATACCCCTTTATTATACTTTTACTCTATTGCACCATTTTTTGCAACAATTCTGTGGTTACGTTCATAAATCCAACGAATTGCTCCCAATATAATGTGCAAGTAGTTATTGTTTTCCAGCAATGATGGCTTCTAATAAACTAGAATTGTCCTGTTGGTAAACTTATCATAATGCAGCAAAGCACATCATGGGATATGTCAGTAGCCCAATTGCAGGTCATATTGCTTATTCACTGGAAAACGATGTTGACTGCTTAAGCATGTTGTATATTAACAAGTTTAAATGAATGTAAGACTTTAATGATGATAATTGTAAAAGTAATATATCAAAAGTTCAGGACCTTAAGTTGTCGTTGACTTTCCTTGCTGCAAAATATTCTGTAAATCAATTTTTAATTTCAAAATTATACCACATGAATTTTGATTATTATACATATATTGTACTTTTATTTTTTTATTTTTTTTTAATGTAACACAGGTAAACCTACTGCGGCGATCTGTCACGGGGCTTGGATGTTCTGCTCAGCAAAGATTCTGAAAGGGAAAAAACTGACCTGTTTTGTTGCTATAAAAGATGACGTCGAAAATGCAGGGTAATTAAAATACATGCATGAACAAAAACTGATCAACAAATGAAACTTAGTAATAAATTATCGCCGACTTCTCGATTCTTAAAACAAGCTGGCCCAATTTCTCATCTTAACATCTATCAAAGTTAAATATGTTATAAATGCATTTATAAAGATGTTTCATCTCCATTAATCATGACCCTAATAAATGAAGCGATTGATTTAAAGTTTTAATCATAGTATTGTTTTTACTACATGTATATGAAATTAATTATTAATATTTAGATTTTATGTAAGCATGTATTCTGCAATAAGTCTTAATATAACAGAACACAGTGAAACCTTATCAGATAAAATTTTGCATTCAATTCCATGTGTTAACTTTATATATTAATATGGTACTATACCTTTTTATGGTTCTGTAGAGGGATATACGAAGATTCACCAGTGGTTGTCGATGGGAACTTAATCACTTCTCGCCTGCCAAAAGATTTACCTGATTTCTGCAAGGCTATCATCGCCCAGCTTAAGAAATAACACCCACATCAACCAGAAATTCTCAGACATACTTTCCACAACAAAGTTGATTTCTGAGTAATTCTGTTATGATAGGAAACCAGCAGAAATAGACATCAGTTTATAGTTTTTCTCGTTTGGAGATACGTAAGAAAGGAAGGTGTTAAGTTTATAAGAATTAAAGGGGCATGGTCACGATTTTGGACAAAAATTTGTTTTTCGATTTTAATGTTTACAACGCTTCAGTAAGGCATTTTTAATAGGCAACCAAAATTTGAGTGTCATCTCTTGAGTTATAAGCGAGTTACAGTGCTTACAATTCTTCGCTATGTAAACAAAGCGTTTGTTTACATTTTGAATGTTGAAGTGAAAATTCCAGTTTTAGACATCAAATAAATGTGTTAATCATTAGGAACTGTTTATTTATGCTTAATATGAATAAGAAAATAGACAAATCAGCTTGAAAAAGAATTTTTACTGGTATATTGAACCTATGTAAACAAAAACAGGGCACGAGCCTTGTTTACATGACGAAGAATTGTGAGCCCTGTATCTTGCTTAAAACTCATCGACTGGCACCCAAATTTCATTTGATCATTAGAAATGCATTCCTAAAGCACTGTAAATATTAAAAGCAGAAAAATAAAATTTGACCAAAATCGTGACCATGTCCCTTTAAAATAGCATTGTATACATGTCGTAAAAGTTAACGAAATGGAAGTTTTGAAGAAGGTGTGTTATCAAATAAATTGATAAGTTGAATTACTTGAAATTGAGTTAAAATAATTTCCAGAAAAATAAATAGTTTTTATCTTTAAAGTGATTGAGAGTGTGTTTGTTTACTAACAATGAAATGCTTTCTTTTGTGAACCATGCGAGAAATGAAGGGGCGACATTGCAGAAAAAATAGCGGGTAATGTGGGGTATTTTCTGCATTGATCGCTACTTTCATACCCCGCATCAATCATCAAAGATAGCATTTTATTGTTTATATTTACATCTTTCAAATTGATCGTAAAGAGTAAGTAAAATTAATTTATTGTTAATGTTCATCAGTACGATAGATAAAAGAAATGGCCATTTGAATTGACTTCTATGGGAATTAGAGTCTGACATCATCACGATTGTTTCGTGCAGTCCGTGATTTTTCTTAGGTCGATGAAGGTTTCAACAAATCGATAAACAGGGCGTGTAGATTTCAGTTATGTCAGATCTTACAGAGCTTACAATTACAATCAATTTCCGTAAGAAATAGAGGGAATCATACTTGGTGGATGTAAATATAATATTTTGTGTTTCCCATTGGTATCATCTAATCATTCTCTACTTATATATATTGCTTGGAAGAACAGCAATATGTGCTGTAACGTTTGACTGAACTCGCCAAGTTTTGTTAGTCTTTGCAAACTCTGACGAAAAAACTGCTTGATGTCCTTTCAAATATGTCAAAACGGCGCTATCAAAAGTTCGTCTTCTGCCGCGGAGTTAAAATTATCTTTAAACCATAGAGATCACTACAAACATAATAGGCGAAGGCGAAAGTGCAAAGGCAAGAGTGTGAAGGCGAAGAATCGATAGTTGTATCGCTCCTTCGCTTTCGCAACTTCGCACTTTTGCCTTAGCATCTTAACGCTTCGCCATCACATCTTCGCATTTTTGCCCTCGCAACTTCGCACTCTCGTATCTTCGCCCTAAAGGCAAAATTAAGTACGAATGTCGAAATGGCCCCATCGGAACACCGTAAAAGATAACTACATTACCACTACTAACTGCTTGTTTTTAAGTATGATAAACACAAACAGGAAATGACATGCTCTTGATAACACACTTAGTTCATTGTCTTATGATTTGTTTACTGCATGAGTCTGACTACTTAATGATTAAATACCTATCCAGTTAATGCTGTTACAATTCTACAGATCGCTCATTATAGTTGTCTTTTGGGAGTAATATAGACTGGGGTATTAATGTTTTATGACATTCCTCTCCCCTATGTTAGTTGTACCGCCTAGATGAAGTGTTCGTTTTCCACTTTTCCGATATCGGGTTTTTTTTCCCCCTTTCATTTTATGGTGGTAAAGTCAATTTATTTATCGTTACATGTAGGTGTAAATTCTGATCCACTGAAGTCATCAACAAAGAGACTTAGATCTAGCAAAACCATAAATATCTTATTAGTTATTATAGTGAACACGAAAATACAGTGCACTCATTTTGAATATTTCTATCTCTTATAAGATAATTGTACATATTAGAATGCACGATTTATTTTAAGGAGGCTGTATACATTTGGCACTCCTTGTAAAACTTGTCTAGTATTCAATTATGAATTAAGGAGGCTGGATAGTCAACAAATTAACCACCTGATCTACCGGGAATTTTAAGATATGAATTAACTATAAACTATCATTTAGTGAAGAAAAAAACCATATAATTAGTCTGTTCAAATTTTCGGTATTTTCTATATTTTTATACATCTATAGAGCTCTTTTTCTATATAAAGGAGATCAATAAAGTCTAAAAATGGTCACAGCCATCGAGCCCTCTCAAGAATGAGATTTTAAGATAGAAATACAAATGTAAAATGATTTTTAAAATCAAAGACAAAATTTTATTATTTCATATATTGGATAACGATCTTTAAGTTTTGTTCTTTATATCCTCCCAATGCAACAAGCTTCCCACAGGATATACACGTAGCATCGCTATTTAACGTGTGTGACACGGTGTGTTTTTTGGATGGCTAGTTTTTAAACTTATACGAAATCAATTCTTATTTGATTAATTTTTTCTTTAGCATAGCCTCTAAAATAAGAGTTAGCTCGTTTTGATTTCCAATTAATGGACAGTGATCTGTAGGTTTTATATGTTCGAGATCAGCTGCAGTTTTTACTATCTTGGGGGGGGAGTTGATACCTGTGCGTCGATCGCTATTGAATTGAGGTTTAACTGAGCGCTCGTTGATTAATAAAGGGGTAACATAAAATCTATATGTAAAAATTATGACATTTCGCTTATAAACTACGGAACGCTGGCGCCAGAGTAACTGCTTATTTTGTAGTAGTGGACACGCTTTGACGGATCCAAGTCAGAGGGAGTTTGCATCAAAGTATATACTTGCAATGAACAGTGAATGATTACGCAAAGTGAATAAATTTACTGGTTACACCCGTGTAACGTGATTAAAAATACCGAGAAAAGAAAGCTTTTTTTTTTGGAAGCCCCAAAATTGCGGCGTTATAAAGAAAAAAATGTTTTGAATTTCTTTCTTCACTATATAACGAGGAATCGACTAAGAAAATTTTAGTCGATGGTCGGCGTGACCGAGCGATAGTTGAGTACCAGTTGATATTCCATGTTTAAAGCCAAGGTGTAGAAAGTTTCACATAAAATTGAGAAATATAAATCTACATTGCGGAGACTGAAATTCTTTTAGAAAAATAATGAAAGATATATAGTAAATTACAAGTTGAAAAGATGTATAAAAGGATACATTTATAATTTACAAAACTTGTTGCACTTATTTTCCTAAGAGAAAATGTCGGTTCGCATCTTCTCAGGCTTTACCAGTAGAGGTCGGAAAAACACCTCGAGTATATTGTTAGAATTTTTACCGTTTTTCTTGGAAAAAGTGTTGAAATAATTTACAGTCTCCGGGTTGTGCAATTCCTCTCCTTTGTGATTAGTAGAAAATAAATGATGTGAAAATTTACATTTATTTCATTGGTTGAAATACTGTTCTGCGCAAGGGAGATAAGTTTCTGATGATCGTTTTTACATACTACTTAACAATTTTCGTAGATTTCAAATCTTAAAAAGAACCAAAAAATGGCTATTAATGAAATTCAGGCTTTCATTTTTCAGTTTACTAGTTGAGAGCAATATTCTGTAATATCTGTTGAAATAATTTGTTCTTTTTTTTTTTGATTATACAAATACCAATGAAATCTTATACAGTATGGCGAATATTAGTAAACAAGTTTGTATATGAAATACGGTAAAACTATTATCAGTAAAACTGATTAATACTGGATGCAGTTGTATTGACTTTGATTTTACTATAGTGATACGACCCTTCCTAAGATCTCTTTTTAGCTCACCGAGACGAAGTCAAGGAGAGCTTATGCTATACCCTCGGCGTCGGCGTCGGCGTCCGGACCTGGTTAAAGTTTTTGTTGCAGGTCCTGTATCTAAGCTATTACTTGTCCTGTCTTCACCAAACTTGCATGGATGATGCATCTGGACCTACTTATGGACTTGAAAGACTTGGATGCTGAATCTGGGTCCTAAATTTCAGATGCTGGAGGAGGTTAAGGTTGTTGGACCAGGTTAAAGTTTTTGTTGCAGGTGCCCTTTGATAGCAATAACTTAGTTACTGCTGGTCCGTACTTCACCAAACTTGCATGGATGGTGTGTCTTATGATACTGATGCACCAGACAGGTTTGAGTGCTGAATCTGAGCTATAGGTTGCGGATGCTGGAGGAGGTTAAGGTTTTTGGAGCAGGTTAAAATTTTTGTTGCAGGTACCCATTGATAGCAATATCTAAGTTACTACTGGTCCTAACTTCACCAAACTTGTATGAATGATGCGTCTTATGATACTAATGCACCTGACAAGCTTGAATGCTGAATATGAGCAATAGGTTTCGGATGCTGGAAGAGGTTAAGGTTTTTAGAGCTGGTTAAAGTTTTTGTTGCAGTTGCCTGACAGGCTTGAATGCTGAGTGTGAGCCATAGGTTTCGGATGCTGGATAAAGTTAAGTTTTTTGGAACAGGTCACAAGTTTAAAAGATGATAGTACTATTTCAAACTTGCATAGTTGATTTAACTGTAATATGAATGAATCGCAGAGGTAACTTCAGATGCAGAGCTTGATCTCCTTTATCAAGGATGCTAAAAAATAGTTCTTAGTTATTACAGGTCATAACTTCACCAAACTTGAATGTATGGTGTGTCTTATGATACAGATGCACCTGACAGGCATGGATGCTGAATCTGAGCTATAGGTTGCGGATGCTGGAGGAAGTAAAGGTTTTAATTGCTAGTGCCCTCTGATGATGATATCTTAGTTATTACTGGTCCAAACTTCACCAAACTTGCATGGATGATGCGTCTTATGATACCAATGCACCTGATGGGCTTGAATGCTGAATCTCAGCCATAGGTTTCGGATGCTGGATGAGGTTTAGTTTTTTGGAACAGGTCACATGTTTTATAGATGAAAGCTTGCATAGTTGATTTAACTTTATTATAAATTAAACGCAGAGGTTGCTTCAGATGCAGAGCCTGATCTCCATTATCAAGGATGCTAAAGAAATCTCCTACCTCACTCAAACCAGCTTGATAGATAGATGTGTTTGTTGATAAATGATATAACATGATTCCTATGATATTGTATGATATGAAACAATATTGTTTGATATGATATAATATGATATCATATGTTATATTATAAAAAGTTATACGATATGATATGATATTGCATCAATTTTTTTGATATTTTATGATATGATATTGTATCATGATATTGTTATGTATAGTATTGTATATTGTATAATATTATATTGTATTTTTAATATATTATTTTATCACATGGTACAATTACATAAGATATTGCAAAATATTATATTGTATCCTATGATACAATATTGTATATTCTATAATATTGTATCATACAATATTGTATAATATGATATTGGTTTCAGTAATATAGAATTACATCACATGAAATTGTATCATATGATGTTGTAATATTATATAATATTGTATCATACGATATTGTATGATATGATATTGGTTTATATATTATATTATCATATCACATGAAATTGTATTATATGATATTGTAATATATATTATTGTGTCATATGATACGATATGTATAATATAATAATGTATTTTATAATATTTTACTTTATCACATAATATTGTATCATTTGATAAGATACAATGTTGGAATCAAATTATATTGTATTATATGATATAATATCATATAATGTATCAAATATGTTTCAGTGTCACTCAATACAATATCATACTATATTATACAATATAATATCATGTTTCAATGTTATGATGTATTATGTAATATGATATTGTAATATAATACTATATTGTATTATATTTTATGATATTGTATTATGTGATCAAATACAATTAGGTATAACACAATACAATGTCATATCATACGTTACAATATCATATCTCATTATTGTTTATTACGGTATTTTATTGTATTATATGATATATATTATAAATATGACATGATGCAATATTTAATTTTATATCATTGAATTGATTAACATATGAACATATGATTATCATAAAAAAATTTATCAGATGATATACGATATTTTGTCAAAACAGAATCCATGAATATCCAAGATCATAAAGTATGATTTTCATATAAAATGATAAAGATGGTCTTATGAAGGTGATGTCTCATAAGGGTGATGCTCCGTCTCGGTGAGCTTAGTAATCTATGATTACCTATGTTTATCTACTACAGTCGATCTCAAATAAATAACACGCTGTAAACAAGTTTAAATTTTAAGCACGCACGCTTAAAATGCACATATTTAAAAAAATGTTCGGCACGCCATTGCATGAAGAAGGAGGTGACATTTATATAAAAAATAATTAAATTGTCTTTGATATCTTATTTCTGTTAAGAGTTTGCTCTGAAGACGGTAATATAAGCTTTTTTTAAAAGGCTAAACTTGTATACAAAATGAAGTCGCATTCCTTTAAATTAAGAATCGGCTAGGCAGCCTTGTATGCCACTTCTATGGAATATTGTAGGGTTCATGTATATCATTTATTAAAAAAAATTAAGTGTAGCGCACATATCAACATATAGTTAAGTGTGTTGCATTTATATCAAGTTTGATACAAAGGTGGTTGTCATGGACGCCTATGCAATACAATCGAGGTGTGTTTTCGAGTGTTGCCGGAAGACCCGAGAGTATGGGTTTTCCACTTTCGGTTTGGAATGAATGCAAATACCTTTTAAAACAGTTGCGTTCATAGTAACAGTATCATATCTACATATCTTGTATCTTTTTCTGCAATTGCGTAAGTAAAAGATTCTTTAAGTGTAATATACATGTATGTGTTGAATAATTAATGTATAAAATATATTTTTTTTTAACATGAAATGGTCTACAAATTGGGTCATGTCGTTTGTTTGAGTCATCAAATATTTTGTCGATTAACACTTTTTTCATTCATCGATAGTAGAATTATGTTGTTATTCAAATGACAACAAAGTACTGGTCCAAAGATATTTTATTATAATTATACGAATACGCTATTTTTTTTACAAGTAGAGTTAATGTTTAAAAATCTTCTCAAAAACTACAATGCTACAATTTGTGATATTACTACACAAGCATTCTAAGATAGTGTAGATTCTAAATTTTTAAAATCGTGACCCACGGACTAATACTGGCGCCGCAAGAGGGGTTAAAGAAATATATAAGGAAAATGTTTTAAAACTTTCTCAAGAACAACAATGCTACAATTTGTGAGATTACTTTAAAAACATCTTAAGATATTGTAGATTCCAAATTATTAAATCATTTTTATTTAAAGAAGTCAAAAAAATAAGAAAATATAGTGATCAATTTGTCATATTCAAATACATGTAGTGGGGTTATAATTTTTTAGATTAGTCATTTTAAATTTCGATCCCGACATAAATGAGAAACATAAAATCGTTATCGCAGTTCTTTATGGGAACTTGGACACGATTTGAGATCAAAAATTTCATTTTGATTTTTTATGTATAAAATGGTTAACTGGTGCATTTTAAATGATTGACCAAAATATTGAATGTTAAAGTCAAGTTACAAGCGAGATACAGAGGTAATAATTGGTTGTTATGTAAACAAAGCTCGAGTCTTATAGTTGTTTACCAAAAATGTAATGTAGAAAATTAGCATTTCTTAGAAAAAGACATGTAAAAAAACAAGTTAAACTAATTCAATATCTTCCTAAATACTATTATTAACAAAAGAAAGTTACATTTGATCGATACTTACACCAATACAACACATATGTAAAAAAAAAAAAATGACAATATTGAGCTTTGTTTACAAAACAAAGAACTATGAACTCTGTATCTTGCTTAAAATTTGATATTTGACTTTCAAATTTCGACATAGCATTATAAACTTCTATATTTATCAGCAAAAACATTGAAAATGGAAAAATAAAATTTGAAAATTTTAAGTCAAAACGTGTCCAAGTCCCTTTAAATTCAAACAACTTTAAAGGTGTGGATCTAAGTTCTTACGAAGTTTTGAGTCACGATTACACATCAGAGACAAAGGAACAAACGATAGTAAAGATTATGGAAAGAAAACGGTATTTTTTTTTTTTACAATGTAAGAATCACTGATAGACTATGATGACTTTCCATGTTTAGTTTAGTTTATAAAACAGATGAGAATGCATTATCCAATGACAAACAGTGAAGGTTCCTCGAAATACCAATATTTTTTCGATGGATCAAAAAAGATTATTTTTTTAAAAATACGATTTCACAAAACAGGGACGAATACCGACTCTCAATTATTTAATATGAGATTACTGTATGTTTATTTTAAATGAAATGAGAAAAATTGTTTTGACTTCAAATAGGGAATTTCAGACCTTAAAACTTGGCCGGTCTCATTCGATGTGTAATAGAATTGACTATATTTTTCCGTAAGAAAAAGAGGAAATTATACATGGTAGATGTTAATATATGTAAATCAATTAATTGTGTGTTCGATCTATTTCCTCTTGAAAATGAAAATCGTAGGTAGAAATGAAAAACTTTTAATGATAAGCCCACTAGTAACGCTTCATAAAATACGGCAAAGATTCTGAACGTAGATTTTAAAATTTCCATGAAAAGGTGTTAGTAAAGTCTTTTGTAAATAAACACAAGTATTCACGTGATGGTAGAACGAGTCTTCTATTTGATGGAAGAGCTGCCTGCTTGAAGTTTATGTGTTAAGTAAAAATGCGGTCAAGAAAATTGGAGACTAAACATTTCCCTCTGAAATCCAGGGAAAGGTTAAAGAGCACCTGACCAAACATCTCCAATGCTCTCGGCAAATCAAATCCTATAAAATGTTACATATTACGTTTGTTAAAAACGACAAATGACGGTTCTTCCCCTAATATCTATTTAGAAAGAATAAAACTGTTTTGTTCCTGATGAAAGCTTTTATTTCCTACATTATGTACATTGACTCGGCGCGTCCGTGAACAGGATATTGTCTCGTATGAATAATTGGTAAGTTATTGCTGAAGCTTTAGAAGTTGAAACGATAGAGTTGTTATATAATTGCTGACTTTAAAAGAAATTAACAACAACAAACTAGTTCAAACAGATCATTTTTATATATTGTTATAGCCTAATTTAATAACGAAGATCGATAGGAAAGTGCACTTAACATGTGGACTTGGCCTTTCTGTTGTACACATCTAGGCAAACCTTATTGTCAGATAATACACACAGAAGTAGGTCAGTATGGCATACATAGTGTTCATGAGAGAAATATAAATTTTCTTGAAAATACCAAAAAGACACAAGATATTTTCACTTTTTAACAATATTACTGCGTATGGTTACAACGCTTAAATATTTTCGCCTCGAATTAAGAATTTGTATATCGGTGAAATAAACAATATTGCAGTTTCAAAAGTTCCTAACCTATAGAATAATGTCTTGTCAGTAATATTTATCACAGTGAGAACTTCGAAGGTGTTTGGCATATAGTAACACTTAAATTGCTTAATGTGTTCCCCAGCTATATGCTCCCCCTGATGCCATGCAAGGGAAGAATTAAATCATTGTCAAAGTTACTATTTCTGTCACTCTTTGAGACTGGTGGAAACAGCATTTTATTACAATAATTTCACCTAGCCAGTTTTTTTATGTTTTCGTATTACTTGTTTGCGTTCAACAATATTGTGCAGTCAAGATGCATGATGTAATACGGTACATTGTGTAACAAATTCATGTACACGCATAACGAATATCGACTTCAATGCTTATGCATTGCCACGTTCGCATCAGCAGTTAATGAATTAAAATAAATATTCACATTATAAAATAAATTATTTTAAATCAACACATGTCTAATATGACCAAATGTCCTGCATTCTCCATGAAAATAATGAGAACGAAAGGTCGTCCAGTTTCTTTTTTGCCCCTTTAACCCTATTAGGCAATCTTAATTTTTTCATACAAATATTTACAGTTTTAATTAGAAAGATTGAGCGGCTTCAAAACGGGGCGAAACCGTTTGCAACTGTAGAAAAGCGAAAAACGCGGGGCGAAAATATTAAACCCTGTATACAATATTTTCATATCATGAAAACTGGTATAATATCGAAGGAATGAATCAGCAAAGAATACACAGCACTCGACAAGGCTGTTGTTTAACATGTTACAAAGGACTATCGACTATTTCCTCTCAAAAAATACATACATGGCCTCCAATATTGATCTATAATTAATTTAAGCTGCCTTAATTACTGTGTCAAGGTTTTTATTAAGAGACATACTTGTCTTTTTATTTTATTAATCACAAACTAAGCCTTACATGTAAGTATATTTTGTTCTGAACTTGTTGGAAACATTATTTGATCGCACTAATGCCAAAAACCTCATTCCGTTTTTACATTGAAAGTATTTCTCCATTGCATCACCTGCCCTACCTGTATTAATGATGCAGCATATCAAATACGCAAGTATTTACCCATTCCTTTTGACAACTTCATTCTCCTAATTTAAGTATCATCTCTAACATTTCAACAGTACAACCTAATAGCATCCGGCTACCTGTCACGGATCAATATATCGATTCAAGCCAACTTTAATGATCTCTCCGGGTTTTATGATTTTTTTTGTGTGCTCTAGATCACTGCAGGAGGAGTGATCGGGCTACACATCCAGAGATCCAGCGACTAACGAGGGGAAGACTTGTGTGAGTCACGGTGCGGAAGTACCTCCTCGGAAAGCTGCATCTCTCAATACGCTGCACTGTGTAGCAATGGATGGCTTACCTACCGGTCCACAGTATATGAGTTCGTTAAAATAAGATTGATAAAAGTAAGTGATTCAATTATCATGCTTATTGGAAAAATCGGAGAGAGAGAGAGAGAGAGAGAGAGAGAGAGAGAGAGCATGCATTTGTGTTCGATGTTTTGTATAAGAAGGAAACTAAACTGATTAGCGTGTGTGATAACGTATTAATTCAAAGAGCTGATAAAATATAAGTAATTGTTATTTCGTTTAAATTACCTACAATATGGGGCGTTTCAAAGAATTTACGTAATCTTGTGTTAACATCGAAACGTATTGTGGTTTCTATTTTTAGATCAACGCTAGCAAAAATGTTGCAGCATGAGAATAGGACCGAAAGCTAGTGCATGTTCTAGTAAATTCAAAGTTTATTCAAACAAGTTGTCATCATTTTGATTTTACTTTTAGTTAAACTACTATGCAACAGCAAACATAATTTCAAACACGTATTATTTTGTATGCAGCTTTTAAAGCAACAAGGAAACAGGATGTGAAACATATTAACTTGCTTGAAAACACAAGAATGTAATTAAGACTTTGGCTTGATTATTTTTTACCTTATTCACTTTTTGTATAAGTTTAGATTTTTGATAAACCCTCTAAATAGACAAGGACTTTTGTAAATTAAATAAAAACGCCCTTATATGGGCTTTATGACCATATGATGAATCTGTGGTACTCAAGTCGCTTTTTGTGGATTTATTGAAACGGTGAATAATTATACATGTACACAAGAACATCACATTCAATTTTAAGCTCCATTTCTTCCATTATTATATCTAGCTTTTAGTTGTGTTATATGAACGAGGCGATTTTTGTATGAACCTAGAGCTTTGACAGCATAATGAGATTTCTCTGGTTGTCTCACACAGAGAGATAAAAAATGATGAAACATTACACGTTAAGGCTTCTTTCCCGTCTGGGGCTACATTTGGCTGTCAGTTTTCCATTTGTTAGTCAATATATCTTATTAGCATTCGATCCCATCGCGATGCAAAGTACAGATCTTGTCCAAATCCACAATATCAAACTGGAACTTGTCCGTATGGTAATTTTGGAATTTTCCTTCTTTCCTGTCCTTAACGTGTCGTTCTATCACACCAGAAATCTCTTGAGTGACGTCACAATTTGCCCACCTTAACATTATTTGTGTCAGAGTTCAACACCCTGAATATGGCGTGGTTCGAGAAGTACCAATCGCCATAGTTAAAACCGTTTCTCCTCTGGGATTTCTGTTCGTTAACATTTTGCATTGAATCAATAAATCTGACTTGCCCGATCTACTGTTTTGTTTTCCCCACGACATGCAAAGATGATGATTCTGCGCTGCCGCATAAAAAAGGAAGAGTTCCCCTTAGGAAGTCTGCACGATGCTTGATTGAAATCATGAAAATTTGATTAAAAATTGCCGAGGATCTCTAGATTTTGGGCATTCTTTGGGACTCCATTTACCTGCAAACTTGTGTACTTGCAGATTAGAATCGATATAAATTGGACTACAAGTAGCTGTGAAGGGTTAAGTCATCGATATTAGTTATTTAATCCTATGCTCGGAGCACATAATTCATTGCTAGAGGAAGACATTATAGAATCAAATTAGACACACACTTTGATATTAATTTTGTTATTTTATAGTCACTGTAATGGAAAGTTATTATCGAATATCTCTTGATTGACCTTAGGCCTTTTCCTCACAATTGAAATAACAATGAAAATGCCAAAATACCATGCTACATGTGAACCGCAAACTAATTTTCCATAACCATTTAATAGTGGATCCAAAGCAACATTAATTGCAGAACTGTTCAATCAATGAGTTTCATAGTGAAAATGGCCGTCATAGATCTCAGATCTCCCGGTTTCAAAAGCATAAAACTGTAGCGTTGTATTGATTGCTGCAGCAGACACACAAAAATGTTCGAGTATGGAATTTGTTAGTTTCCCGATAACCGCGTCCGATGGTATCCATTCGTTATCAGTGATATAATTACTTGGGTTATTGTTGATGTAATCTTCAAAGTAAGTAACATTTAAATTTAAATTTCTGTTGCAGAGGTCAGTGTGTAAATTTTGAAAACAAAAATGATGGCGAAGGAGAGCGAGGACGAAGACCAAATCACAGACGTTGTTTCTCACGCCGAGATGAGAGCCATGCTCTGGGGCCGACAGAGAGAAAAGAATGTCAGTGATAATTCAATGTCGTCTAAAGCAGACGACCAGGTGACGTCACATCGGGCGGAGAGACCCACTAGTCTCAGCGAAGAATGGAAGGAATTAAAGCGGCTTCGTAGTACTGACGGAACACCAGAAAACCTAAACATGGGGCCACCGAAAACGCACACTAAAGGCTCCGTTTGGAAAAATTTTGTCGCTTTGTGTACCGGACTAATGTTGGCTTTTATGTCCTTCTTGCCGCTTCGAAACATTCAAACCAGTATATTTTCAGACTATTATCTTGGCACAATTTCACTAGGACTTATATATGGAAGTTTTGTAATTGGTTGCATGATTTCGCCGTGGTTGGTACAAAATGCTCGACCGAAAGGGTTAATTTTACTTTCCTTGATTTCACATGTATTCTTTGTGACATCTAACCTGTTTCCCTCATTTTGGACGCTTTTGCCGATGTCAGTGCTTTTCGGATTTTTTCAGGCCCCTTTGTGGTCGGTTCAAGAACTTTTAATTGGAAGCTACGGAACGAGTTATTCAACTATAACAGGAATTAGGATAGAACGTTCGATTCATCAATTTCAGAGCGTTTTTGTCGTGTTTTGCCATACTGCACAGATTCTTGGAAATTTAATGCAAAGCATTACTCTAAGATTTGATGATAATTACAGTCATGCCAAAATTCCCACCGAGAAAAACCATATAACCATATGTAATAACTCTTCTATGTGTCAAGAAGAGTTCCACGTGACTTACGACGGAGATTTCGGCCAGAAATTTATGCGTTATTTTGCGGAGGATTTTGAAAAACTCGATTATTTGCAAATCTTAAAGTTGTTTTACTTGTGTCTGGCATGTTGTTCAGTCATTCTAATAGGATGCTGCCTGAGGAAGCCAGACATAATTATAAACAAAAGAAAAACACCATTTTGGGATAAAATCTGCGATGTTTCGAGCTTTTTTCGAACAAAGACATTTCTCATGCTTGGTTTATTGATGACATTTACTGGTATGCAGCAAGCCATTGTTATTAGTGACGTCACGAAGGTAAGCACCGCATATTTATAACTGTATTGGAAAATAGTGGGCTTTTTTTAGTTTTATCTTGTGCAATTTCAAAATATGGCTCGCGCCAATTTTTTTGCAAGTAAAATTTTCACACAAAAGCTCTGAAATTAATTTAATATTGCTTAAAATACAATTATCACTATTACCTAAAAATGGTGCATTAAAATAAAGGTTTCAAAAACATTATGTTAATCAAATCTTATTTGCTGAATATTTAAACTTCTTCCAAATTATGACATTTATTGTACATATTGCATCATAACATTGCAGTTCCCCCGTTGTTATATTTAACTGCAGATACCCCTAACTACCCAAAGGCGTAGTGTAAAGATAGTCCTTAAAATAATTGAATAAGGGACCAATGAGACAACATATGACGTATCCTATTTCGCATTCACATAAAAAATATTGCTATCTATGCATGTACCACTAAATATGAGTTGTTTCCAGCTTAGCTTTATTTCTGTATGCCGTTGACCTTTTGCCTGGTTCTAAAAATATTACATTAAGCACGTTTTTGCCCAAAAAATAATATGTATCTGAATTACCTTAGATGCAATATATGTACATGTGCTTTCATCATCATTGATGTCTAAAAGTTTGCTTTTCCATCATAGATTCCATTCATTTCTTATTGTCATTGTGTGATGGATATTTCATTATGTTGTGGATGTAGATATCTTAAATATTTGTTTTTTTTTAAGAATCTTAAGATTGCATTTCTCTTGAAAATGAAAAATACTTTCTCATTACACTCATTATTTCAGCCAATTTTTTAATTTGATTTAATTCTACATATCTAGAAACTTTCTTTCAGAAAGGCTAGAAAAAAAGAGACTCGGGTTACATGTTCCGATCAGCTATATGATTTTACGAAAAAGCACGATGTGGATGTAAATGCATCAGGGTGCTATATGAATATTCATTGACCCATTCCAATGGCGTTAAACTGTCAGAAACGTTTTGGATTATAACAGGGCTAAGTGTCTTGTAGACTGAACTTGTTTCGTTCAAATAATGAGACCCACATGACACATAACAGTTCTTGCTCGTAAAATAAAGAGTCTTTAGATGGGTCCTCGAGAGACTGAAGTTCACGATTTGTATTGGTTTTGCGTTTAACATTCTGTTTTATTCCACAATAAGATTTCCCTTGCTATTAAGCGTCGTTAACAGATTTCTTGGTTTTGTTTTATCTTAAGTCTGCTGCACCAACCCATTAATCTTAAGATCCAGCAAAGTTTTACAAAAGCATGGTTTTAAATCGATCATCGAGCTCATATTTTCCCTCGAATGCTTCAAGGGTCATCTGAATTGATCTAGTGATAATCTTGATACAACAACATAATCGAAACGTTTTGTTAAGAGTGTAACCACAAGACTTTCAAAAATGTTTATGTACCATAACCACCATAATGCTGATTTTTGTTTGTTTCCAGATGTACGGGACGAACACATTAGGACTGGGAATGATTGGGTACATCATGATGTGCTATGGAACCTCTCAGCTGGCCATGTTGTTAATCATTGAAAAACTGCAGAAGAGACTAAAACCAGTTGTGTTTGTTCTGAAAGGTAAGGGGATATAGTACTGAATGTATCTACGCAATAATAAAAGGTCTTAGTTAGCAACACTGAGTGCACAAACAAGGTGCCAAATATTAAAAGTAGAAAAATAATTTTTGTTTTAAAGACTTGCATTTATGTATTCATGTAATTTAATGAAATATGATTGTGTAATGTTATATAACAAAAAAATCTGTCGTTGGCAGTTTCATTATTTTGCCATAAATGTACAATATGAATATTGATTTTATAGACCATGAATGAATCACTATATATTATGACATATCTATGCAAACAACGGCCAATGAATTATATACATCCTTATCATACAAATATCGATTTTCACTGGTACGCCGTTTGTGATATAAACATTTCATTAAATATGCCTAAAAGTTTATCTAAAAAAGATTTTTCTTAATACGGAGACATGGTGACACAACAATTGCTTAGTTCCTTGATACAAATAAATTTAAAATACCTTATAAATCTTATGTTAACATGCTCATTCATAATTAAATGCTTAAATTGGTTAAGCTTTTCTGACTGATTTGCAAAATCAGAGTTTTACAATAGTATACGGAGTATACACTATATGACGATCCGCAGAAGTCGAAACAGATGCTACAATTGATGGATTTTATGTGTATCATACCTCTCAAGACTAAAACATCCGCACGTACGTTTTCCCGCCAAAAGTGCAATTTGTAGAATATTCAAATATGTCACCTGATATGACATTGCTTGAAGAGTTTATTACCTTGGCACTGGCATTATCATCTGGCACAGTGGTCATTGTTTTTCCGTTCCATCATATTACAGGATGCAGCACTCCTTCAACTCTATAAGCATACTATGATTCTAAATCGTTAATATATCATGTACCATATCATTCTCTCGTGCAAATTAGTTCTATCTAAATGGCGAATAAAGTTGTTAAGAAATTGTTTTCTTTGAATGATAAATGAACATTTTTTTTTATTGAAGAGCAAAGCAAAGAACAATTTTGCGTGAAAATTAAATTGTATATGTTAATGTAAGAAAAATTATAATAAAAACCGGTTATGGGTGCCATTTTGCACTACGTGTATATCTATATATCTAACGAAATTTAAATTTCAAACACGTGACGTATATATCAAATGACCTAACATTATTCTACTTTGAAGCTAAACATATTTATATTATCTATTTAAGTAAAGAAAAGGGGTGCATAAGGTTTAATCAAGATTTACAACAACTAGAATTGAATCATAGATCGCTGTCCTCTGGAACTTAGCTTAAATGAATTTGTTTCCTGTGAGATTTTCTTTAGGAAGCTTATTGATCGGGTATATGTTGTGAGACCAAAGAAAAATCCGACAATCCCTGTTACTGGTCGATTTCCTTTCGTGAATATACAATCAACTGCAAATTGAACTAAAACGTACTGTAGAAATGCGAGTAATTTTTTAATGAAATAACATGTACATTTAAACTCTTTGAAGGTTTCCTGGTCACACAAGGTCTTCTGCTTGTGCTTTACATCTGGGAGCCTCGTTCTGATTCTGTTTACAGTATTCTAGGATTTATGTCCCTTTGGGGAGCCGTGGATGCCGTTTGGCAGTCGCAAGTGCAAGGTAAGGACCGCCAAATAGTTCCCATATCTATCTTTACCAATATTGTTTCCATATCACCTCCATTTGTTTCCTTGTCTGATAGAGTTACACTTGCAATTAGCAATATCTCATAAGTCATACGTTGGTTAAGTGCTGCAGAGGGGCAACCATTTTGTATAATTTGGCCATTTGTTCGGCTGTTGTTTTGAAGAGCATTTCTGCTCACATGTAGATGATTGTATATTCATATTTTATTTTACATTAGGCTTTTATCTGTGTAACTTACATCATGCATTTTATCTAAGCAGTATATATTTTGTTCCGTCTCTATAGGTCGAACCTGTTGCCGTAATTACTGGAACTTTTATCCCATTTGTTTCAATATTAAGATATTCAAAATTTTTGACATCTATTTATTTTCATTCATCATGTTGTCAAAATGTATAATGGTTTAACTGCCCTTTCTGCCTTGGCATTAATAATACCATCTGACAAGTTGAAACAGTCGACAGAGGGAACTTCTCTGAAAAAGAATTTCATCTCTGCCTAATGTCCATTTTATGGCACCGATCCAAAATACTGTAAAATACGCAGCAAAAAATATTCCTTTCCGGGAAATTGATTGCGTCGTTCGGAGTGAATTGTGAGGAAATAAATGAGTCGCATTTAGAATAAAGTTTCTATCAAATCTGACTTTACACGAGAATGGATTCACAGGCAATCGATAAATTGAATTACAGATCGCGTACTATATCTTTTCTCAGGGGGAACGAATATTAAGCGGTTTTAGCATAATAAATTGGTAGAAACTGCGTTTTTTAGTTTTAGCCTTCTATGATAAAATTTACATATATTTTTTTTTCTCATTGACAGTTAGATACATACTTATCTGCTGTTTTGTAATTCATTAGTATTTATTTTTTAATAGTATGTGGTGAAGATTAAGTGTTATTTTATTACACAGTTTACAAGAGTATTGTAGTGGAGTAGGTTAAATCACGAAGATTTAGCTTGTGTTTTACATTAATTAAAAAGGTTCGCAAAACTTGGTGTTTGTTATTAAAGGATACAAGGAGTATGTTTAGTTAGGGGATTCAATTTTACCACAAATTGAAAGTTTCCAGAATGTTAAAAAAATAACCGATTTTTGACTTCCTTATACCGGTATACATTTGAGTGTTCCTTATCCGGAGGATATAGCTTTGAAACTTTCATCTCCATGTAACAAAAGTTTTCATCATCGTGGACATAATTTTCACAGAGTCCATGATAAAATGACATAACTAATGTCAGCAAAAATTGAGTTATCTTTCTTTACTCATATTCTACTGTATACTATGTCTATACAAGATATTTTACCGCAGATAAAACACACAACAAACAAACAAACAAACAAATGCAACCAGTCAGGTCTCTGACTTTTGCATTTTTGATTACCTTGCTCTTCTCTGTTGAAGGTATCTTGGTGTCGTCTGCTGCGCGGAAGGAGCCGGCTGTCATCTGCTACAGGGTGTGTCAGGGAGTGGGGCTTTGTGTTGTCTTCTTTTCCTCCATCGTACTCAGTCTCCTGTACAAAGTTTGTTTGATCGGATCTACACTTGTGTTAGGAGTCATTGGGTATCTTGTAATGGAGGTGTCTAATAACCCAGTCACACCGCAGGAGAACCGAGCGTTCAGTGTATAACTATATTTGTTTATGTTTATATTTCCTTTAATTGTTTCAATCTCTTTATCACGATTGGATTATTGGTTAAAATCATGTACATTTTACAATACATTTTTTTAATTCCAATCCTTGAATTCTAATCTAACTGACAGTGTCACATTATTCGTTACACGTAACTGGGTAGATCAGTAGTTCTTATTAAGCAAGTAGGATACACAAGTAGGAATCGAAAGGATAAAAACCATTTTAAAAGCAGTACAAAAGTAATAATTTTGTGTCTGAAACTTGTGTATTAGACATCAACATTTGAAAATCAACGTATTGTTTTAAAAAATAAATTGATATCTTTAGTGTTTATTGTGAATATGAAGGTAGTAAACGGGTTATGTATATTTTCCTCCTACGTTTGTTACCTTCATAGCATGTATGAAACAATAAAGACAGCATATATATCTAATTCATTTTAATAACTTATTAATAAAAAGTGGGTAAAAGTACGTAATTTGTTTTGCTGTTGACCAGAACCTTTCAAAGAAGGAACAGCCAATTGTCAAATTATATAAAAAGGTCACCATGGTGATAACAATATCTTTGACGTCTTCAGTCTGTAAATTCATGATCTCAATGTAGCTTTAGTTTCATTTGATCAAGAAATAATCCACACATAGTCAACTCTTAAAGTGCAAAAACGGACATCAATGAACGGTGTAAGAATTGTTTATTTTATTAATTAAAGTTGACGCTTGATTATAATAAAATAAACTGTAGATTTTAATATAATGTTATTTTATCTAAATTAGTAGAACAAAAGTGACAGCACATTATATACAAGACACATTTTCTAAATATAATTTTTTTTCAGTTCGTACATGAGCAATATTATTGTAAGCTTGTCTTTTAGCAAGTATTTTGCTGCTGTATATTTATACATTTTTATCTTTTTTTCATGCAAAGGTAATACACTCTGAGCTTTGATATACACTGTCTAATTTTAATTTTGCCTTTGGAACTTGTTCAGATGTAAATTATATGAGTTCTAAAAAATATTAAAGGGGCATGGTCACGATTGGTCAAATTTTATTTTTATGTTTTTATTATTTACCATGCTTCGGAAATGCATTTCTAATGATCAAATTAAATTTGAGAGTCATTCGTAGAGTTATAAGCAAGATACAGGGCCCACAATTCTTTGTCATGTAAACAAGGCTCGTGCCCTTTTTTTGTTTACATAGGTTCAATATACCAATAAAAAATCTTTTTCCAGATTATTTGTCTATTTTTTTTTCATTTATTTAAGCATAGATAAACAGTTCCTAATGTTTAACACGTTCGTTTTAGGTTTAAAACTGAAATTTTTACTTAAACTTTCAAAATGTTAACAAGCGCTTTGTTTACATAGCGAAGAATTTCAAGCTCTGTAACTCGCTTATAACTCAACAAATGACACTCAAATTTCGGTTGCCTATTTAAAATGCCTTTCTGAAGCATTGTTAATATTGAAATCGGAAAAATAATTTTTGACCAAAATCGTGACCATGCCCCTTTAAAAGTTGACTCAACTATATGTTAATCCGGACGCTTCTTATTATATTTCCATGGACTAGAGCTTTCATTGATTTAACTTGTCATATGCAACGAATACAAATAAGTTTGGCTTTTGTTATACAATTTTTATTTGGAAAATAAATTGTATCGTATTCGTTATGAAATATGTTTTTTTCTCCACTAATGTACTAAATGCAAAGAATTCGACTTCAAAGAAAGCAAATTTATGAGTTGTTTAAACCAAAATAAAAATATTGTTATTGAATTCACGCAAATAATGCCCATCGGCCAAACGTGGATAAAAATCAAACACCAAACAACGCTTATAAACTCATAACTTTTTCTTGGTCTTTGGAGTCATTAAACAATAACATGTAATTTTAAAATGGCGAAAAAATCGTACAATCTATTTTATGTGTTGGATGCTGCCATGGATCTCATGTTTCTTTAAGATATTTTGACATACCATCAGAACCTTGAGCTTTAAAGTAAATGAAAAAAATTTCAATTTGTCTTCTGCTAAAATCTTTTAAAGACAAGTGTTTTACTGTCAGTAAATAATGCTTTTTGTTCTCGTAATCACTTAAGTACCCAATGATTCATTTCTACAGAAAGAGGACGAATTCTGATACCCGTCCGGTAAACATTTGCTGATATTGATTTCCTAAATGGACACAGTTTAAACCAAATCAACCTTAATTAAGACAAACAACATTTATTCTTACTGTTTTGATTATTGACAAACTTTAATTTGAGTTTCTTTTTCATTTTTTTTCTGGATGGTGCAAAATGTAAGATTAATCATACAAGATAATGGAATTCGTGATCTTTTATATACATATATCACATATTAACAACTCTTACAAAGTTTTTAAAGTTAAGGTCCTATGTAATATACTTTGGTCATTATTTGATTTTAAACGTTGTGTACTGGTATTGGTTGACCGAAATGGTTTGATGACATCGTAAAATTGCCAAGTCGTATGTTAAGGTGATTACATTTACGTTAATATTTAAAATAATTATAAATTGATTAATGTTTTTAAAAAATAGGAAGATTACACTTAAATAAGAAGGAATTAAATTTGTTTTCTTTATATTCTTCGAGTTCTGTGCTTTCTCGTCCCCAAGCAGTACACTATTTAAAACCATTGAACTACCAACCTGTTATTTTATTTACATTAATAAAGAGAGAATGCTGTGCTGTTATAAAATCATCCATTGATAAAGAGAATGTTTGATTTGAATATGACTGAAACTCCTCATTCAAATTGTATCTAATTCTTATCTGCGATCGTTAAACCAATAAAAATTTATATCGAAATGAATTTCAATAATGAGATCTGTAAATATACATCATAGTAAAGGACATTCAATGCTATTTCGTATAAATGCCAATATTTTATCCATTTTGAATTTGTATTTTGGCTATAATCCAATTCTTAAAACCACCTTTTGGTGTTATGATAACAATTTAATTAAATGTTCAAGTATCTTGAGTTGGTTTTAAAGGTTTACTTATAGGATGCCTTAGAGAGCACACTATTGTTTTCCATTTTTCTAATTGGCATTTCATCTAAATTAAATACTTTTTCATATATCGTTTTTCTTTCGATTTATTCTATTGACAACAGGTAAACGATATATTGTAGTCGTTTAAGAATATGATGATCTGTAGGTGCCTACTGGATGGTTTGGGTCAAGGCCCATGTGCTCATATAAAGCAATCTAATATCGCTTATCGCCAAAATTATTTTTTGAATAAAGAATAAAGATTGTATGATAACCTTAAACTTCATGGAGTGCCAAAACAACGTTCACTGTACTCACGAAACAGGATTGCCCACAAACCTCTATGACACAAAATTTAAGTGCAGTTGTCACGGCTGCGATTGTGCACGTGACAACTGTACTATGAGTGGGATAAATGTTATAACTACTTTTAACAAAATAAATCAAAGTACTGAAGTACTTAAAGCAGGGCTCTTTGGTGTGTCTTTATGCATATTGTGTAGTAAAGACTGAAAATCAAAAGCTAGCTCTCTCTCTCTCTCTCTCTCTCTCTCTCTCTCTCTCTCTTTCTTGCTTTTAATGTCGAGAAAGCGTCAGAGAGCGACCAAATTTGTTTGCGGCTATAAACAAAAATATGTCTGTCTAGTAGAAAAAATTCAACAGTTGATGCCTTGAATTTTGCAACAAGCGTTATATATTAAATCCCCAATTCTTCAATGTGCAGCAAAGTAGTTTATGGAAATTCATTCGCATTGTATGTGTCCAAAATGCATAGTCTTGTTTTTTAAAACACATTATTTAATATTAATAAGAAAACTAAAAAAAGATAGACAATTCTCTCGGAATTAAAAAAAAAGAAACAAAATTCCAAAACTTTTGACAAAACGTGGCTCTGTGTAACTATTTGGTATAGCGGAAGCTTTTACCATGACGCTGTTTGGTTTTATGTTTACGTTCGAAGTTGTGATATTTATAGTAACATTGGCGATTCGCCTGCCTACAGCCAGGACTCCGCTTTCAGCAGAGCCCGGCTAAAAATGAACAGAAGAAAAAGTGTGTCATGTCATCGAACAAAAAGTATAGAAGACCATTATTCAAGGTTTTCTAATAACCATTTTGAAAGACAGTTACATAAAGACCAATGAGCCAAACTTTGCGAGTGCATGAATTTCCTCTTCAACTTGTATTCTACAGGAAAATGCTAAAGAAATATTGAAATGTGTACCCGAAGGAAAAGGGTTTTCAATTAAATTCTGTTTTCAAATAGTCAAGAAATATGTCATTTAAATCTGTTTTTAAACAACCTAGCATTTAACCTGTTACACGTTCATCTAAGAAAAATAGACTTATAGTTTCCATGATTCATATATGACGAATCAATTAACCGGCATATGAAGTCAGTTGTTCACAACAACTTAGAGGCTAGACAACATTAAAGAAAATTACAATCTTCTATACTACTATATTAAAATAATAGACTCGAATTTTTAGTCTTTAATACTGAGAAATCGGAAGAATACTGTCTTTTGTTTTATATATTTTAAACATCTTTGGTACTTGAAGAGTACCAATTTGTTTTTATTTTTTCTCAGTTAAGCTTCGCTAATTAATAATCAACGAAAATTCCTCAAAAAATCCCGGAAATCACCTGGATTTTTTGGATTTTACAATCTTGCGCTTGCGCAATACATTCACGCTAACGGGATCTTTAGTTTATATTTGTTTCCACAATATCACCTCTCCCTGAATAAACTCAGAAATGATAATACAAATACGGGTAAATTTTCATTGGACTTTTGCTATATATTCTGTTCATATAAATTAATGATTTCTTACGAGAGAAAGTATAAAATAACAAATATACATTTCAACTAAGCACTTACTTTCATCTTCGTGATGAAAAAAAAATATTGATTACATGCAAAAATGTTACATTATATTTGTTAGGAGAGTGAAGATAGAATATGTTTTATCGTAAAAATGAATAATGTCCTACAGACCCAGTTTTACGAAGAATATACGTGTACGTTGGTGAAAAGGTGTTGAGTTCTTCCATTCTATGGATTAGATTTTTTAGTTGAAAGAGATTTGCAGTCTCAAAAAGGTTTGTTGTGATGTATTTGACTGTTATTTTCAATGCAACATCATTCATCAACTTTCTCCAAAATCGTTCCGGAGCTATTCTGCAATTTTCTGCTACTTTACGGGTATAAGTAAGGGATGGGCCTTTCTCGAGACACAGTTAGGTTATTAAAACTAAGGAAAGTGTAATGAAATTAATAGCATTATTGTAGGCTTATAGCTTTGTTATGTAAATGTCAATAATAAGGTGTATCGATGTACCTATTTCTAAATGTCCGATATGCAATGTCAACCCGTGCACGCACGGGTCAAAGTCTAGTGTAAATTAAAGAAACACAGACCATCGTATTATCTTTCTTACTTTTTGTTTTATATCGATACATATAAAAGTAACCTACTAGTATTTAGGTACTAAACTTCAGTAAAGTGCATTGATACTCTTTTTTTAATTCGGCATTTAAGCCTACTTTAATTGATGTACAGACTGGTGTAAGATTGAACAACCATTGCTTAATAGTTACAAAGTATTTTTTGAATATTAAGGGTTTTTGGGGGGAGGAAAATTACTGATCAGTTTACATCAGAGTGAAATCATTTTTGTACATATCCCAAGACAGATAATAGAAAACACCCCGTTTACCATACATCATATCATTTGGAGTAGTATAGACAGAGGACTGGTATTTGTTTTGAACATTTTAAATGAACAATTTCAATAATGTCTGGATTTTAAAAATCAAAGATTTATAACCCTTTTCCATTTCATAAACACGTACCCGTAACCTTAGATTTAGGATTTACCTTGTATAATTATCACATTAAAAACCTGTACACGTATAACCAATTGAAAACGGTAAAAACACGTTCCTCACAATGACCTATACAAAACACGTGTTCGATAAAGTCACACACATACACACGTGTCACTGCATATATCATGATTATAAATATAATTTATTAGAGAGAGAGAGAGAGAGAAAGAGAGAGAGAGAGAGAGAGATGACGTGTACCTAGAAACGAGGTCGAAAATCCTTATCAAAAACCAGATGGATAAAGTTACTATAATTGTTCAAAATAAAATCAAAATAAAACCCTTAAATCCTTGACACAGGCCATGTATTCATTCAAGGTGGTTATAATCAATAAAGGGCATTGAGTCCAGGTTTGTTCGTAGCAATTACTTAATGGAATTCAAATCTAAGATATGTATATGATGTTTTCATGATTGTTCGTTCATTTCAAATGTGATTTAAATTTTCTGTCAATAATTATCATTTATACAATATATTTTTTGTCCAATTTAAAATAAATGATCATGTCAAGTATAGAATAAAAACACAACAAAATGCAATGTGTTTCACAAAGCTGTACAATCATCCAAACAGAATGTTTTTAAATAGTTTTGAAAACTTCAAATAAAATATATAATGACATATTTAAAATGAGCCATCATATGAATTTGATAGTTTTATAAAATACTATAATAAATTGTTTAAAAAAATATAATGAATTAAAATTAAAATTATTTATAATAAAAAGTAGGTTTAAAAATAAAATGATACCAAATCACTTTATATATATTTGTACTTGTGCTGGACTATTGTATAATCCCAAATAATATGACACTTGACAATCAATGGAAAACAAAAATCTAAGCTACAAAACTTTATTTTTAACATATGTATACTAAAAGGGGTTTCCGGAAAGGTTTGTCATCGGGGCAAAATATATAAAAAAACAAATGCAAAAAAAAAAAAAAAAAAAAAAATTCAATTCTTTACTTCACTCCTTTAAAGTAGGTCCATTTACCATGAACTCACATTTTCAGATGTAAAATTCAATCCTTAACCATTGTTTAGTTTAAAGTACCCTCTGAAAACACGCTTGCACATTACTGGTCGGAAAAATCTAGTTTAAAACATTTTCCAGTTATTTCTGATATCCTTTTCACTAACTGTTAAGGGGCAGACCCAGCTAATAGTAATAGGTATGGGTACTGACGTAAAGGAAAATTTAGGATAGCATACCTTAGGACTATTTTTTTCTGAATTGAACAACTTGCATTTAATGATAAACTATAAATTGCACTTCTTTTGAATAGTAAGTTGCTATTTTGATGTTTAACTATTTGGAATTTGAAATGGAGTACTCGAAAGGACATATCAAAGATTGTTCAAAAGACCCTTAAATGTCCCAGTAATTTATAAGAAAAGAAGAAAGCTTGACACTTTCCGGTTTTTTTCTATAACTATATTAGAAAAGTTTTATCCTATTCATGCGACCACACTTATCATAAAACAAATGCTTTTCAATAACTTTCTTGACAGTTTGAAGGGAATCGTTATGTAATAACAAGTTTGGTGACTCTTGACATAGAATTCTTTGGTGTTTAGCCGAAATGCTTTTTTTCTTATAGTTTACTTAATTTTCTCCTTTTTTACTTTCATATATATATATATATATATATATATATATATATATATATATATATATATATATATATATATATATATATATATATATATTAATTCATTCATTCATTGTATACCGGTATTCTGATTAGTATCACTGCTTTCGTTTTGTAAATGGAAGAAAAAGAGTAATATACATTTTAATTGGGATACTTGAATAAAGGAAATATTATTTTATTTGATGTTGATAAAGTTACTTATATGCACAATTTGTAAGTGAAACTACATCTACTAGCATTCAATTTTATTGAATTCTATCAAATGGAAATTAAAAAAATTGTATTTTTTTTTTTAAACTTTTCATAGTTTTTATTTTAAAACTTCTAATTCTTTTTTTTTTTCTCAATAAAAGTAGCTGGAATTATGTTTGTGATAGCTACGTGTCTTGTTTATACATGTAGTCCGCAGGTAACGCAGGTAATGTTGTAATATACAATGTATGCACAAGTAAGAACACTGTCGGATTTTAAAAATGGGGAAAATGTAATTAGATGATTAATAAGATCTTTTTAATTATAGACAGAAGTTATTGGAAAAACAGGAATGGATTACTGAAAAGATGGAAATAATATAAATTTATATTTCAATACAGAAAAATGTTAATCCGGTAAACACTTGATTTAAATGAAAACATACACGTACGCGTACACTCAGAGAACAATCAATTGGTTACCTTTATCACCGGCTAAGGTC